>NC_139952.1:49820426-50035426 GCF_963454915.1 Gymnoscopelus microlampas | reverse complement strand
GCACGTGACTGTGTGTCTACCTGTGTTTGTTCATGCCCACTGTGTATATGCAGCACATCTTTAATGTTTTCTGGTCTATTTTGACTGTATTCTTGACAGGTTTAATAAAGACCAAAGATGAGTCATTGTGAGGAGAGAGAGGAGGAGGGAACTGATAAACAGCTCATCCACAGACCAGAGTCTCCATCTGTGTCTATGAAGAGTGATGAACCTGGACCTCCAGATACAAAGTATGTCTATCCTCCTTTACAATATACACAACACTAACACTGTACTTTTAGTCAAACTTTAAAATAAAATGGGACTTAACAATAACAAATATTTAACAAATTGACTTCTTTGTTAACATGATAATTATAGAAACATGTATATGATTCCAGAAGTCTTCACCACAGACCAGAGTCTCCAACACCCAGCTGTGTGTCTATGAAGAGTGACTGGTCAATGGATTCCCCTATGAACTTCAGGAATGAACCTGGACCTTCAAACACAAAGTAAGATCACTGATCTCTGTGAACTACAAGTGGAAATGAATACAAATGTATCTACATAGAACTCATTTTAAATGTAAAATAGTTCTACTGTTTTCCTGTTTTTTACAAACAAGTTGACAACGACAAGTTGTATGTCTTTAGAATACATGTTGTAATAGATGATTACTCTCATGTCTCCAGCTTGTTGACAATACAGCAGCTAGGATTTGAACTGGTGTCAAACCAAGAAGATACAATAGAACTACATTTATCTGAACCACACAGGTCATTCAGTGAATGATTTGATGCCTCAATTAGCTCCTTGTTGTCACTCTGGTTCAGCCAAGTGAGTCTCATTGAACATTAAACTACAATCTAGTTTATTTTCAGATAAGAAGTCATTGATAATAGAGGTGTTGTTTGTGAGAGATCTTAAACTGAGTAGAAACTACACGACACTGTGGTATGATAGAGAAGATCCTTTATCAACAGACTGTTACATTATTGTGATATGGAGCGCTATAGGAGATATGTTCTGCTTGCTGCAATAAGCAGGCAGAAATAATAACCAGTACAACTCCTCCTCTGGC
This sequence comes from Gymnoscopelus microlampas, assembly GCF_963454915.1. NCBI lineage: Eukaryota > Metazoa > Chordata > Actinopteri > Myctophiformes > Myctophidae > Gymnoscopelus > Gymnoscopelus microlampas. Next base: position 50,034,363 of record NC_139952.1, on the reverse strand, counting down.
TGTCTTGATCAGGATGATTAGGATGACGGATGTTAAAATCAATCCTCTAGACTTGTTCTCAATAATGTTTGGGCTGTCTTTGAATATTGTAGGTTGACTATTCTTAGATGTCTGTTTTAGATGTTTTTATTCCAAAGGTTTTTATTGATGTATCTATTTCTTTGTCTTTCTGATAATGAGAGCTGCTGTAAACACCTTAATTTCCCTTTGGGAATGAAGTAGAAGTACAAAAAGTGCAAACTCTTATTATGTACCATAGTATAGTAGTCATTATAGGATAAAATAATCTAACTGTGCTGAGTGTATATACAGTAGGTGTATATACAGTAGGAATATAAACTAGTCAGTCAGTTGGCTTTCACTTCATTTCAGTTGCAGTGTGTTTAGTTTCTGAAGGAAGTCTCACAAATCTCAGTGTGGAGTTTAGTGGTGAAATCATATTGTACAGACTGGCTGCTTGTGTGCATCTCTGAGTGTGATGATGTCTGTTTCATTTGGCTAAATGGAATAGATCAATTGCTATAAAATAATAATGTTGGTGTAACTAAGATTTACAGAGGGAAATAAATGAATAAATAAATAAATAGCATAGTATCAACAATGATCCAACTATCATGCTCTTCATGAGTTCCACTTTAAGTTCATCAGGTATTTAAGTATTTCATGGTCTGAGTTGGTTCTGTTTTGTGATGTCATGCATGTAGCATCATGGGCTGTGATTGGTCTACTTTTGAGGGGACAGACTTACTGTACAGAAAACCCTGTTCTGCAGCCACACCGTAAATGATTACGAGGAACATCTGCAACAAAGTGTCTTTTCAATTCAAATGATAATTATAAAACATTTGTGTGATTCCAGAAGTCTTCACCACAGATCAGAGTCTCCAACACCCAGCTGTGTGTCTCTGAAGAGTGACTGGTCAATGGATTCCCCTATGAACTTCAGTAAAGAACCTGGACCTTCAAACACAAAGTAAGATCACAGATCTCTGTGAACTACAAGTGGAAATGAATAAAAATGTATCTACATGAACTAATTTAAAATGTAAAATAGTTCTACTGTTTTCCTGTTTTTTTTTTTACAAACAAACATACAGAACGATCAATGATATAAACAATAAAACTGGACTTGAAACAGGCATTTATTTGATAGATGACAAGTTGTATGTCTTTAGAATACATGTTGTAAGATGATTACTCTCATATCTCCAGCTTGTTGACAATACAGCAGCTAGGATTTGAACTGGTGTCAAACCAAGAAGATACAATAGAGCTACATTTATCTGAACCACACAGGTCATTCAGTGAATGATTTGATGCCTACTTTAGCTCCTTGTTATCACTCTGGTTCAGCCAAGTAACATTAAACTACAATCTAGTTCATTTTCAGATAAGAAGTCATTGACAATAGAGGTTTTGTTTGTGAGAGATCTTAAACTGAGTAGAAACTACATGACACTGTGGCAGGATAGAGAAGATTTTTAGCAACAGACTGTTACACCTACATTGTGATAAGGAGCGCTATAGGAGATATGTTCTGTTTGCTGCAATAAGCAGGCAGAAATAATAATCAGTACAACTCCTCCTCTGTCTGTCTTGATCAGGATGATTAGGATGAGGGATGTTAAAATCAATCCACTAGACTTTTTCATAATAATGTTTGGGCTGTCTTTGAATATTATAGGTTGACTATTCTTAGATGCCTATTTTAGATGTTTTTATTCCAAAGGTTTTTATTGATGTATCTTTTTCTTTGTCTCAGCTGTAACGCCTTAATTTCCCTTTGGGGATGAAGTACAAAAAGTACAAACTCTTACATACTGTATGTACCTACCTAGAGCCATGTGCTGAGTGTATGTATATCAGACATGCAAAAGTGTCACTTTTCAGCTACAGTCACCTTTTTGAACCCAAATAGGGCAATTGTGTGACACCTGACCCGAAAGAAAACAACATGTTGTCACCTTTTTCACCTTGGGGCTGTTTGCATGCCTGGCATATGTACAGTAGGAATATACACAGGTCAGTCAGTGGTTTTCACTTCATTTCAGTTGCAGTGTTTGTAGTTTCTAAAGGAAACCTCACACATCTCATCTGGTGTTGGTGAAATCACATTGGACAGACTGGCTGGCTCTGCATATCCTTCTGTGATGACATCTGTTTCATTTGGCTAAATGGAAATAAGAATTGCTATAAAAGAATAATGTTGGTGTAACTAACATTTACAGAGGCAGGGGAAAAAAAGAATAATACAAATAATAATAATCAATCATATCAACAATGATCTTCTCATGCTGTTTGTGAGTTTAACTTTAAGTGCACAAGGTAACTTAATCTTTCGTGGTCTGAGTTGGTTCTTTTTTGTGATGTCATGCATGTAGCATCATGAGCTGTAAATGGTGCATTTATATAGCGCTTTTATCCAAAGCGTTTACATAGATTGTGCATTACATTCACCCATTCACACACACAGTGGAGGAAACCATGCAAGGCACCAACCTGCTCATCGGGAGCAATTAGGGCATTCAAGGACACTTCGCACTAACTCTGGGGGAGCCTGCGATCAAACTGGGAATCTCATGGTTCCCATCCGGCCACTCTACCCCTGAGCCACTGCCGCCCCCAGTACATGGTATTTTGTGATGTCATGCATGTAGCATCATGAGCTGTGATAGGTCTACTTTTGAGGGGACAGACCTACTGTACAGAAAACCCTGTTCTACAGCCACACTGTAAATAATTATCAGGAGTAGTTGCAACAAAGTGTCTTTTCAATTCAAATGATAATTATAAAAACATTTGTATGATTCCAGAAGTCTTTACCACAGACCAGAGTCTCCAACACCCAGCTGTGTGTCTATGAAGAGTGACCGGTCAAAGGGCTTACCTGAGAACTTCAGAAATGAACCTGGACCTTCAAACACAAAGTAAGATCACTCATATCTGTGAATTAGGGCATATCATCTTCTGATTTTTGCAACTCGACACACACACACACACACACACACACACACACACACACACACACACACACACACACACACACACACACACATTTAACATCTTTATTTGCGTTCACATTTTAACAATAAATTCTTGAACACAAACAATAGTAGATGGACAAACTTGGAAAAAGCTCAACGACAAGTATTTCAGAATACAGATCACGGGTACAGGAAGCATCGCCTCCTCCATATATGGCGACTGCCAATTATCACAGACATTGAACAGAATTTTGCCAATGCCTTAGCTTTTGTCTTGGGCATTCCTGCATTCTGCAGGCCTCTCACAACTGATTTATGGACATTACCGAGGCTTCCAAATACGAACACAAGCAGTTTACATTTGTAACCAAGCTGCATGATAGCATCCTTAAGACGTTGGTACTTAAGCACCTTTGTAAGGAATGCCTCTTCCAGACTGTGATCAAATGTACATGCCACTTCCAAAATGGTCACTTCTCTACTGTCCTCATCAACAACAACAACATCTGGTGTATTAGCTGTGACATCTGAAAAGGCATCATTTTCATTATTGCACATGAACATGGCAGTTGAAACACAAGAGTGCTTATACATTTTGGCAGATGATGAAACATATGAACTTATGTCCTTAGCTAATAGGTCAACAATTCTGTCATGCCTAGCAATGTACATTCCCTTATATACATGGCAGCCGTTCAGAATATGTGACAGAGTTTCAGTAAGTGGAGTGTGGTCATGGTGCAGACAATGAGGAGGAAACGTATTAGGGTACCACAGAGAAAGATTGAGTCTGGTTGGGAGGATCTGTAATCTGGCTTTGACTGTAAAGGTGATTATATCCTCATCAACTGCATAATTTTTGAATATTGTGTGAGAGACGGTGTGATCTGCAGTAGGAAGGCAAGCTAGCTTTCCTTGTAGTTTAAACCAGTCCAGTGTTGTTGTTGGTTCTGCTGTTGTAACATTACAAGGTACCTCCGTGCATTAACTGGTGATAAATGATGTTCTTTATCAATAACAGTAGCCCTTACTGAGATCAAACAGTTGGTAATAATGTCCTCAGAGACTGCTACAGTGTCTGAGTCAGGTCCAACCCAGTGTAGGGATACTCCGGTTCTCACACAGAGGTCATTGAGGTCAGGCCAATCTGACGACACCCCGAACCCAGTAGCATGTGAGTCCATTTTAAGGTTGGGCTTTCTTTTGAACCCCTCAGGAAACTTGGCTCGCCCTCTCTTGCCAGGGCCACTTTACGCCGTTTCATGTCTAGAAACAGAGAAGATCTAGCAAGTTCCCTGACAGTCTTGTCATCACTGTTTAGCATGCTTAGTAGGTGAGCCAGCCTTGTGTGATGACGTCTGTTTCATTTGGCTAAATGGAAATAAGAATTGCTATAAAAGAATAATGTTGGTGTAACTAACATTTACAGAGGAAGGGGAAAAAGAATAATACAAATAATAATAATCAATCATATCAACAATGATCTTCTCATGCTGTTTGTGAGTTTAACTTTAAGTGCACAAGGTAACTTAATCTTTCGTGGTCTGAGTTGGTTCTTTTTTGTGATGTCATGCATGTAGCATCATGAGCTGTAAATGGTGCATTTATATAGCGCTTTTATCCAAAGCGTTTACATAGATTGTGCATTACATTCACCCATTCACACACACAGTGGAGGAAACCATGCAAGGCACCAACCTGCTCATCGGGAGCAATTAGGGCATTCAAGGACACTTCGCACTAACTCTGGGGGAGCCTGCGATCAAACTGGGAATCTCATGGTTCCCATCCGGCCACTCTACCCCTGAGCCACTGGTATTTTGTGATGTCATGCATGTAGCATCATGAGCTGTGATTGGTCTACTTTTGAGGGGACAGACCTACTGTACAGAAAACCCTGTTCTACAGCCACACTGTAAATTATTATCAGGAATATCTGCAACAAAGTGTCTTTTCAATTCAAATGATAATTGTAGAAACATGTGTGTGATTCCGGAAGTCTTCACCACAGACCAGAGTCTCCAACACCCAGCTGCGTGTCTATGAAGAGTGACAGGTCAAAGGGCTTACCGGAGAACTTCAGAAATGAACCTGGACCTTCAAACACAAAGTAAGATCACTCATATCTGTGAATTAGGGCATATCATGAATACCACCCAACTCACTCCAAATCCAACTCACTCCATGAAGACTTAAGAAATATTCGCCCAACTCACTTCAGGGCTGGGACAACTCCCTCCAGGACCAAAGACCAACTCCCTCCAGGACCAAAGCCAACTCACTCCAGGACCAAACCCAACTCACTCCATGCAATGTCACCAGTGTAATATTGGTTCAATGTGTCAGTGGTGTAAAGTAACTAAGTACATTAACTTAAGTACTGTACTTATGTACAATGTTGGGTATTTGTGCGTTATTTGAGTATTCCCAACTTCCAATGGTTTTACCTCTACTCCACTACATATTGGATCCACATATTGTTTTTTTACTCCACTAAATGTATTTGTTTTACTAGTTACTTTTCGGCTATAAATTATAATATTATAGTGTTTTCCCCCATTTCATGCCATTTACATTATTCTTGGAATAATTAATTGACTTCATACAAATGACCCATTCACATCAACACCTTATCTGCATATATAGCCTATCACCTGGTCATTGCATAATGCAGGCACATGACCCATTAATCAACACCTCATTGTAATGGATGTTTCATTGAATAGGAGTAAGTGCTCATCTTCCTATAAAGTGAGCTTGTAGATCGGCTACTTTCAAAATGTCTCATTTTATTTAAAAAATAAATAAAATGTGCCTCACCTTGTAAAATAACATCTAATTATTTAGGTATAACTTTATATCAAAATAGATGTTCATTGTCTACAGTTTACAATTAACAACACTTTCCTATGCATTTCACAGTCCCAAAGTTATGTATATAACTACTATTTATCCAACAGTGGATTAATCACATTGGTGCATTCATTGCATTCATCACAAGGTTGCATTCATTGCATGATGATGGACCAACAGTTTATTTTAGCTGTCCCATGTTTACATTTAAATTTAAATAGCTAACAAATTCCTCAATATTGTACTTAAGCACAAATGTCTTCCTCAATAATAATTTGTGGAGTGAGTTGTGCAAATTAAATTTGTGGAGTGAGTTGGGCAAGTGTGTGGAGTGAGTTGGCCAAGTGTGTGGAGTGAGTTGGCCAAGTGTGTGGAGTGAGTTGGGCTCTGCTGTGGAGGGAGATGTCTGGAGTGAGTTGGGCGCGATTTGGAGTGAGTTGGATTTGGAGTGAGTTGGGCTGTTACCCATATGATCTTCTGATTTTTGCAACTCGACACACACACACACACGCACGCACACACACACACACACACACACACACACACACACACACACACACACACACACACACACACACACACACACACACACACACACACACACACACACACACACACACACACACACACACACACACACACACATTTTAACCATGTATTTATGTCCACATAAAGGATAATACATACAGGGACACAAATATTAAAGGTGCAGTAGGGTTACATTCATTCACAAAATCATGGCATATGTTTTCATGATACAATAAGCATGTCACTCAGTACTCTACGGGTATAAGTAAGAGCGTCTCCGCCATATATGGCGACTGGCAATTATAGCAGAGATAGCACAATACTTTGCCAGCCTTTTTGCCTCCTTTTTAGGCATCCTAAGTTGTTGAAGCCCTCTAACAACTAATCTGTGGGTATGTCCCAGGCTGCCGAATATAAAAACAAATAGCCTGCACCTATAGCCCAGCTCTGAGATGGTATGTAGGAGTGGTTGGTATTTAATGACCTTGGTCATAAATGCCTCCTCTAGGCTAAGGTCAAAGGTGAAGGCTATCTCTAACACAGACACGTCCCTGGACTCTTCATAAACCACAACAACATCTGGTGTATTAGCTGTCAAAGATGTTATCACAGGCACGCACGCACGCGCACACACACACACACACACACACACACACACACACACACACACACACACACACACACACACACACACCACACAGACTGCTTTCCAACAATAAGCAGCAGCCAGTAAAAGACAATACTCTGTCACCTTTGTCCTTTTAAAATGTTGGGTGACTCATATTTGTCAGAATCATTATATTATAATATTCATGCTTTTATGTCATCTTGTTGAGGTGTCTGTCACAGTCTCTCCTGTCTGTCAGAAATCACTCTCATGTCTCCAACTTGTTGACAATACAGCTGTTTAGGTGCTAAGTGAAGAACATACAGGAGCCCCCCCCCCCCACCAACAGTAGTTGTTGTTTATTAAAGCAACAACTAGGATACTATTACAACTAGTTAGAGTTTAAAGTGACCAGCAAATGAACAAACCGTGATACTTCTTAAGCAGTCAAGAAGTAGACACGGTGCACCATTTATATCTTATAGGGAGGTTTATGAATACTATATAATTCCATGACAGAGTAGAGACTATTATTGTACCAACCCAATGCAGTGTGAACATATCCTCATGTCAGGCATGGATATTATATACATACATACATACATACATACATACATACATACATACATACATACATACATACATACATACATACATACATACATACATACATGAATGTTAAATGTCCTATTATATTATATGTACATATTATTACAAGGTGTTATATTGTAATAAATTGTCTTCATCTTCACAGAGAGAGAAAGAGGAGTGGTTGTGTTGTGACAGAGCAGGCGTCCAGGTGTTCAGTGTGTGAGGAGGTTCTGACAGATCCAGTCTCCACCAGCTGTGGACACTGGTTCTGCAGACAGTGCATCACCTCATACTGGGACCAGTCTGCTCCAACAGGAGACTATGGCTGTGCCCAGTGTGGACAGACATTCAGAACCACACCTGGACTGAAGACACCCAGTCAAACCACACCTGGACAAAGTAAGACTGGATAGAATTTGCACTATTTATGCTACATTAAAGAAATCATAGTCAGACTAAATGTTCAAATTATTGTCCTTATCAATATCAATAATGTTTTTGTGTTTTTCTGAGCACATTGTGCGCTGAATGTTTAAAACATATGTTTTTTTCCCATATCAGATGTCAGTCTGCAGGATGATTTGAACGATTATAAGAGCAGTTTGAACAGTCTTGATGATGTGAAAGACCACATGACAGAAGAGTCTGGAACTTCCCTCACCAGCACCTACACAGAGCTCTACATCACAGAGGGAGAGAGTGAAGGGGTTAATAGCCAACATGAGGTGATACAGCTTGAGACAGCTTCCAACATGAAGACCTTCCATGACACACCAATCAACTGCTGTGACATCTTTAAACCCCTCCCTGGCAGAATGACACCCATCAGAAGAGTTCTGACCAAGGGCATCGCTGGCATTGGCAAAACATTCTCTGTGCGTAAGTTCACTCTGGACTGGGCAAAGGGTTTGGAAAATCAAGATATAAATCTCCTGGTTCCCTTTTCATTCCGGGAGCTGAACTTGGTCAGAGATGAGCAGTACAGTCTTCTCACACTGATCCATGAATTCCACCCAACATTAAAGAAGGTCACAGCAGAGCAGCTTGCTGTCTGGAAAGTTGGCTTCATCTTAGATGGTCTAGATGAAAGCAGGTTTTCATTGTTCAAAAAAAACAAAAAAACAAAACAAAACAATGACATTGTTTCTGATGTCACAGTGACATCATCAGTGGATGCATTGTTAACAAACCTCATCGAGGGGAATCTGCTCCCCTCAGCTCTCCTCTGGATAACCACCAGACCTGCAGCAGCCAATCAGATCCCTCCTGCATGTGTTGACATGGTGACAGAAGTGCGAGGGTTCACAGATCCACAGAAGGAGAAGTACTTTAGGAACAGATTCAGTGATGAGACACAGGCCAGCACAGTCATCTCACACATGAAGACATCAAGGAGCCTCCACATCCTGTGTCACATCCCACTATTATGTTGGATCATTGCTACCGTTCTGCTGGACATGTTGAGGACACACACGATAGGACAGCTGCCCAAGACCCTGACTGAGATGTGCTGCCACTTCCTGTTGGTTCAGACAAAGAGGAAGAAGAAGAAGTATGATGAGACACATGAGGTGAATCAACAGCACCTCACAAAGACTGACAGGGAAGTTCTCCTGAAGTTGGGCAGGCTGGCATTTGAACATCTGGAGAAAGGTAGCATCCTATTCTACCAAGAAGACCTGGAAGAGTGTGGTCTTGATGTGAAAGATGCCTCACTGTACTCAGGAGTGTGCACAGAGATCTTCAAAAGAGAGGGTGTGCTCTTCCAGAAAACGGTCTACAGCTTTGTTCATCTGAGCCTCCAGGAGTTTCTAGCCGCAGTCTACCTGCTCCATTGTTTCTCAAAGAAGAACATGAAGGTACTGAATACATTCCTGGAACGTGATTATTACCCCTTCTCCCTCTCCGACTTCCTGAAAGCCGCTATGAACAAAGCCCTGAAGAGTAAAAATGGCCACCTGGACCTACTTGTTCGGTTTCTTCATGGCCTCTCACTGGAGTCCAACACGAGTCTGTTAGGAGGCCTACTGGGTCAGACAGAGAACAGTCCAAAGAGCATCCAGGAAGCCATCAAGAACCTAAAGAGCATGATAAACACTCATGATATCTCTCCTGACAGATGTATTAACATCTTCCACTGTTTGATGGAGATGAACGACCACTCATTACATCAGGAGATCAAACAGTACCTGAACGGATCAAAGGAGAAACTGTCTGACAGCCAGTGTTCAGCTCTGGCCGTCATGCTGCTGATGTCTGAGGAGGTTCTGGAAGAGTTGGACCTGGACAAATACAACACATCAGAGGGAGGGAGAAGGAGACTGATCCCAGCTGTGAGGAACTGCAGAAAGGCTCGGTTAGTAGTCAAGTGAATAGAAACATCCTAGTGACATTACAGTTAACACTATAATTAGAAATTAAGGTTGACATAAAGGTTCCAATAAAACTGTTTGTGTCTCAAATAGTGACTAGTGGTATTGTGTGTATTTGAAAATAAAGGCCAGTCCACAATAAAGCAGGGTAAAAACTAAACTAAGAGTCTAAAAGCCCTGCTGGTTACCCCCACCAGACCAGTGGTTTGAACCCACTGACATTGCCATCCTCTCAGTAGTGGAACTTAAAATAAAAAAGACAAGATAATTAAATAAATAAATATTCTTTATTGTAGGTTTGCTTGTAAATAAAGAGCCACGTCTGATTCATGAAAGGCTGTGTAAAGCCTTGATTTGTGTGCGTCTAAGGTGTATCAGATGATGAATTCCACCTAATAAATAAAGAAATACATCACATGGATGCAACTGGGACGCATCATCAGTGTTGTAGCCTGGGGTCATAGGGTGTTTCGGGTCTCGCAACATACAACATACACCCTCGCCCAGGTGACCCAGCCAGGGTTGATCAAGCCCCGACTTACGTCCCAGTAGCACCCACGGTCAGTCCTATAGGGAAAGACAGGGCCACTCAGTCCGCTTCTCCGGAAGTACTCTGCCGGGATTCGGGGAGGCTCTGGCACGTGGAGGGACTAGGCACTGTGGGTTGTCTCCTGGCCGGGCTCCTCCTTCGTCTCACCAGGTCCAGGACCTGAGCGCTGCGCCAGATCAGATGCACCGCCCCGATCCAAACATTTCCTTCTGGCGTGATGGTTCCTTGGGCCGATACCACTAGATTGGGCCGTCTAATGGTATTAGCTCCGCTTGCGGTACGCTGGAATGGAATGGCCCTCCTAAAGGCCTCACCGCGGGTTTTTTGGGCTTCTTCCTCACGGAAGACACAGCATGGGGCGCTAACCCATACTGCTCCCGGGATGCCGTCTACATTCCGGCTGTCAACAGTCTCTCCTGTGGTCACCAAACTATTCCTGGTTGTCACGTAGTCTATAAATTCCTATGAGCCACTATAAATAGAATAACTAATAAAGAAATACATCACATGGATGCAACTGGGACGCATCATCAGTGTTGTAGCCTGGGGTCATAGGGTGTTTCGGGTCTCGCAACATACAACATACACCCTCGCCCAGGTGACCCAGCCAGGGTTGATCAAGCCCCGACTTACGTCCCAGTAGCACCCACGGTCAGTCCTATAGGGAAAGACAGGGCCACTCAGTCCGCTTCTCCGGAAGTACTCTGCCGGGATTCGGGGAGGCTCTGGCACGTGGAGGGACTAGCCAAATAGTAAATATGCCATATATTTGTTCATTCTCACTTTATTCATTTCACACCTTCAACTGCTGGTTGAACATTGCTCTCTTCCTCTGTTCAGTCTTTCTGTGACGTCTAGTGGTGTTGACCGTTCCACACTCCACTCTGCCCCTCCCCCCAACTCAGACCTTTTTTCTTTTTGGTTTCATTCCTGATCCAAAATAGAATATTTGCGGTGTCTGCTGTGGTAGAAAACCAATGCAGAACTATATTAAAGAAATGTATTTAAACTCCAAAACAACTCTCACAGTGTAATCACTATGAGCCTACTGATGATCCAGGTTTAAAGAGAATGTTTTAAATATAGTTTTGCTCTTGTTAAGATTGGTTTCCTATTAATGTCATTTAGTCAAACTAGAGGTTCACATCTACGGTGCACCAGTGATCCAACTGATATGGCCATATATGGAGATCTCTGTCAGTCCTTGTCCTTTTTATGGGACACTGCGCCTATGTCACACATGTGCAGTAGGGTGGGCCTCGTGGCCCAAAAAAATAGTGGCTAAAATGTGGCTGAATAAAAAGAATGTAGTTTTATATTAACTGTACAATATGTAAGTACATTGAAGGTGGGGAAAGAATCCTAGACATTAACCAGAGCACTGATCAATAGTCTGTGGCAAGTTTGGAGGCAAGTGGAGTGATCGTGTGGTGACCAACCGGGACGTACACCACAGCGTGGGCATTTTAATTAAAGTAGTAGGATATTGGATTTAGCTTCAGGAATGTCACAAATACTAAAAAACTCAAATCTCCATGAATTCAAGGTTTAGTTGATAGTAGTCTGGGAGGGTTAGCGTCGGAGCTTGGACAGCAGGGGCGCGGCCACTGCGTTGTGATTCAAATCAACAGCCAATGAAGAAAAGGGGGCGGGATCCACATGCAGTGGGTGATGCATCTAAATAGGATCGACGGGAAGCAATTTCCCCTTGAGAAATTTCGGCCGCCATTGTTGTGTACTGCTGTTCGCCTCTCGTCGGACTTTTTAGACGAGTTGCACAGCTCTCAGACCGGTAAGAGGCGTGTCCGCTCAGATTCAGAGCGTGACGTACATCCCGCCCACAAATACCAGGGCTGTGGCCCAGAAGTTCCTCGCCAGAGCTGGCGAAAACTTCTGGGAACTCAGATTAAGTTGATAGGGATAAAGTATTTTTTGGGGTGAAATATTCCTTTAATGGAAGACAAAACTATATTAGTATACTCAGCATACTAGGTGAAGTGCACACATGTAACATGAAGGTAACCAACATTAATTGGACTCATCCAATCGCCGACAGACGACCCCAACCTTAGTACACACAGAACAACAGGAGAACTCAAGTCCTCAAACTATTCATGTGTGTCCTCTTTATGAGTTATTCTACCATGAAAACAGACCATACCATATGAGAAATGGACCGTACCATTAGTGAAGGGGTGTACAGAGGATGGCTTTTTAAACAGTGAGCTTGGTTTTTTTGATTGATTGAAATTTTTATTAGGCAAAAGAACAACACAGTTACATTTATAATGCTTTTGTCTAAAAGGTCCGGCCAAAAAAGTCCTTGCGGGCTTGTTTCCATTGGGGTCCTTGAATTAATTTCATAGACATATATAGTAGCAACCAAACAGTTCAAAAATCAACATAAGAATACAGAGGGAAAAAAAAAATACCATTATGTACAAAAAAGGTCATGGGAAAATAATGAAATATATACAAAACAAAACATGATCAAAATAAAAATAAAAAGTGTGTACAAAAAAGGGGGAGGGGGGGGGTCGTCTGTCTACAGGGAAACTGGTACTAGCTCCTCTTTAGGCCTCCAGAAAGATGAGTTTTTAGGGCTGTTTTGAATGAGCCCAGCGAACTGCATTTTTTGAGGGATGGGGTTAGACTATTCCATTCCTTGGTGGCAGTGCTATAGAAGGAGAATTTGCCCATGTTTGTTTTATGGGTGGGTGTTACCAGATTGTTGTTTACGCTCCCTCTAGTTTTGTGACTGTGGGTGTCACTAACTTTTTCGAGGTACTTATACAGATATGCAGGTATAGGGGGCATTTCGGGCAAATCTGCATTTACAATTTTGAAGACCAGTCCCATTTTTAATTGTATAACCCTGTCTTCCACCCTGAGCCAGCCTAGGCTGGCAAAGTGAGTGGGAGAGAGGTGGGTCATGGGCCCCAGTCCGAGAAGTAGTCGAATCAGTTTGTTTTGGGAGGTTTGAAGCTTAGTCTTCAGTGACACTGAGGTGTTGGAGTACCAAGAGGAGCTAGCATAGTCAAAAAGGGGCTGAATCAGGGCCCCAGAGAGGGTCCTGAGTGCCTGAGGGTTGACAAAAGAGGAAACTCTGCCCATAAATCTGGTTCTCTGGTTTACTCCTTTGAACACCTTTGTTGCCATGCTTTCACCTGTCAGGTGTTTGTCAAGAATACATCCCAAATAGGTAATCTCTTCTTTGCTAGTGATGATTGTGTCATCGACTTTGACCTTGAAGTCATTTACCTTTTTACTGAGGGAATGTTTGGTCCCAAATAGGATGGATTCGGTTTTCCCAAGGTGTAGTGACAGTTTGTTATCGGTAAGCCAGGTACGGATTTTTGAGAGTTCAGAGCTGAGAGCTTCCTCGACTTGCAACTTGTCCTCACCCGAAATCAGGAGTGCCGAGTCATCAGCGAACAGGAACAGTTTGCAGTTACAGGCAGCATTCATGTCGTTAATGTATAGAAGAAACAGTAACGGCCCTAGAATGCTGCCTTGTAACTCAGATTACTTACATTACATTAACTTTCCATCTGTTGTTTACTTCCCTGTTCTCTGATCATACTTAAATGTCTGTATAACTAGATACAGTAGGGGATCTCTTAGTTAACTTCCATGACAGTGAACAAGGTATAATTTGTTTTGATAGTCTCTTATTTAATCTGTATTTACAGACTTGTTGGCTGTAACCTCAGACAGACAGAGGTTGAAGTTGTGGCTTCAGCTCTCAGCTCTAATCCTTCACATTTGAGAGAATTGGACCTCAGCAAAAACAACCTGGATTCAGGACTACTGGAGCTGCTCTTAGCTGGACTGAAGAGTCTGCACTGTAGACTGGAGATTCTAAGGTAAGATACATTTACCCGATTTTATTTTGATTAGGGTTGTGAGTAGATATTCGGTCAACTAACTAAACGGGGCTGCCCCTACTAATCATTTTCAAAGTAATATTTGGTTATTGTATTTAATATATGTTTAAAGGGTCTACACCATGAATTAAAAAAAATATAATAATATTTAATATCATATTGTTTATGTCCCTCAAACGTTTTTCAAAAGGTTTGAGCCTAAATCAAGCCTCAGATATACTCATTCCAACTAACTTCTCTCTGGCTTATAAAGCACTTTCACCTGCAATACCACATTGTCTTGTTTGGCACGGGGCGCTATTGATCCAGTTTGTATGCATGTTGAAAAAAAAAAAAAAAAAAAAAAAAAGATGTTTTTTTTGTTGTTTTTTTAAGATTTTTTAAATTATTTTTTTTGGTTGGAACTGAAAAACGGGAGGAATTGTTCCCTGACGTGACGTAGGCAGGGGGAACAAATCTGACGGACTGTTTTCAGACCAATTTACATAAAAAAACACAGATAGCCTATGAAAGCCTGCATGCTGCGTGTGCAGTGTCTGGTTACTATGGTAACGTGACTGAACGCTATCAATGAACAAACCAAGATGAGACGACATGTATTTCTGCTGCCATGCACCTGTCTCACTCTCTCACTGCCATGCACCTGTCTCACTCTCTCACTGCCATGCACCTGTCTCACTCTCTCACTGCCATGCACCTGTCTCACTCTCTCACTGACATGCACCTGTCTCACTCTCTCACTGACATGCACCTGTCTCACTCTCTCACTGACATGCACCTGTCTCACTCTCTCACTGCCATGCACCTGTCTCACTTTCTCACTGACATGCACCTGTCTCACTCTCTCACTGACCAAAACTTGTTTAGACAACAAAGAATTGTAAAACATATCATACGTTTTTTTTTAAAGAAATAATCCAGTGTTTACTTTGAGTTGAGAACATGGAGAATGCAGGCCAGAATGGGCCCTAGACAAAGCCCGATTTTATTTTATTTGTCTCTGCAATATATTATAATTTATGGCATATATATGGTATATAATATATGGTATAATGTGTTTTGATAGTTTCTTATTTAATCTGTATTTACAGACTTGTTGGCTGTAACCTCAGAAAGACAGAGGTTGAAGTTGTGGCTTCAGCTCTCAGCTCTAATCCTTCTCATTTGAGAGAATTGGACCTCAGCAAAAACAACCTGCAGGACTCAGGAGTACTGGATCTGCTCTTAGCTGGACTGAAGAGTCTGCACATTCTAAGGTAATATATACAGTATTTACCAGATTTATTTTGATTAGGGGTGTGCTCAGATATTCTGTTAAACTACTAAACAGGGCTGCCCCTAATCGTTTTCAAAATAATGGTCATTGTATCTATTATGTTTAATTGAGATATATATCTTTTTTTCCAGTATTGCTGTCATGTCTTAATAAAACTAGAGGTTGGGGCTGCTTCGTGGCCCTCACAGCTACGTTGCCCCAGTGATCCAACTGATATGACCGTATATGGAGATCTCTATCTGTCAGTTTTGTCCCGTTTATGGCCATATATGGCTGACTGATCAAAGCCATAGAGAGAGATAGAGAGGGAGAGAGAGAGATAGAGAGGGAGAGAGAGAGAGAGAGGGCGAGTGAGAGAGGTTAGCACCTGTCCAAAAAGCTCTCATCTCACAAAACACTGTAGTCTCTTCAATAAGGGGTTAAACTTGGTCACGTAGCTGTTTGTGGTGCTGGGTGCACTGATATGTGAACACATTTATAACGTTACATGCCAATGAAGTATTACCAAGGTAAGGGTGATTATCGGGGCCTGTCCCTCTGATCTGTACAGTGCTGATCACCTGCAGCTGGCATCGTTCACTTCCCAGTGCAGTGAGTGAATCTAGATACTCAAGATACAGACACACACTGTCTGTTTGCAAAAAAGAGCAAAGTTTGGATGACTTTGTTTGATGGGAAAGCGTTGTGATGGAGAAATCACATTCAATATAAACACCTGGATGTGAATCACCCATGTTACCTCGTAGGCTGCTGCCCGCTGCCTCTGTGATACGATTTATTGAAGAAATAATCCAGCGTTTACTTTGAGTTGTGAACATGGAGAATGCAGGCCAGAATGGGCCCTAGGCAAAGCCCAATTTTATTTTATTTTATTTGTCTCTGCCATATATTATAATATAGGGCATAAATATGGTATATAATATATGGTATAATTTGTTTTGATAATCTCTTATTTAATCTGTATTTACAGACTTGTTGGCTGTAACCTCAGACAGACAGAGGTTGAAGTTGTGGCTTCAGCTCTCAGCTCTAATCCTTCACATTTGAGAGAATTGGACCTCAGCCAAAACAACCTGCAGGACTCAGGACTACTGGATCTGCTCTCTGCTGGACTGAAGAGTCTGCACATTCTAAGGTAAGATACATTTACCAGATGTATTTTGATCTCTTCTGTTTTATTATATACTGTATTATGTTAATATAATATGAATGTTGTGGTGAGAATGTATTAATAAGATTGATATTATGGGAACCCAAGCCTACATCCATGTCCTGCCATGCTGAGATACAAAATTACACTATCGTTGTTGGATGTATTTTGTCAGATCTTCATCATCTTCTAGTTTTGATTATTTATATTGATATTAATGGGTGCAAGAGTCCATTTCAGTAATAGGGATTTCACTAGATGACCACCCTTAACAAGTTACCATATGAGAAATGGACCATACCATTAGTGAAGGGGTGTACAGAGGATGGCTTTTTAAACAGTGAGCTTGGTTACTCAGATTACTTACATTACATTAACTTCCATCTGTTGTTTGCTTACCTGTTCTCTGATCATACTTAAACTGTTTATGTATGTATAACTAGATACAGTAGGAGATCTCTTAGTTAACTTCCATGACAGTGAACTAGGTGTAATTTGTTTTGATAGTCTCTTATTTAATCTGTTTTTACAGACTTGTTGGCTGTAACCTCAGACAGACAGAGGTTGAAGTTGTGGCTTCAGCTCTCAGCTCTAATCCTTCACATTTGAGAGAATTGGACCTCAGCGAAAACAACCTGAAGGACTCAGGACTACTGGATCTGCTGTCTGCTGGACTGAAGAGTCTGCACTGTAGACTGGAGATTCTAAGGTAAGATACATTTACCCGATTTATTTTGATTAGGGGTGTGAGTAGATATTTGGTCAACTTACTAAACTGGGCTGCCCCTACTAATCATTTTCAAAATAATATTTGGTTATTGTATTTAATATATGTTTAATTGAGATAAATATGTTTTTTTTCCCATATTGCTGTCATGTCTTAATAAAATGATGCTTTTAACAAGCAAAATAAGCAGGGGCCGATCACCTAGGGCTCTGGCACCCACAGGAGACAGCGAGCGCCAACTGGGAGTGCGCTGGATGGACAGATCTACAAGCTCACAATGTGTCGCTGACGCATCACATTGTGAGCTTGTAGATCTACTATTTTCGCTGCACGAACCCGTCGTATGACGGAGTATAAATTTGGCTGTAACATGTGCAGTGTCTGGTTACTATAGTAACGTGACTGAACGCTGTCAATGAACAAACCAAGATGAGACGACATGTATTTCTGCTGACATGCACCTGTCTCACTTTCTCACTGCCATGCACCTGTCTCACTCTCTCACTGCCATGCACCTGTCTCACTCTCTCACTGTCATGCACCTGTCTCACTCTCTCACTGTCATGCACCTGTCTCACTCTCTCACTGTCATGCACCTGTCTCACTCTCTCACTGCCATGCACCTGTCTCACTCTCTCACTGCCAAGCACCTGTCTCACTCTCTCACTGTCATGCACCTGTCTCACTCTCTCACTGTCATGCACCTGTCTCACTCTCTCACTGTCATGCACCTGTCTCACTCTCTCACTGTCATGCACCTGTCTCACTCTCTCACTGTCATGCACCTGTCTCACTCTCTCACTGTCATGCACCTGTCTCACTCTCTCACAGTCATGCACCTGTCTCACTCTCTCACTGACATGCATCTGTCTCACTCTCTCACTGACATGCACCTGTCTCACTCTCTCACTGTCATGCACCTGTCTCACTCTCTCACTGACCAACACTTGTTTAGACAATAAAGAATTGTAAAACATATCACTTCCATAGGATATTCTTTTACAGTGGTGGAAAAAGTACTTCAATGTTTTACTTAAGTAAGTAAAAGTATCAATACTTCAATGTAGACATACTCTGTTAAAGGTAAAAGTCCGTAATTCAAAATAAAAAGTAAAAGTACAAAAGTATTGGTATCGAAATGTATTTAAAGTACCAAAAGTAGAATGTACTCATCATGCAGAATGTTCCGTGTGTATAAAATGTGTTAAAAATCTTTTGAAAATAGCAGATCTACAAGCTCACAACGCGTCGCAACGCGTTGACACAGTACTTGAGTACAGTATTGACACAGTACTTGAGTAAATGTACTTACTTTCCACCACTGTTCTTTTAGGACTAAGCTAAGATCACAGGCTAGGAGATGAAGTGAAGTTGAAGCAGAGAAGCCTACTGTACCTCAGTTTACAACAACGATGTGGTGAAACACACCCATCCAGGTTCACTTTTTATATTCTGACATAATAATAACTTGTGCTGCTGTGGGATAAATCACCTGCCCGGCCCCCCTCCCCTGTAACTAAAGGGAATCGTAATATGCGTTGGGTCGTGAGTGAACTCACATTTCAAATCACATTGATTGACAGGTGATATAAACATAAGCTGACACAAGTTTTAATATCCAGACTTGACAATAAAAGTTCAGAATAAAGTGTTGGATCTTGTGAGACCGGGGAGACATGCGTTCCTGCGTCATCAAGCTTGCAAATGCACAGCGAGGATGTGCAGAAACTAGAGCTGTAGTTTCAATTTAGTTTTAATATAAAAATATAGATACAGATATCATCAAACGTACAGTAGCTGATAAACAGACAACTAGGAAAGCAATGCTCTCCTCTGCTCCATTCAGTAGCAGTTTTTAAACAGTGAGCTTGGTTACTCAGATTTACTTCCATCTGTTGTTTACTTCCTTGTTCTCTGATTGTAGCTTCCCTCCAGTTGACAGATACGATCACAAGGTTTTCTTTTCTTTTACAGACATTTATTAAATGCCGTGAGAACTGAATAAATATAAGCATAAAAACAACAGACATTAAATCGGTATCACATTTTCTCAAAACATAACAAAACATACAAACAAATACTCTGGCTACAATGAATTACCTCATTGGCCGCATCAAATTATATGGGGGAAACAATCTTGTCTTCTTCTTTATAACGTAAACTTAAACAGTTCTTCTTTAACTCTTTTTATCTTAAATCTCCTCTTTAAACTCTTTAACTTATAATCTCTTCTTTAAACATCTCTTCAAACAGCATCACACTCGACATCCTCTGTTTGTTACATGTTGCAAGCTCTATAGTGCTCAGAGCAGAATGACTGACTCTGCCCCTGCTCCTGGTAATTAACCAAATCTAAACCACCCTTGCTGATCGCTTGATTGACTGATCTGACTCAGCTGCCAGGTCACTGTGACCCTAGACATCAGAGCAACTCAAATACCCACATTAACAAAGAGTACAATCCAAACATGAATTTGACCAAACAAAAAAAACATTATGAACTTCTTAACTTATTCACTTATTTATAATAATAATGAACTTTAATCATGATGGCAGCTACACTCCCACCGAAATCACTTGTGATTTCTTTAATTAACGTTTAATTTTTTAATAATCACTTTTTAATTAGCATGCCATTGAATGTGTTATGAGCTCTAGTGTATGAAATGCAGAGAGGTAGAGGTTGCCTTAGTCGGCTTCAAGCAGGGTAACCGTCTTGTGGATAGGCCTCTCTAAGTAGACTGGCTTGGTGAGTCTCTTTCCATGGTCATCTAGTGCTGAACTTCCAATCAGCAATTGTAGCTTCCTTACACAATCATCTTCACCAGGGAACACATCCGTGACCTTGGCTAGTTTCCATTCGTTTCGTGGTGCAGTGTCATCTTTCACAATCACTACGTCGTTGATCTTTGCATTTCTGCGGGTCTTGTGCCATTTTTGCCTCTGTTGCAGGTTCAACAGGTACTCCTTCTTCCATCTGGACCAAAACTCGTTGGCTAGATACTGCACTCTTCGCCATCTTTTGCGAAGATAAAGGTCTTCCTTCACAAAGTCTCCAGGTGGTGGCAAGACTATGGAAGACTTCATCGTCAGGATGTGGTTAGGCGTAAGAGGTTGAGGCCCCGATGGGTCATTAAGGAAGTGTGCTGTTAAAGGCCTGCTATTTATGATTGCCATGACTTCGTACAGGTAAGTTCGCAAGGATGAACTGTCAAGTCTTTGGGATGACTTATCCAGGATGGACGTCAACACACTCCTTATTGTTCTGATTTGCCTTTCCCAGGCTCCACCCATATGGCTTGCAGATGGAGGGTTCATGACAAACTCACAGCCTAGTTGCTTTAGGGATTCTTGATCCATGCCCTTCACTGCTTCCAGGAACTCACGTCTTGCGCCAACAAAATTAGTGCCCTGGTCAGACCTAAGTTGACGGACGTTTCCACGTAGGGCAATGAAGGAACGGAGAGCATTAATAAATGCATCGGTTGTCATGTCATCGAGGAGTTCAATGTGCACAGCACGAGAGCAAAGACACGTAAATAGCAGCCCATAGCGCTTCAGCTCCCTTCTTCCCTCTTTGACATGAAATGGGCCAAAACAGTCCATACCACAATAGGTAAATGGGGGAGTTGTTTCCATGCGTTCACGGGGTAAATCCGCCATTTTTTGTTCTTCTGCACACCTTCTGAACTTCCTACACTTGACGCACTTATAGATGTAGGAGGACACAGCTTGACTACACCCAAGGATCCAGATGCCGTTTGATCTCAGCTCATTCATTGTTATGCCTCGCCCTTGGTGTTCCACCCTTTGATGGTAGTGGTCGATCAGTAACCCTGATATGTGGCTGGTCTTCGGCAAAATTGCTGGATGCTTGATGTGCGGATGCAAAGCAGCGTGTTCTAGTCGACCTCCAACCCTGAGGATACTTTGCTCATCCAAGAAGGGATTCAGACGGTGCAGTCTGCAGGTCTTATCCTGGCTTATCTCTTTCTTGTGTTGAAGACTTTGGATTTCCTCAGAGAAGGTTGCCCTTTGGACAATACCTATGATGGCAAGTTCCGCATCCTTTCTCTCTTCGAGACTTGTGGCTTCATTTGTTCTTGAAGTCAAACCTTTAAGCTCCTTGCCACGACGCTTGAGTCTGGCAATGGCTTTGACTAAACTTGTCCAGCTGGAGAACTTCAGGAAACGATCCAGCAGTGAAACTTCTGTTGCCAGGGTCTTATGTACAACTGTCTTACGAACTTCTGGGTCTTCAACTGCTATGTCTCCCACCTTAACATCTCTGCTGGGAAGCTCGTCACACCATAGAAAATCTGGACCAGTAAACCAGTTGGAAGCAATGAGGTCCTTTGCTTTGAGGCCCCTTGACACGTGGTCCGCAGGATTCTCTTCAGAGCTTACATGCCTCCATTGACTTGGATTAGTGCTTTCCTTGATTCGTGTAATGCGGTTAGCCACGAATACATGAAATCGCCTGGCGTCATTGTTGACATACCCCAGGACGACCTTTGAGTCTGTCCAGAAGAATTCCTGAACACCCTCTATATCCAACTCCTTTCTGAGGAGGTCACTTGTACGAACGGCAACAACCGCTGCTGCTAGTTCAAGTCTTGGCACTGTGGTGACTTTCGAGGGTGTCACTCTGGACTTGCCCATGACTAGAGAACAATGAATTTGTCCTGATGCATTGATTGCTCTCAGGTAAGTACATTCTCCATATCCTGTGACACTTGCGTCGGCGAAGTGATGGAGTTCATACTTCTTGACTTCTTTGAAACTTGCTGGCAGGTAACATCGCTGAATCTTGACATCAGCTAAGTTCTGCAGGTCCAAGAGCCAGGACTCCCATTTTGGACGAAGCTCTTCAGAGAGTGGTTCATCCCATCCAATCTTGTCTCTGCACATTTGCTGCAATATTTGCTTCCCAACTAGTATGAAGGGTGCTACAAAGCCAAGTGGGTCGAAGATGGACGCTACTGTCGACAGTACGCCTCTTCTTGAGAGTGGGCGTTCATTCACCACTACTCTGAATTGGAACTGGTCTGAAACTACACACCATCTTACACCTAGGGCTCTCTCAAGCTGCGGCTCACCCAAGGCTAGATCTAGGTGTCTTACTGTTTCAGCACATTCTTCTTTAGGGATGGAAGCAAGCACTTCCTGGCTGTTGGAAATGAACTTGTGGATTCGCAGCTTGCCAGCGCTGCAGATCTGCCTTGCTTCACTGACCAGCTGTATTGCTTCATCTACAGTTGCCACACTTGTCAGGCTGTCATCCACGTAAAAGTTCCTTTCTATGAAACAGATGGATGCTTCATTGAAGTGACCTTGTCCTTGTGCAGCAATGTGTTTGAGGCCGTAGTTTGCACAGCCCGGCGATGAGGCTGCTCCGAACAGGTGCACTCTCATCCTATAGACTGATGGCTCTGATTGAAAGTCTCCATCATCCCACCAGAGAAATCTCAGATAGTCTTGGTCTTCTGCTCTTACGTGAAATTGATGGAACATGCGTTCAATATCGCACATTATTGCTACTGGACCCTTGCGGAACCGACAGAGAACACCTACTAGGGTATTAGTCAGTTCTGGTCCGGTAAGCAGATGGTCATTCAACGACACGCCTTGGAACTTCGCAGAGCAGTCGAACACAACCCGTATCTTTCCGGGTTTCTGCGGGTGATAGACCCCGTGGTGTGGGATGTACCAGACAGGACTTTTGTTCATTTCTTCTGCTGGAACTTTCTCAGCATCTCCGCGAGCGATCGTTTCACTCATGAAGGCAATGTAATCTTTATGGTATTGCTTGTCTTTTTCAAATCTCTTTTTCAGACCCTTGAGACGGTGATTTGCACACACTCTATTGTCTGGTAGACTCGGTCTGTCTTCCTTAAAAGGCAACGGCATCTCACAGTGACCGTCTGCCTTGATCTTGATCCCATGCTCCATTGTTGTTATGAAGCGTAGATCCTCTTGGGAGAAATGAGCATCCTCTGCCGTTCTCTCATTGAAGTCTGATTCAAGCACCCTTATCACATCCGGTGGAGTGACTACTTCTTTAACTTGTGTTCGGCAGATGTATCGGACTTCACTTGTTAGATTAGAAGGCGAGTGAATGTTTGGTGTCACTTCCTTGACAACAATCCTGTGGCAGCTTCCAATCACATCACCATAGTCAACACAGGGATTGACACTGCCGACTATACTCCAGCCAAGGTCTGTTCTTTGGGCAAATGGCTCATTGTCTTTGCCTGACACCACTTCTCTGGGTAGCAGGGCCTGAGAACAATTATAGCCAATAAGCAGACCAATGTCACAGTCGATTAAAGGTGCAATCTCTTCAGCAAGGTACTCTAGGTGAGACCATGCTCTTGCTGTCTTGGGTGTAGGAATATGACTTAGATTGGCCGGAATGAACTCTCTTGTATAGGTGATTGGGAGAAGAATTTTCTTAGACGAATAAAACCCTCTGACCTGCAGCCCGGTTAACTTCTGACTTGGAATGATTGTACTTTTGGATGACAATGTGGACAGTTTTAGCTGCACTGGCACCTTCTGTGTGTCCAGAGTGTCAGCTTTCTCTTGCAAGATGAAGGTGGTGTCACTTTGGTTGTCCAGAAGTGCATACACAAGCACTTCATTCTCTGGTCTACTTATAGTGGATAACCATACTGGAACAACTGTGGAAGTGCAAGTGCTGCTCATGTCCTGCACTACTCGAAACGATGATGCTGAAGCTTCACTTGCTGTTTCATTGGTCTGTTTAGACTCCGCCTTGTCCTTTGACCTTTCTTTGTCCTTTGAGTGCTTCTCACTCTCTTTTCGTTTGTCATCCTTCTGTACTTTCTTTCCGTCATCCTTCTGTACTTTCTTTCCGTCGTCCTTGGCACGGTCTTCATGTAAACAGGTAGGATGTTTCCTTTTACATGTGTCACAGACACTCTTGTTTTCACAGTTCTTTGAATGGTGACCTGATTTCAAGCATCCAAAACATAATCTGTTGGTCTGCACAAACTTGACTCGTTCTGCAACTGATTTGGCCATGAACTTTCGACATGTGTGAATGCCATGGTTCGACATCTCACAAAATACACAGCCTTTAACATCTGGTTTCTCTTCAGATGAGCTTGCCAGTACCTTTGCACCAACACTTCGTGTCTTTGGTGGTGCCTTCACCTTCTCACCATCACTTGACTTCAGAGCATGAAGAGAGGTCACTGGATTACAAGCTATCTTGGCTTCTTTTGTGATAAACTTAACAAATTGTGTGAAGCTAGGAAATTCCTGGCTCTCTTCTAGAGTCTTCATGACCTTTCTGTTCCAACTGGCTGTTAGCCAATCAGGAAGCTTGGCAAGTATTCTCTGATTTTCGGCACAGTCATTTAGGACTTCTAGGCCTTTAATCTGTGACGTCGCTGATTGACAGCCTTGCAGAAAGTCTGCGAACTCTCTCAGTTCAATGCTGTCCCTGGGTCCTATCTTCGGCCATGAGGTAAGTTTATCCCTGAAGGCCTTAGCTATCACGAATGAGCTTCCATATCTTTCTTCAAGTATGTCCCATGCTGAATGATAGGCTTCTTCAGTGCCTAACAGGAAATAACCCTCTATGGCTTTCTTTGCAGGTCCGCCGACATATTTGCGAAGATAGTAGACTTTCTCATTTACTGGAATGTTCTTTCTGCCTATCAATGTTTGAAATGACATTTTCCAGTCTTTGTATCTTAGTGGGTCTCCACTGAAAACTGAAGGCTCTGGTACAGGTAGTCGGCTTGCATTGATGGACTCTGCAATTGCTCTGGCGATTGCTGTAGCGCTATCCTCTTGCTGAGCATCAGCAGCCGGCTGCCCCATGACTGCTTGTGTCATCTGCTGAGCATTAGCAGCAGGCTGGCTCCTTGTGGTAGCTTGGGTTATCGTAGGCAGTTGTGCATGCGAGACATGTTGTGGTCTTGCCACTGGTTGCACTGGAAGACTTCTTGACTTAGGTGCGGGTGTCAGTTGCTTAGATTTGCTATCTTGGAGCAACTCTAATATCTCGTCATCTGAGCCCACTTGTTCATACACTTGTAGTCGTGCCTTTGCAGCATTCATTTTCTTAACTGCGTCCAAGCGCTCTAACTGCCTGCGCTTCTCATCTAAAGCCCTTTGCCTTGCAGCATTTTCCACTTCTTGCAGTGCAAACCTTTGTCTGTTCTCAGCTTCAATGGTTGCAAGCCTTTGTCTATTCTCAGCTTCAATGGTTGCAAGCCTTTGTCTGTTCTCAGCTTCAAGGGTTTCAAGCTGATGCCTTTCATGTTCCATTTCGTCTAGGACTTCCAAAGTGGCTTGATTTGCAGCTAGTTCTGCCGCAGCTTCTTGTTTCTTTGCAGTGGACTGGTTTGAGAGTCTTGACCTCATGGTTAACCTACTTGCAGAGGCTGAACTTTGACTTGCACTGAATGAGAACAACGTGCTAGTGTCGCTCAAAGTCTCTTGATCTTTGTCTTTGCGATTAGAAGCACGCGTCAGGATCTTCTCTGACACCGCTACACAAGCGTCGACTCGACGGCGGGTCTGATTATCAGGGGTAATATGTCGCGGTAAGTCTACATAAGCTTGTGTTACTTCCTTCTCAGCACATTTGATCTTGGTCATAATGCTTTGTAATATGGCATTGGCCAAAGGTCCACTGAATAATTGCTTAGCCTCTTTGGCAATAGATTTCCAATTCTCATAGGAAGTTGTGAAGTGATGTTGAAGATTTCTAATTATTTTGTCTTCGAGTTCTTGACCCTTTTCAGTAAGCGTTCGGGTTCTCTGTCCTCTTCGCAGTTTCTCTGCAGCATCTTCGGTCTCTCCTGCAGCATCTTTGATCTCTCCTGCAGCATCGTGGGTCTCTTCTAGTACCTCAATTTCCTTGTGTGGGTTAGTGTCTAAAGGTGCATTATCAGTGTTTTTAGACTGGTGCACTAATGCTTCAATACTAATGGTATTGTTTAAATTAGTTCCATTGTCTTCGTGTTCAGCCATCTTTAGTAATGTTTTTTAAATTGACTGTAAGCCTTCTATTTAGTAGCTTTTAAACAAAAAACAAAAAACAACACTTAAATTAACTGGCTTAACTTGAATATTACTAAGGTTTAAATTGCAACAACACTTAATGCAATTAACTAGGCTTGTAATGAACTTAAATGTATCAAACCCTTTTACAAATAAATGAACTTGTTTTCACTTACAAGGCAATTGGCATAAAGTTTTAACCTAGTAGCTTTAGAATGACTTAAAGTATCATTAACTCTTTCACAGTACTCATGAACTTAAATGAATTAACCCAAAGAAATTGGAGAACACTTATTTTAACACTTGGTAACTTATATCACTCTTGGTTGTAATATATTAGTCTCTTAAATTCTTTAGGAGTGAACCACTTATGATGAAATCAAAAAATGTAATATAACACCAGAATATTTTCACCCTTTTAGCACTTAGAGTCTTTTCATGTCATTTACACTTCAAACTTGCTTAATAGTAAACTGTGGTGAAATCAGCAACATCTTGAACATAAAACATGTGCATGACATTGTCCCTTTTTTGGCACTTATAGAGTCCCTTTAAAGCAGTTGGCGAGGTTACTCCACATATCAACATTTAACTTGTTTTAAATGTGTTACTTCTTGTTGGCTTAACCACTCAAAGCTCCAGAACTCCACTTGCTGGGATGCCAGTGTAAGCACAGTCTTATCTGTTCGAATGCTGGTCACTGTTGGTGTCGGTGGAAACTTGCTTGCAGCTCGGTCGACGGCAGGCACAGACAGGCTGTCTCTTCACCTCGTGTCGAGCAGGCTGAGTTCTCACTGTAGCTTCCCTCCAGTTGACAGATACGATCACAAGGTTTTCTTTTCTTTTACAGACATTTATTAAATGCCGTGAGAACTGAATAAATATAAGCATAAAAACAACAGACATTAAATCGGTATCACATTTTCTCAAAACATAACAAAACATACAAACAAATACTCTGGCTACAATGAATTACCTCATTGGCCGCATCAAATTATATGGGGGAAACAATCTTGTCTTCTTCTTTATAACGTAAACTTAAACAGTTCTTCTTTAACTCTTTTTATCTTAAATCTCCTCTTTAAACTCTTTAACTTATAATCTCTTCTTTAAACATCTCTTCAAACAGCATCACACTCGACATCCTCTGTTTGTTACATGTTGCAAGCTCTATAGTGCTCAGAGCAGAATGACTGACTCTGCCCCTGCTCCTGGTAATTAACCAAATCTAAACCACCCTTGCTGATCGCTTGATTGACTGATCTGACTCAGCTGCCAGGTCACTGTGACCCTAGACATCAGAGCAACTCAAATACCCACATTAACAAAGAGTACAATCCAAACATGAATTTGACCAAACAAAAAAACATTATGAACTTCTTAACTTATTCACTTATTTATAATAATAATGAACTTTAATCATGATGGCAGCTACACTGATCATACTTAAACTGTTTAAGTCTGTATAACTAGATACAGTAGGAGATCTCTTAGTTAACTTCCATGACAGTGAACTAGGTATTATTCAGACATGCAAAAGTGTCACTTTTCAGCTACAGTCACCTTTTTGAACCCAAATAGGGCAATTGTGTGACACCTGACCCGAAAGAAAACAACATGTTGTCACCTTTTTCACCTCGGGGCTGTTTGCATGCCTGATTATTTGTGTTGATAATCTCTTATTTAATCTGTATTTACAGACTTGTTGGCTGTAACCTCAGACAGACAGAGGTTGAAGTTGTGTCTTCAGCTCTCAGCTCTAATCCTTCTCATTTGAGAGAATTGGACCTCAGCCAAAACAGCCTGCAGGAAGCAGGAGTACTGGATCTGCTCTTTGCTGGACTGAAGAGTCTGCACTGTAGACTGGAGATTCTAAGGTAAGATACATTTACCAGATTTATTTTAATTAGGGGTGTGCACAGATATTCGATTAACCTACTAAACGGGGCTGCCCCTACTGTTAAAAAGTTGTGCAGGTACAAAGGTGATCTCCATGAGCATGTGGTATTTTTCTCCTTCCTATGAAACATCTTTCTGAACTCAGTAGATCTGAATTCCTAATATTCACCATTGTGATGGAGAAAACATTTGGGGTTGATAAACTCATTGATATAGTTTATTATTTGGTCTAATCAAATAACTCAAGCAAGACCTGACAAAGACCTATGAGACACAGACAGCAGGAACATCCTCAAACATTTAAAATGACATTCATGAGAAACATTAGGATAGCCTTGTTCATTTGTAACAATTTTCAGATGATCTTGCAATGTACTTAAAGACATTTCTCATTTTATTTAGAAGGATCAGTCTGAAACAGAAGCCTATTTGTGTCTTAACTAATCACAAGTTAATTACTTTAAACCACTGGAAGCCTGTTCATTTAACTACATTTCTTATTTCTAAAATAAAATGTTTTCAGATACATATTGTAGTGTACTCTTTAAGTTTAAAAGGAATAATACACTGTCTGGACGTCATCTTGAATGAGATTCAAAATGACGTAGCGCTGTATCATTTAAATCAGGTGTGTTTGGAGGAACATGCAGCTATGGGGATCACACAGGTGAATGAAATCAAGATTCATATTTATGCACACGTTCTTTCTTATGTCAGGAAGTCATTCAAATTGGCCTTTTAGGGCCTTTTGACATAAGAATACATTCAGGTCATTTGCCAAGTTTGACGTTGGTCTGTCGGACAGTTCTCATGATATCTGAACTACAGACGTACTTAAAATAAAGACATACATACGTACAGAGATTTTGTACCCTGACAGTCCATCACGGTCAGGTCCAAGTTCTCAATCCAGGAATAATGTATATTGTAACGTGTTTCATTTATTCTTTCTTTTTTTTTATCTGGTGTTTCATTCTTCATTCAGACTGACTCACTGCTGCTTGTCAGAGAGATGCTGTGAAGTTCTGTCCTCAGCTGTAAACTCTCATCCCTCCCTAAGAGAGTTGGACCTGAGCCTCAGCGTGGTGAATGATTCAGTAGGCCTACTGAAGAACTCCATGTGAGTAGACTTGGGGGATAAAGGAGAGTGGAGTGCTAGGGGTTAAGGTGGAGTCTGAGGAGGTGATGAGATCCAAACTGGGCAGCAGTGAGTATGTCTGGATGGGCTGCAGGGCCAAGATAATGATAGGAGAAACACTGTAGTGTCAGGTAGTGGAGACGTTGTGTTAGACAGTTAGACATTGATGCATTGTTGTTCTATTTCCTACAGAGTGAAACATGGAGGAGAAGATTGGCTTAAACCTCAACTCATTACAAAATGTGAGTATCTGTCTGTTTGTGTCAATATCACACTTTAACATTTTATACACTGTTTTATACTAGGTTGGCCCCTCCCCAGATACTGTCCTGAAAACTCTTCAGTAGAGCTTCCAGGGAATTCAGGAGGTTTCTCTGCTCTTGGCCCGGTCCTTAACCCATTAAGACCTGGAAAGCCTATACGTTGTTATACCTTTAAAACCGGGAAAGCATCTGTGTCATTTTAGATGTTGTTATGTATATAACAACATGAATCTTTTTATTTATTTTGAAAAAAACATTTAAGTTTTTCAGAAAACTAAGGTCATGTGGGTTGACAGAAACAATGGACCTCATTCACTAACCTGGTCATAAATAAGGTGTATATCCTGGTCATAAATAAGGTGTATATCCTGGTCATAAATAAGGTGTATATCCTGGTCATAAATAAGGTGTATATCCTGGTCATAAATAACATATGTATATTGGGATAAGTCAATTCTGACGTGTGATTCATGAAAGAGGGTTCAGAGCTGTGATTTGTGTGGATCACAGGTGTATCTCATTTGTGTTCTAAAGTCACTAGTGTGCTCCCGTGTAGATCCTTTGTATTGTTCCACGCCCCATTTAACACCATAAAAGGCAACCAGAAATAACCCACGTGAAGAAAAACAAGAATGACCAAAGTCATAATAAAGCCGCATGCGGCAGGCTTTTTTGGCCCCAATCTTTTCATAGACCTGATTACTTGTTTTGTGGATTGCTTGTTTCTCTCGCCAAACCTGGCAACATTTAGCGTCGCAGATTAACGCTCTAATGTTTTCTATATAAGTGGTGGCAACATTTTGTGACACCACACGGGTCTTCCCAACAATAGCTAAGATTGAAGTCAGTGTGAACATGGCCAAATAATAACTTAATAGCCAAACTAGGTCTAATGAAGCACGTTAGCATTTAGGCTAACCCTCCGCCTGTATCGTGTAACTCCGTGCGTTGGCTGCCTTGTTGTGATTTATGTTCGTCCATGCTGGCCCCTAATATGGTCTGCTTCCGGGTGGATCAACCTAACTAACAATGAGGATCGTTCTGATTGGTTCCCTTCCCAAGTAGTCCCTCAAAAAGAGTAATTCTGATTGGATCTCTTCTCCATTCGTCCCGCCCTAACATTTTCGTCTCGTCTAATTCGTTGACTAACGTGTCCATTACATTTTCGTCTCCCCATTGGCTTAAAAGTGGGGCTTAAAAGGGGGGAAGTGTGATGGACAGCCAGGACAGCCAATGACACTTAGGTGTCACAAAATGTCACTCGGGTGTCGGACTAAGACTAGTGCTGTTTATAGAGCCGCGCTAGCGCATGCGTCTAAAAACAGATCTGCAAAACTACAACGCGTCAAGTCGCACCGCATTGACAACTTGTACATCTGTTCTTTCTGGAAGTGAGTCCCTCGATCGCACGATGGATCAGCTGAACGTTAATAAAGTAATGCTCTCATAATGAGAATAAGAAGTTACAATGTTTAACCCCACCACCAAATAATAGGCTAATAAAACGTGGAAAGGATATTATAGAAGCCTTTTCTATTAAATAATGCTTGCATTTGACTGAGGAAACAGAGATCTGATTATGGACCAGATCACACTTTATTGATTACTGAGGATAAACCTGTCTTTAGGATTAACAACATATCCTGTCCTACGTCAGAATGGTGAATGGATATTATGAACACAACTAGATTTCATCCATACTGTATCCTCATCAGATGATAAGACATAACATGATGTGATGTGGTCAATATTATAAATTAATAGCGCGACATGTTGGCATGTAAGTCCAATATGTGAAACTTTGACCACATTTACAGAAACGGAAAACATGCAAAAGGACCAAATAATTCAGCTCTAAATGTGTCAACTGAAAAGAAATACAAATCGGTTGAATTTGCATCATGTCTATAATATGCATCCAAGCAATAGATCTTCTACATATGTTGTTTTAATGTGTTGACACATTTTGGGCACATAAAAACATTATTTGAGGTTTGGCACTATTGTCATAGATTTTTCATGAAGAATAAGGCATTCTAATAACATATATGAAAGGTTTGAGACATATAAGTCTGTTCCTGAGCAGACGTGAGTTTGAGTGTCCGCCCAAATTCACGGTCAAAAAAAGATGAATGAATACTGAACGTGAGAAGTCACGTATATGCACATAAGTACAAAATATGTGAGGACCTGAGCTTAGTGAATGAGACCCAATGCCTCACAACTCCTCACAACGCCTCACATTGTGACACATTGTGTGCTTGTAGATCTGCAATATTTAGAATAAAGCCGATCTACAAGCTCACGTGTCACATTGAGACACTACGTCACACAGTATAAACACATTAATATATGTTTTGGGCTTTACATCTCATTTAACCTTAATATGCAATGACCAGCGGACCGGTAGGCAGTTCTGGTAGGAGACACAAAGGAGACTCTTTGTGTCTCCTACCGGAACCGCTGCTGGTCATCAAATTATTGTCTTAGGAAAGAGACAAAAACAAAAATATGTCCATGAGTTCAAGTCTCTATGGGGTGACTAATTGATGGAAAAAGGTCCTTTTGGGGGTGAACTATCCCTTTAATGTTAATTATGTCATCATGAATGATGGTACAAGGAAGGTTCATAACTTGCCTGCTTTTAGATAGACTATTACAAATAAATACAAATTGCCGATCTACAAGCTCACATCATGTTCCTTTAATTACAGAATAGGCAAAAATACGCCTCACATTATGATGCGCCATGAGTTGATAGATCGGCTATATTTCAAAAACAGCCGATCTACAAGCTCACAGTAGAAGATCACGCTCATACAAAGTCATTTAAAAAGCCAGATGCAGAGCAGAACTCTGCACTGGAATTATTATGATCCATAAGTTAAATGGTTTATTACCATCATGAATGTGATGTTTAAAGCTGGATTTAAAGCTGGATCTTCCTCAGACCTCAATCCTACATATTATTTAAGGAATGTCTGTCTGTCTGTCTGTCTGTCTGTCTGTCTGTCTGAAGTGCTTAGTTCTCCTCAGTGGCTGAAGCACAGGTCATTCATCATTAACAAATGTCCTCCATTTTTCACTTTACAAAAAATCAAGCAGTTTATTATACTTTTATGGAAACGCTGTCTAACTCTAAGACCGCAGTTTGTGCCGTTACTGCGCATGCCCAATGGGATGAATGCATTTTCTTGAGAGAAACAAGCAACCAAGTCTATGAAAACAAGCCCTAACAAACAGAGCCCAAGTCGCTTATAATAAGTGGACATGGCAACATGATCATCTGCAGCCGTGTGTGTCTGTCTGTTCGCTCGGGTCCACGGCCGTGTATGTGCATGCAGGTTGTGGAGGCGTGTGTTAGAAAGTACATTATTTGTGTTTGCACGACGGCCGTGTGTGTGTTCACGATGGGGGATGGCCGCATGAGGATGTGGTGTGTGTGTGTGTGTGTGTGTGTGTGTGTGTGTGTGTGTGTGTGTGTGTGTGTGTGTGTGTGTGTGTGTGTGTGTGTGTGTGTGTGTGTGTGTGTGTGTGTGTGTGTGTTCTCTGTGGCTCCACAGCGCGGTGACGGGATGTGTGTGTTGTAGTGCACAGTACAGAGTACACACTCACTTTCCATCCTGACATACTGTCTGTTCACACATAACACAAAATGCACACTTTAGGTGTTCATATCCCCCCACAAGTATGGTCTAGTATATCAAACAATAGCCGATTTACAAGCTCACAAAGCACACCATGTGTGATGGGTTGTGAGCTTGTAGATCAGCTGTATTTAAAAAAGATAGCTGATCTACAAGCTCACAAGGATCACATTGCAACACATTGTGAGCTTCTTGTTTGGCTTTGTTTAAAACTCAAAACTAGCAGATTTACAAATGAGTTACATTGTGACAGGTTGTGAGTTTGTAGATCAGCTGTATGTCAAACATAAACTCACAATGTTGTTTAACGTGTGATGAACTTTTAGATGGACTTTTACCTTTTAAACAGCGGATTATCAATATTTGAAACAAATAAAATAGCCGATCTACAAGCTCACCATGCGTCACATCATGACGCGTTGTGAGCTTCTTATATAACAAATAGGAGATCTACAAGCTCACAACGCCTCGCATCGCGACACATTGTGAGCTTGTAAATCAGCTTGAAATTCCTCCATATTTCAAAAATAACTAAATAACCGATCTATAAGTTATCAACACTTCTCACCATGGTGTGAGGTGTTGATAACTTGTAGATGCTGAATGTTTTCTATGTAACACAGTGGTTTACAAACTGGCGGTCTGGACCCCCAGGGGGGTCACCAAATTATTTTGGGGGTCCCCTGATGATTACTTAATGTGTAACATTGTTTTATCTCTCAACAGTAAACAAACCAACATACAGTATAAGTGTATACAGGGTATCTGCACATTTATAAAGTTACAATGTAAGGACTTTTAAGACCTTTTTAATACCAAATTGTCAAAAATTACGCAAGAAAGAGGCAAATATTGTGAAAGTAACCGATCTACAGGCGGTAGATCGGCTATAAATATTCAATCTACAAGCTCACAACGCGTTGTGGGCTTGTAGATTGGATATTTTCACAATATTTATCTGTGGAACCGAGTCAAACTAAATGTCTCCTCAACTCCTACAACTTTTTTTGTATTTTGGGGGTCCCAGTTCAAATGATTATTTTGGGGGGTCCTCAGTTCAAATGATTATTTTGGGGGGTCGCAGCCTTAAAAGTTTAGGTTCCTTTGATGTAACAGATGTGTGTATTTTCAAAGGTGTAAAGTAACTAAGTACATTTACTCAAGTACTGTACTTAAGTAACATTTTGAGGTATTTTTTACTTTACTGGAGTATTTCCAATTTTCAGTACTTTCAAAGGCATTTTGTACTTTTACTCCACTACAATTATTTGAAAACTTTAGTTACTAGTTACTTGGAGGATTTGAATTATTATTACAAAACATTTTGGCCTTTTGAAAATAGCAGCTCACAAAGCGTCGTGATGCGACGCATCGTGAGCTTGTAGATCTGCTATTTTCAAATGATTTTTATACAATTTATATTTGAAAACTTGTGAAACGGGACATTCTGCATAATAAGTAGGCTACTTTCTACCTTTGGTACTTTAATTACATTTTAATACCAATACTTTTGTACTTTTACACAAGTACATTTTGATTCTGGACTTTTACTTGTAACAGAGTATTTATACATTGCAGTATTGATACTTTTACTTAAGTAAAACATGTGAGTACTTTTCCGCATTGATGTCATTTCACATAAACTTAATGTAAACATTTTCTCACAGAAAGTCACTTCTCACCTGGAGGCTTTAAGACATTCTGACTCACATTTTACTGTGTCGGGCAGAAACCTTGTATCTCTGACACGTTGTGAGCTTGTAGATCTGCTTTTTACACTATTTTAAAATGTTTTGTGGTAGTTCTGGACATACAAGGTTTCCACCCGACAGCAACACTGTGTGTGTGTGTGTGTGTGTGTGTGTGTGTGTGTGTGTGTGTGTGTGTGTGTGTGTGTGTGTGTGTGTGTGTGTGTGTGTGTGAGTCAGTCAGTCAGTGAATGATGTATTTAATGTTTACTGTGTTGTTTTTCTCATCAGATTTCCATCCTCTCACACTGGACACAAACACAGCACACAGAGACCTCTCTCTGTCTGAGAACAACAGAAAGGTGACAGGGGGGGGTCAATCAAGTCCTGAACATCCTGACAGGTTTGATTACTGGGATCAGGTTCTGTGTACAGAGGGTCTGACTGGACGCTGTTACTGGGAGGTAGAGTGGAGTGAAGAGGTTTCTATAGCAGTGACTTACAGAGGGATCAGCAGGAAAGGAGGTGGTGGTGACTGTAGGCTTGGAAACAATGACAAGTCCTGGAGACTAGACTGTAGAGATGGTAGTCATGGTAACAGTTACATTGTCATACACAATAGTAAGGACACTGTCCTCCCTGTCAGTCCCTCTGGCTCTAACAGAGTATCAGTGTATCTGGACTGCTCTGCTGGGACTCTGTCCTTCTATAAAGGGTCCTCTGACTCACTGGCACACCTGTACACCTTCCAGAACACATTCTCTGAACCTCTCTATGCTGGGTTCTGGTTAAACTGGTACTCCTCCTCCTCCTCCTCCTCAGTGTGTCTGTGTGAGCAGAGATAGAGTCTCTATGTGAGGATGACATCAGGTCACCATGGTTACTCAACATGTTTGAGTGAGTGCAGGTTGTCATGGTTACCACTGTTGCCAGGACACTTTGAGACTAGCTGAGTCTGACGTCATGGACCATATTTGGGCATGAGTGACTCATCATGACATCACGGTGACATCATCATGATGATGTAATAAGCAGCATAGTGACAGTCACACATTAAAGCTCCTGTAGATTCAGTGTTTCTCTAACGTTGTCATGTCAACGACCCCCAATGTATTTGACCTTTGACCCTTGACCCCCTAAGACAAGATTTGTGTTAAAAATGTTACAAATTATAAAATCCTCAAATAGCAGATCTACAAGCTCACAACGCGTCACATTACGACACATTGTGAGCTTGTAGATTGGCTATTTTCCAACAGCAGTGATGGTTGAAGTTGTTACACTGATTTTGATGCTGTATATTTAATGATTTAGCTTAGGACCCCCTGGTATCCCCTCAAGGACCCCCGGGGGCCTCTGGACCACACTTTGAGAACCAGTCGTCTCTAAATCAGTTTAAACACGTTAACCTCTGTATATTGACTATTTGAAAGTAGCAGATCTACAAGCTCACAACGTGTTGTGAGCTTGTAGATCTGCTACTTATTTAAAAAGTAAGATTTATTTTTAACATTATATATTTTAGAACATTATAACCGAAATCTTCTAAGGGGTCCCTGGCACAAATATGTTCAAATGGGGGTCCGTGGAACAAATATGTTCAAATGGGGGTCCCTGGCACAAATATGTTCAAATGGGGGTCCCTGGTCAAATCCATATTAATGTCAAACTCTATGGTATAAAATGAGTCATCACCACAGGGAGCTTTAGATCTTAGATTAGATTAGATAGAAGTGAACAAACCTCCACTCCATACATTTATAAATATGTATCATAAATACTGTCCATCAACACTGATGATGATGATGATGTAAATATCAGTGTCATATTGTGTCTCTTATGATACATATGAACTCATTTTTATGTAATATTTTATTTTTGATATTTTTACACAATGAACCAAGAAATACTGTATCATGTAATTATGACAGTAATAATATTGTTTCTTGTATATATAAACCTTTATACTTTAACCACTTGAACCTCATATACTTTATTGACTGGGGTCCCCCAGGGTTTTGTAATTGGTCCCCTGCTTTTTCCCTCCTCTACACCAAATCTCTTGGTTGAAAATAGCAGATCTACAAGCTATCTACTAGCTAAGATCTACATCACAAAGCGACACATGGTGAGCATGGTGTTAATTTATACAGCAAATTATAGTCATAATTTAGTCATTCTGAAATGTTTTAGTTTTAGTCTAGTGTTAGTTAACTAAATATCATAAGATTTTAGTCGACTAAATCTACAGATGATTTAGTCTAATACATTTAGATTTAGATAGATTTAGTTTAATACATTTTAGTCGACCAAAATGTATTTGGAGGGCCTTTGATAGTGTCGTAATGCCTGATTTATACTTATATATTATACAAGCTCACAACGTGTGTGACGCGTTGTGAGCTTTTTGATCTGCTATTTTCATAGCGCAACACCCCAGCACAACCAAACATAAAATGATTTGTCTTTTAGTTCTACTGGATCTCTTCTCCTCTCGTCCCTCACTAACATTTTAGTCTAGTTTTTATTTGGTTTCCGCCGACGGAATTTTTTTTGTCATAGTTTTAGTCGACAAATTTAACAGTGATTGTGAGCTTGTACATCTGCTATTTTCAGTGGATTCTCATCTATTATGACATGTCCAGAATAGTGACAGTAGGGTTGATGTGTTCACTGTCTCTGCTCTCCTACTGCTGTGAACATGTTGTTGGTTGACTAGACTTCATGTCATTGACTCTCATCTTAGACTTTGTCAATCACTCTGGATTCAAACATCTACTAAATGTGTTTATCAACTCAAATCAATCATTGTTTATTCATTGATTCATTATGACATCATTGTTTCCTCACTCATTCCATGATTGTGTTTTCATTGAATATGAATGTGATATTATTCTCATTCTTCACATGTTAATGTATGATCATGTGTAGAAGTATGAATAGTTTAATAAATGTATTCTCGTCCGTCTGTCCTTGTTCCTGTGTATTGATATTCATAGTGTTGTCATGACAACATGGCCACAGCTCATTGGTCATGTATAATAACTACGTTGGAGCAGGGCTCATCAATGTGTCCGTGGTAAAGTTTAGATTCTCTGTTTTACATAACATTATTGTTCTTATTTTGATCATAAGAACCAATTACTGAATGTCAGTCTCCAGGTTTTCTCCAGAATATGTATGACACTGATTTACTACCACACTATATGACACATTATGAGTCACTAGTACTAGTGGTTCTCACAGCTTTTATTTGCAAGGTCCAAGGCCAAATACATATGATTTTGGGGGTCCTTGACATGGAAAAGTTGGATCACCACCGAGCAACAAACTGTAAGGATTTGGAAAACATACTTGTTCTTTGCCTGTCCTACTTGTTGTTAACTAGTTGTACGAATGCTTGTTTTATTGTTGAATTGTTTATTGGATCTTGTTTAGTCAATACAATGATTTGTTTTAGCTCCTGCTCATTTGATTTTGCTATTTTGTCTCATCTGTTTAAGGAAATAGGTAGCTGATATATAGCACTTTTACCTTAGCGCTAGGTATACTCTTGGTTGCTTGTTATTGCAGAAAATGCACTTATAACCTCTGGTGATTAGTAGCTTTAGTTCCCTACCTTTGTTGATTGCACTTATTGTAAGTCGCTTTGGATAAAAGCGTCTGCTAAATGACTGTAATGTAATGTAATGTAATCTACAAGCTCATAGCGCGGCACCCGGTGCCGCGCTATGAGCTTGTAGATCTGCCGTTTTTTAATAGCCAAATAAATCTTAAAATGACACAGTATATCAATTTAGGGGTCCTTGTCATGAAAAAGGTTGAAAACCACTGGATTAAACTATAGAGAGAGGTTAGACTTGTAGGCTGCTTTACTTTGTGATTAATAAGTCATAACCCTAGAAAAAAGAAAACTAAAGCCAAGTCTCACTGCTTTATAAAACAAAGACCAAAGCAACAAAAAGGGTCCATTTGTGACCCCTGGTGGTCCCCAGGCCCAATGTTGAGAAACTGTGATTTAGACGCTAAGAAACTCCCAGGCTTTCATTTATTTAATTTATAATAAAATGTTGCATAAACAGTGTTTACAGTAACATGTTGGATGTTCATTTAACTCTGAGATACAGATGGATAAATTAACACTGAGCTTTGTTGTCTTTCTTTTTGTTCTGTGTTTGTTTAGGAGGGTTTATATTATATATGTATATATTTAATAGGAGGGTTTATATTATATATATATATATATATATATATATATATATATATATATATATATATATATATATATATATATATATATATATATATTTTAAAAAAAATCTCCAAACATTTTCGATTTTCATCTTCAAATATAAAAAAATAGCAGATCTACAAGCTTGCAGCGCGGCACTAAATGACGTGCTGCGAGCTTGTATATCTGAAACAATCAATCAATCTCTCCATTGACCTATTCACAATATATTCTGCTTAATACATCTTGCTTGTGTTCTTGCACTGCCATCTGCTGGACATTATGGGGATCTGCACGTTTGAACTGCATTAAAATACACAGCAGTTATGTGCTTTAATACAGTGATGGAAGAAGTACTCACAGTTTTTTACTCAAGTAAAAGTATCAATACCGCAGTGTAGAAATACTCTGGTACAAGTAATTCTTATTCTTATTATCTAGAGGAATCTCCAAAACTAAAGCTCCTTGTGGCTTTTTATCACTGTATCAGGATATCAATAAAAGACTCATTTTTGAAGAGGTATTTGATGTTGCCTATTTTATTTAATAAATCATACATTTCATTCACTAATATATATACAAAATATTGTGTCCAAAACCATTTATTTTTTTATTGTTAAAAACACATTTAATAAAACAGCGAGAAAAGCCAATCCACAATCTTGTGGGCTTGTAGATCGGCTATTTTCACTAACTTGTGCTTTAAGAAACGAGACATTCTAACTGATAGCAGCTTTATTCATCTTCTAGTTAGACCTGTTTGATCTTGTGGGGGAAATGGAGCTTTCAGCTTTACCCAGCTGATGTCTGTCCACAGAGGAGCAGGGTGGAGTTTAGTGTCTTAAGAACACTCAGACATGGGGTCTGGACTTGAACCTGTGACCTTCTGCTCACCAGACAGTCACTCTATCCATTCATATACAGATGTCTCTTTAATCACATGGTTCTCAAACATGTTGTTGTCAAGGACCCCCACAATCAATTCAATTCAATTTTATTAAAGTGTCAAATCACAACAAGTTGTCTCAAGACACTTTACATGTAGAGCAGAGACCAGACAGTCCCATCCTGAACAAGACATTTTGCGACAGTGGCAACGAAAAACTCCCTCTTAACTGGAAGAAACGTCAGGCAGACCCTAGGCTCTAGGGTGGGAGGGGCCTTCTGCCTCGACCGTGTCGGGGGAAAGAAGAGAGAGAGAGGGAGAGAGACAGAGGAGAGACAGAAAGAGATACAAATAGTAACAATAACAATAGTAGCAAATATAATAGTGTAAGATAGTATATGATAATATAATATAGTACAGCAATAATGATAATAATTATAAACCTTTAAACATCTAGACAAGCAACACAACAAACCATAGACTAATATGCTGTTAAATGTTTTGTTTTCTTCTTTTTATTGTATCATTGTTTGTTGTTAACCCTTTAAGACCGGGAAAGCATCATTATGTGTCATTTTAATATTTCTTTGGGCTATTAAAAAATAGCAGATCTACAAGCTCATAGCGCTGCACCGAGTGCCACGCTGTGAGCTATGAGCTGCATCTTTTTTTAATCGTTTGTGCAAATCTTGGAATATATATATTTTTAAAGCGAACATAAAATATGTAGAAGCAAAGATTTGAGTTACAAAATGTAATTTTGTAACTCTAATATTTGCACAAATGTTCGTGATTTTACAAAAATAGCAGATCTACAAGCTCATAGCACGGCACTCGGTGCCGCGCTATGAGCTTGTAGATCTGCTATTTTTGAATAGCCAAAGAAGTCTTAAAATGACACACAGATGCGTTCCCGGTCTTAATCAAAGCAGAATGAAGACTGTGATGAAGCAAGGCAGCAGGCAGCACAGTGTGTTGAAGCTCTGTCTACATGATCCAGAGGGTCGAGGGTTCAAATCCCACCCAGCTCTTTACTCTGAAGCTTTCCCCATGCAGGTCCAGTCCATTGTTTTTGAATAAACATTCAAACATCTAAACGAGCAATAGCACAACAATTATACACAAACATTTTAACTGCATTTCTTTATATGCATTTTGTTTCATTGTTAAATGTACGTTAGGACACTGTCTACATTAGGGGTCTTCAACAGGGGGGTCCGGGACCCCTAGGGGGTCCTCAGAGCTACTTTAGGGGGTCCGCCAAATCTTTGTGTGATAGGATTTCGTTTTTTTTTACATTAACCACTTGAACCCTAGAATTCCTTTTCTGAGGGGAACATTAGCCGAAAATAGCAGATCTACAAGCTCTCAACGCCTCGCGCTGCGAGGCGTTGAGAGCTTGTAGATCTGCTATTTTTGGCAAAGAGGCTGGTGATCACTGGAAGACTCTGGGTGAGAGCATTTTATGGGGGGGAGGGGGGTCTCACATTTTAAATTAAACACCATATTTTGAGGACAATGGGTTGTGATTTAATATATATATATATATATATATATATATATATATATATATATATATATATATATATATATATATATGTATATATATATATATGTATATATATATATATATGCATATATATATATATATTATGTGTAAATCTTCAGTTTGTGCGTAATGACAAAAACATGTAAAAGTCACCTTTGGACAGAGACTACAAGGAGTGGAACAGTCCAAATGTCCCCATAATGTCCTATTTTAACCTAGTGGTATGTCCCATCCACCCCGTGTCATTTAGCATTGATCTCTTTTCTCTCTGCTCGCTTTTACACTCACTTTGAATATTACTTTATCTGATTATTATCTGATTTATATATGTGTGTGTGTGTGTGTGTGTGTGTGTGTGTGTGTGTGTGTGTGTGTGTGTGTGTGTGTGTGTGTGTGTGTGTGTGTGTGTGTGTGTGTGTGTGTGTGTGTGTGTGTGTGTGTGTGTGTGAACTAACTAGCAGTGTTGTAAAGTAACTAAGTACATTTACTTAAGTACTGTGGTGACCCACACAGAAAGTCATTCAGAGATATTCACTAAAGAGGGCTTGTCCCTTTAAGAGCGGGGGTTAAGGGACATAGTGACTTCCGGTTCCGGGTGAAGTGTGTTGCTGTTATGGCTGACCACAGTGAATGAATGTATTAATGTATTAATGTAGTGCTCACTGTGAAGTTAACTAAACTACCTCTACTTGTCTACGTCTCCTGTCTCATCCTCCATGTTGGTGACTGTGTGTAAAGGAACATGTTAAAACACGCTCATGAGCTCTAACGCAGGATGGAACCAAATACTTACGACGGC
Organism: Gymnoscopelus microlampas; assembly: GCF_963454915.1. Taxonomy (NCBI): domain Eukaryota; kingdom Metazoa; phylum Chordata; class Actinopteri; order Myctophiformes; family Myctophidae; genus Gymnoscopelus; species Gymnoscopelus microlampas. Next base: position 49,991,696 of record NC_139952.1, on the reverse strand, counting down.
ACGAGCGATGATGCTGTTGGAGGAGGAGCCACCGGCAGCCGGCAAGTACGTATCCATGGTTACCATGACGCTCTCTGTCACACAGCGTCATGGAACCCAAAGTTCCTGTTTTTAGATTTATTTTTTACATTTAAACTCTCACATGAACATAAACGTTCACATTTCAAATATAAAGTATTGACCCCTGACCCCTGACCCCTGGATGTTACAAGTTGACCCGACCCGCGATAAGGACCGTATCTGCCGTATTGTTCAATAAAAAGCTTTTTAATCAGATCGCCGGCCATTTTCTCCGATGCTTTCAACTATGCGACACTAATGGTTGGGAGATGTATTGCACTCTGATACATTACAAAAAATATATAGAAAATGGCTGGTGATCGGATTAAAATGCTTTTCATTGAACAATACATGAGATACGGGTACTTCTGAGAGGCCCGTACATAAATGTAATATCCGTGGCCATGAGGTAAACACTTTATATTTGAAATCTGAACGTTTATGTAGATATACAAGAGATAAATGGAGAAAGTGCAAACACCAGGTTGAAGTTCATCCATGACTGTCATGATATGACGGTCATGTTTCAGGGCTATTCCACTGGGCTGCATTGGTCCCGTTTATTTTATTAAAGTTAGACGTTCGTTTACGCTGGTGTTTTATGTAGTTAAGATTAATAATGAACTCACCTTGATGTTGATCCAAATTTACAATTGTGTAATGTTATTTCAGCTCATTTCACCTTGTTATTAAATGTTGTTTCAGCTCATTTCACCTTGTTATTAAATGTTATTTCAGCTCATTTCACCTTGTTGTGGGATCGCTAAAGCGATCACACTAATGTTATTGTGCATATTTATTATTATTATATATTTATTCCGCCCGTTTTTTGGCACCTAACTAGTCCTTCATACTTTTAGCTACAAACTCCGTTCCAACTCTTCAACGTTCGGCCTACTCAGGACATGTCGGCTATTATTCAAATTTTTGAAATAATTTGTACTTTTAGAGATATTGCACTTTTTACTTCTAAAAAAACCCCATTCATTTCAATGGGGAAATTCATACTTTTAGCTAGAAACTCCGTTCCAACTCTATAACGTTCAGCCTACTTAGGACATATTGGCTACCATTTGAATTTTTGAAATAATTCAAATGGGAAAAAAAGTTTTTTCCAAAACTTTTTTTTTTCAGAATTTTTTTTTTTTCAAAAAATTTTTTTTTTCATAATTTTTTTTTTTTTCCAAAAATTTTTTTTTTCAGAAATTTTTTTTTTTCAAAAAAAATTTTTTTTCACATTTTTTTTTTTTCAAGAATTTTTTTTTTCCAAAGATTTTTTTTTTACAACATTTTTTTTTTCCAAAACTTTTTTTTTTCCAAATGTTTTTTTTTTCAATTTTTTTTTCCAATTTTTTTTTTTTTCAGAATTTTTTTTTCTTTCCAAATTCAAACCTTTCAAACCTTTAGAACTTTTAGAACCTTTCAAACCTTTCAAACCTTTCAAACCTTTAGAACTTTTCAAACCTTTAGAACCTTTCAAACCTTTAGAACCTTTCAAACCTTTCAAACCTTTCAAACCTTTCAAACCTTTCAAACCTTTAGAACTTTTAGAACCTTTCAAACCTTTAGAACCTTTAGAACCTTTAGAACCTTTAGAACCTTTAGAACCTTTAGAACCTTTAGAACCTTTAGAACCTTTCAAACCTTTAGAACCTTTCAAACCATTAGAACCTTTAGAACTTTTAGAACCTTTAGAACCTTTAGAACCTTTCAAACCTTTCAAACCTTTCAAACCTTTAGAACCATTCAAACCTTTAGAACCTTTAGAACCTTTGAAACCTTTCAAACCTTTCAAACCTTTCAAACCTTTCAAACCCTTCAAACCTTTCAAACCTTTCAAACCTTTCAAACCTATAACACTACTAACACTATCAATACTCAATACCTGCAACATTCTTAGCGATCCCACACTGTTTCTTCAGGAACAGTACTTTCTAGTTATTAAATGAGCTTGTAGATCTGCTATTTTTTGAAAAATCATGAACATTTGGGCAAATGTTTGAATATATATATATTTTTTAAGCGAACAACTTTGCTTCTGGGGGTCCCTAGAACAATTTTTTTTAGATGGGGGACCGTGGCCACATATATAATTTTGGGGGTCCTTTACATGAAAAAGTTTTAGATCCACTGATATATACATTGTTTCAGGCCCCCCCAGTCGCAAGGATTTGAGTTAAACATTTTTGCTTTTAGAAATATATATTGAAAGATTTGCTTTCATTTTCACGATTAAAAAAATAAATTGCAGATCTACAAGCTCATAGTGCAGCACAGAGTGCCGCACTATGGGCTTGTATATCTGCTATTTTTCAATAGCAAAATTTACAGTAGCCAATTTTTTTTTACCCCTTTTTCTCCCCAATTTAGTCATTAAGCCAATTAATTCCTCCTCACACACATGTCTGTGTTGTCACTGCTGTCTATCCTACTGACTCACCTGTCAGTGAGGAGCCTCCACCAGGAGGACGTAGAGCCTTCGTCCTACTCCTCCCGCCCAACACTCCCAGTTGACAGCCACCCCCCCCCCCAGCCCGTAGGAGTAGGTGCAATGACCGATACCCCCCCCCCCCTATTATTACCTGTGGTGAGTAATCTGTGCAACACATACAGTATGTATACATCTAGGAAGCTCACAATGTGACACATTACGAGCTTGTAGATCAGCTATTTTTGCAGAACGTTTGCTTATTTTCAAGCATGTTCACCTACATGACCAGAATAGGGATGTCACGGTTAATTTACAGAACAATTACATTTGTAACTAAACCAAGTATTCTATATGTGTTGCTTCAACACTGGACTGCAGTCATGTTAATGGTCATTTCCCCTGTGCTCTTTCCAGAGACCTTTTGATGAAGCTAAGCGACCAGAGACCAAGTACACCTCAACAATGTGTCCAACCTCCCACATAGAACCTGAGGACGAAGGAGAACTACGGCAGAAAAGAAGATCCAGGTAACAGTGATCACTCTTTTCTTTGTCTTTTCTCTCTCCCCTCAGCGTGGCCCTGACAGGGCCTGCTGTCTAGGGTTAGTCTGTACCTCTCTCCTTCTTTCTATCACCATGCCATCACACCAATCACAGCTCAGCTTATGCTACCACATGGATTCAGCTAACCACACAGCTCAGCTGACATTGGCTCATGATAACGGCTTGCCTCATGCTAGACCAATCACAGCTCAGCTCACACTAGGGCAGGGGTCTTCAACAGGGGGTCCGGGACTCCTAGGGGGTCCGCCAATTCTTTGTGTGATTTTTACATTAACCACTTCAACCAAGCATCCCTATTCTAAGGAGAACTTTAGCCAAAAATAGCAGATCTACCAAAAATAGCAGATCTACAAAAATAGCAGATCTACAAGCGTACAACGCCTTGCGCTGCGAGGCGTTGTACGCTTGTAGATCTGCTATTTTTTGCAAAGTGGTTTGTTGTAGGGGGGAACAAACCACTTTGTTTGTTGGGAACAAACCACTTTGTTTGTTCCCAACAAACAAAAAGAGCAGACTAAGTACAGAGTGAAAGGTCAGGTTTACTAAGTATTGTTTAGGTACATGGTTGAATCTCTAGAAATACACATTAACATGAATCCAACATGATAGTGCTGTGAAACAAGTCTATGAAGCTGCCTATGAAATCTATGAAAAATAATAATATTTTATACAATATATAATGGGGGTCCCTACTTTATCTCGCTCTCAGCCAAGGGGTCCTTGGCCTGAAAACGTTGAAGACCCCTGCACTAGGGTGTTGGAGCAGCATTGGTGATGTGTAGGTATTGTTCAAGGTATCATTTATTGAATACTTTATTAACAACTTGCAACTAGTACAATTATATAAGTAATGCTAAAAGCACAACACAAAAAGGCCTGATGGCTTGTTTCCATTGTGGTCCTATGTATTCAGACTGTAGACGTGGTTCATTAACATAGTATGAATACATTGTGTATATTGTATTCAGGCCAAATCCCCAGTATGAGCACTCAGACTCTGATGACCAATCGAGTGGCGATGTTTGCCAAACCACCTGAAGTGGCTTTCCCAGGTATTGACACAATGCAATGCATATATTTTATATAGACACTCTTGGAACTCTGGACAATATAAAGCCCTGTGATCACTGTGACACAGTTAACAACTAATTACACCTGTCTGACTTTGTACCAACAAAAACTGACCCTTTTGATTACAACACTGGGCTTGTGCATTGGTTGCAGTTAGCCTATATAGTTTTTGCCCAAAATAAATACATTGTGAATGACATTATGCCAACTAAATGATGTTGTAGGAGAGACACCAACATCCAGCAAGCCTCGAGCTGTGCGGCCCAGACCAGGAAATGAATGGTATGTTGCTATCAATGCTAAAACATCAACTGGATAACTGTTTAAACACAATGTGCAGTATCTTCAATTCTCACACTGGCTGGTTTACCTTTTTAGATTCACTGAATGGCAGCTTGGGCTATTTAAACAATTTGCTGTCTCCTCATCCAAATAACAGTAATATCATGTGTGTTTGTTCTTGTGAGGAGCGAGCTGGCATCATGTATGCAACAGAAGACATGTTATCTAAATTAAAATGTGTTGCATTTCAGATATAACACCAAGATCAACACCAGCTCACTACAAAACTCCACCCTCAATGGTATGTCACAATAATAATTATGTGTAGTAGAACACCATGCTTTTAGATGGAGCACTCTGTATACATTTTGTCACAACTTGTTTTCCATTGGCCCTTTGTAGATCTGCTTACTGGCACCTATGGCAACTACCTGTAATCACCACCTGAGCAAGTTCATAATGGTGAGTTATCAAGCAGTCAGCAGTCACATAACATAATATTCTGTATATATATGTTTAAACATCTGTGTTGTGTCATGTGTGTTTTATCACTTTATCTTTATGACGTTTTTGATGAAAGTGTAAATTAGGACGGTGCATTTAGCTTGAATCCCTTTATTTTATCCCTGGGTCAGAGCAATGCATTACATCTAGGGATCAGCTGAAAGGAAATCAAACATTTCCTTACATGGGCGGTTACAATAGTGTCATATGCTAATAACTTCACTGCCTTGTGCATTTCCTACTGTGTGTTTCAGCTGGGATGTCAGGATTTGGTGCTGCCCATTACCACAGCTCCAGGCCCCACAGCGAGCAAGTACAAGTACTGGTATGATACCCTACTCTTTCACTACACTAACGTTTAGAGAGACGGGGACACAGAACTCAATGAATACTATTTGACATATTAGTAGGACTTACAATGCAGATGTTGTGTTCAGACATCCTGTGGTAGTTGACAACAATATGCTGCAACATCAGGTTGTGTTGCTACTCCCAAACTATAGAGTACAGAAGTCCTGACGTCACTCGTTCATCCCCTGGGTCCTAAAGTCATTTCTCTATGGAGAATAACATTGGGTCATCTTAGAATCGTCTCGTATAAGAATTGTGGTCCAAAAATAAACAAACTGTCTCTGTGATATTATCAGGGGGGTGGCTCTGTGACGAGCTCCACAGATCCAAGCCTCCAGCCACAGTGCATTACAGGTACAGATGATATATAGATCTATTAACAGACCAAGCCTCCAGCCACAGTGCATTACAGGTACAGATGATCTATAGATCTATTAACTCATTGAGTGCCACAATCCGTCAAATCCGTCACGTGGCCTGACGCCCAGAGCGCCACGATCCGTCAAATCCGTCATAAAAAAAATTTCAAAAAAAAAAAAAAAATTCAAAATAAAAGTTTTTTTTTTTTTTTTTTTTTTTTGGGAGAAACATGTTCAGAACCCAAGATATGATGATTTGAAGATTTGCTGCTCCATCCACTCCTTGTTTAACCTATAACTTAAAAAGGCTGTATCTCGCTTCCTAAGCACTTTTTTTTTACAATGAATTTTGGCTGTGGCACTCAGAACCAAAATTCCATTAACATGAATAAATAAGTTTGGCACTGAATGAGTTAACAGACCCAAGCCTCCAGCCACAGTGCATTACAGGTACAGATGATCTATAGATCTATTAACAGATCCAAGCCTCCAGCCACAGTGCATTACAGGTACAGATGGACCAATACTATATACAATATAATGATGTACCCATAGCATTGTGGTTGGAAGGATGGCGGGGGGGTGCGTGCTGGTGGTGGCTCTGCTTGCCCTTGTTTAAAACCTGATATTTACAAAACGGAGGATGGGAAGGTGATAGTGGAAGACGAGCTTTTAAACTTTATTGTGGTAAAAATGAAGGCACTAAGCCAGGATGAAACTTAACTGTCTATGAACACGAACATCTCAGTTGTATCTTACAATGCGCGAGGGCTGCGTGTTGGCCACAGTGAATCTGATAAATCACGCCGTATTGTTGTGGACAGACTGTTAGAGAGGTGTGACATTTTGTGAGACATTTTGTTAAGACCTTCCAGGTCTTGTGTGTCCAGGAAGGTCTCCTGGACACACAAGACCTGGAAGGTCTTAAGTCCATCCATAAGGACTTTCACGGGGTGGGGGAATCCACCACCGACCTGTGTTCTAAAGTGGTACGAGGGAGGATACCAGGGGGAGTTGCCACTCTGTGGAACAAAACATATGAGCAGTTGGTTAATGTCATTAGATTAGGAGTGGACTGGGCTATTGGAATTGAACTGTGTTGTAGCGACAAAAAGTGAATCATTTTGAATGTCTATACACCATATGAATGCTATTAGAATGAAGATGAGTATCTTAGCAGAATGGCATTTATCATGTCTTTCATCCAGGATAATCCTTCCACCTGCATATATGTTGTTGGTGACATGAATGCTGATGTGTCTGATGCTAACTCCTTATTTGGAAAGCATTTAATGCAATTCTGTGTAGACAGCGGTTTGATTTTGTCTAGCAAAGTACTTTTGCCTGAGAAGAGCTATACTTGTATTAGCGAGGCTTGGCACACTACTTCCTGGCTTGATCATTGTCTCTGTACAGTAGATGCACATGACTCTATTGATAAAATGGAGATTGTCTATGATATGGCTACCTCTGACCACATACCATTTTGTGTGATGTTAAATACGGGCAATTTACCAGTGTTGTTGCCTGTGGATAACAGCTTAAGTGCAGGTAAAATTGACTGGGCTAAACTGAACAAGAGAGATCTTGATAAATATGTTAATAGTTCTGATGCCTTGCTAGGTAATATTAAGGTGCCAAAAGATGCTCTATTGTGTCGAGACATGAACTGCAGAAATGTTCAACACTGTAAAGAGCTATCTACCTTGTATAAGTCTATTGTGGAGTCACTCTGTATCTCCAGCAGGCCTCTCATCAAACATAGGCCAAAAGCATGTAATGCTAAGCCAGGGTGGAACGATCACGTCCAAGAGCTTCATGCAGAGGCTAGAATGGCTTTTAAAAGATGGTCTGAGTCTGGCAAAAGTAGACATGGCCCTCTGTTTGAGTATAAAAAAACACACTAATGCTAATTTTAAATATGCCCTTAGGTTTATTAAAAGAAATGAGAATGTAATGAGGTCAGATTCACTGGCAAAGAAGCTACAAAAGCATAATGTGAATGATTTCTGGAAGGAAATTAAAATGATAGACAATTGTAAAACATCTCTTCCATCAAATATAGATGGAGTGAGTGGTTCTGATGAAATGTCACAGCTATGGCAGAAACAATATTCTGAGCTGTTCAACTGTGTAAAAAGTAATCTGGTTGTAGTGGAAAATGTAGATTTTAATGATGAGGTGATTGTTACTCCTGCTGAAATTCATGATAATAAGGCCTGTGGTCTGGATAAGATAACAGCTGAACATCTTAAGCTAGCCAGTAAGAAACTGTGTCCTCTGGTTGCTATGTGTTTTACAGCTTATTTTGTTCATGGGTTTTTACCTGTTTCTATGCTTTCTGTTGTGTTAGTGCCGGTCATTAAAGACAAAGTGGGCAAGTTAAACAGCTCAGATAACTATAGACCAATAGCCTTGGCCAGCGTCTTGTCCAAAGTGCTAGAGACAATTCTACTGAGTAGACTTGAGAGGTTGATCATGTCTGCTGATAACCAATTTGGATTCAAACGAAAACATGGCACTGATTTGTGTATTTTTGCACTTAAAGAGATTTTAGATAAATATAGTAGGCAGAATTCTACTATGTTTGTATCTTTTATTGATGCCTCTAGGGCCTTTGACCGCATTAATCATGAAAAGTTATTCTTAAAACTGACGCAAAGAGGGGTCCCTAGTTTCTTGTCAGAATGTTGGTGTTCTGGTATGCTCACCAGACAATGAGAGTAAAATGGGGGAAGTCATTATCTGATCCTTTTCATGTGACCAATGGTGTCCGTCAAGGTGGAATTATTTCTCCTTTCCTTTTTAATGTTTATATGAATGATTTATCATTGATGTTAAATGCATGTGGGACAGGGTGTAGAGTTGGTGACTCGTTAATTAAACACCTGATGTATGCGGATGATTTGGTCATCTTTAGTCCATATAGTGCTGGGCTACAACAGCTACTGAGGATATGCTCACAGTATGGCTTTGATTTTAATATAAAATACACCGCTAAAAAGAGTAAGGTCATGATTGTCCGAAGTACGGAAGACAGACAATCTACCTTTCCTGACTTCTATCTGGCTGGCACTGCCCTTTGTGTGTGCAGTGAGATTACTTATTTGGGACATATTATCACCAATGACCTATCAGATGACAAGGACATCTATAGGCAGCGGCGTAAGCTGTATGCCCAAGCAAACATGATGTGTCGCAAATTTAGCATGTGCTCAGTACCTGTGAAGATCTCTCTGTTTAGATCCTTTTGTACACCACTGTATACTGCCCACCTTTGGAGTCGCTACAGGCAAGGCAGCATCAGACGCCCTACAGTGGCCTATAATGACTGCATGAGGCTGCTGCTGAGAGCTCCAAGAAGCTCCAGTGCAAGCCAGATGTTTGTTAGTGTTGGGGTACCCACCTGCTCTGCTGTGCTACGTAACCTTATGTATAGGTTTATGTGTAGAGCATCTGAGTCAGTAAATGACATAATCACTGTAATAACGGACCCAACACGCAGTGCTGTCAGGTTCACCTCTAGACTGTGGAACCATTGGCGCACATGTCTGTCAGAAACTGAACAATGTGGGATATTTGCTATATTGATATATATATTTTTTTACATTTATTTTATTTTCTGTTTTTATTGTGTGGTGTTGTATTATTGTGATATGGATCTTCCTAGGTCTGAAATAAAGATTGAATTGAATTGAAGTACTCACAGTTTTTTTACTCTGGTAAAAGTACAAATACTGCTGTGTAGAAAAACTCTGTGTTATTATTATTATTAGGCTTTGACTCTTACATGGGCCAGTTTCGAATTGCAGCCATCTGTAGGTACTCTTTTAGAGTAGTTTGGAAGGAGTATAATGTTTCACACTCCTTCACGACTTTTGGTAGGGCATTCCACATTTTTGTGGCAAAGCAGAGATCCCTTGTTAGTGCCAAATCTGGGTTGAACGTGATCAGTGGAGTGACAGGTACATGGGTGTCTTTGTGGTGTAGTGTATCTTGTAGACCAGGCCCATTGGGAGTTGCTGTACTCTGTCCTCTATCCTGAGCCATCTGACCCTAGAGAAATGAGCAGGGGTTAGATGAGTCGTAGATGTATAAGGCCAAGCAGTAGCCTTACTAGTTTGTTTTGGGATGTCTGGAGCTTTGTTTTTTTTTTTTTTTTTACTTTGTTTATTGGGTTTTTCCATAGCAGTTTTCAGCATTAAATGCATATAGCAGGGTACAGAAAAGCTTTTTAAAGCAACCAATAAAATAAAAAAGCTCAATACGGATTCCATTATCAAGGAGGCTTGTTTTTAAGGCCTTTAGTGGTGTTGTGGTACCATGAGGAGCATGCATAGTCGAAGTAACCTTGGATGAGTCTTCCTGCTAGAGTCCTCAAAGTATTCTTACTGGCCAGAAAGGAGATCCTATACAAAAAACGTGTTCTTTGGTTGACTTTTTTGATGACTCTTGTTACCAACCAAACTGTCAAGCAATTGTTTCCGCCCAGACACGTTTCACTGTCGCACATGTCGAAAATAGCAGATCTACAAGCTCACAACGCGTCGCGCTGCGACGCGTTGTGAGCTTGTAGATCGGCTATTTTCAAATAGACTATGTATAAAATACTAGAGTTTCGGGGGGCTACGCCCCCCTCAACCCCAGCCGCGCACGGGGCCCAGCGTGGCCGCGTGTATATTGGGGTACTGAAATTGCTGGAGTGAAACTGTGGAAAAGTTAAGAAAAAAAAAAAAAAATTGAAAAACATTTTTTTTTTATGTTTGAGGGGGACCCCCGCGGACCCCCTGCTGGTCGACGGACCCCCTGTGGAGTGTTGGGACGCGCGGGGACCCCCCTGGAACATTGCGGACCATTTCGGTGTTTTTTTTTTTTTCATGAAGGTGGTTGCTTGTTGCTGGCGCTGGCTGTGCAAACCTGGCAGCCCAGCGCATGCTGCCGCACGTTACACCAGAAATGGTGCCTGGAGAAAATGGTGACCAAAAAAAAAGTTTGGAAAAAAAGGAAAAAAGCCCCGCAGCGGCTGCCTGCTGTTGTGGTGATGAGGTCGTGCGCACGGTAAACGGTACGAAGCTGCCTCCCCTTCCGTTTTGTCCGACATTTGGTGAGTAGAATTAATTATGTTGCGCGGTGGAAAAGGTGTAGTGAGCAGTGAGATGTCCCCAACGCGAGGCGTAAATTCAGCGCGGCCGCCGTGGCGAGTCAGTTGGCGACATGTGGTCTGGCGGTGCGTTGTTTATTCGATAACAGAGCTGTGGGGTGTCGACACCGAGGGTGCGGAAGTCGGTCGCCATTTATATAGTTAGAAGGCTAAAGTGGTTAAGGTATGTTTTATAATGTAATAATTTATATCTTAAAAGTAACTAGTAACTAAAGTTTTCAAATAATTGTAGTCGAGTAAAAGTACAATATTTGCCTCTGAGATGTAGTGGAGTAGAAGTAAAAGTATTGGAAATTGGAAATACTCAAGTAAAGTAGAAATACCTCAAAATTGTAGGCAAATAGGTTTTATAAAATGTTCATGAATAGGAATTAATATTCACATTTATATTCATGAATAACTTTGGTTAACTAGAACACTGACCTGACTTACTTGCAAATCTATGCCCACATCAAGACTTTATTTTAGTCTAAATATTTGTCCCTTCCTGCTCCAACTTAGAAGGACAGAATTGTGGAAAGTGGTCAGGGATCACGATGTAATCTATTGGTTGCTTCATGCCAGTGTTAGACTTGATTTAAGAAGTAGTGCTTTTCCAGTCAGAAGACAGATTGAAAGAAGCTGTCTGATTCAGTACACACTGTGCTTTTTATATCGTCAAAATTGCCTTCTGGTGTCCAGATGCTTCAGTTATCACAAAGCAGCTGAATGCCGTAAATAAATCCCCTCTTCTTTATTCTTTGCTTTTTCATTTAGCAAGGATTTTAAGGATGCACGATTTTGGCCGATATCCAATTACCGATTATTTATTTCTTGGTCAAATGAATCAATACTGCTATTTCTCTTTTCGTCTATTACTATTATAGCCTACCCTGATTTGTTTAAAGCAAAGATGTCAACATGTGTGTTCCCAAATATGAGATTTATGATATGAGAGCATTGGCCGTACTGACGCACGCTGGAATGATTACCAACATTTGTCTGTGACAGTGTTGTGGTATTAAATCATGCTGCAGTGTTTTTAGATCTTACCACAATACTGATATTCAGCACGATGTACAATTTATTTTTTTAAATTTCAATTGAAAAGAAAAGGGGCAATCCTTCTTGAAGGTAAAGCCTTTATTGAATAGCTATAACGGGTCCATTTGGTTCCATTTGTACACTCTCAGAGTTAAATTAACATTGATGTTACAATATGAATTGGGGTCCCAGAGACATACATGCTATTAAATGGGGGTCCGTAGCCTAATGCATGTCACACTGGGGGTCCTTGAAATTAAAATGGTTGAAAATCACTGCTAGAGAGCCGTAAAAATCTTCTATTATGGGGGTCCCTGGCTTATCTTTTCAAATGGGGGTCCGCGGGCTAATAAGAGTCTATTTGGGGGTCCTTGGCACGAAAAAGTGTGAGAACCACTGATTTAGAAAAGGGTTTGGACAGCTGCTTTTTACAACAAACCCTCAAACGTGTTGCTCTGCTCCGTTCCCCAGGTGGTGAAGCTTCACACCAAGCTGGGGAAACCCATCCCTTCCACGGAGCCCAGCGTGGTCACCCAGACCTCCTCCTCCACCACCACGGCCGCCCCCAGTAAGACCCCCTCCTCTGGCCTGGGCAGCTCCAGCACCACCTCTTCGTCCCTGTCCATGGGCACCTCCTCCTCACAACTCCTCCTACCTGAAGCCGGTCAACATAGTGAACTCGGCAACAGTCTGTCGTCTGCCAACTCCACCGCCCCCGTCAAGAAGGCCTCCGCCCCCAAGATCAACTCTGTCGGTCGGTGAATTTTGACGTCTCCTGGCGGTATTTGACAATGACTTCATTCTTCACCTTGTTGCCATTATGCTCTGTACTGTGTTTTTGCTGTATTCCTGTTTGATTAGTATAGCTCTGCATTTAAACAGTTCAACCACATGAATCCTAGCGTCCCTATTCGGGGCTTGTCGTAATAGGCAAACATTCAGTGAAAACAAAAATCGTCTCACTACACGTCACGAGGCATTGTGTGAGCTTGTTGATCGGCAGAGATTGATGAGTGATAGAAAAGGACGGGGCCAATTACAGACCCCTTGCACACCCATCTAAGTATATAGGGTTTAAGTCATTGAACCCCTATGTACTTATCACACAATGAATAAAGAAAACGACTTCCATTTTCACTTTAAAAATGATGAGACATTTTTTTTGGACAATTTGCACCTATAATGAAGACGTGCCCAAAATAGGGACACCAGGTTGAAAGTGGTTCAAACACTCATCACTAATAAAGAGTGAAGCTGGTTTCACAGAGCGTGCTTTGCACTCAAAGGTTACATGCCAATGTCTGGATAAGTCTCTGCCAACTTGTGTAGTGATGGACGGCGACCAGGCGTGCGTTTCCAAACCTAACATTTCTTGAAGTTCTGTGCCTTGTAGAATAACAAGTGTATAACCGAGTTTAACCATGCAGTCAAATGGCCAATAGTTCACTCCTGGCCCTTGCAAATGGAAACGATCCTTGTTTTCCTTTTTTTTTTTTAATTATTGTGATTTATTGCATTTGTATGCTGTCCATTAGTCAAAGCATCTGTGGACTAGTGACTCCTCAGTAAAATGTAAAATGGAATGTCACAGTTTTAAGTAAACCAATACTAAGAATCTTTGAATGGGATTGTGTGTTAATAGTGATGTTTTGTTTGTTTTTGCATGATCAAAATTTTGATTTGCAAATTCTTATCGGTTAATCAATTCATTTTTTGTGTGTATTTACGATTAGAGGTTGGGTGTTCACTAATGTCTATGGTAAGTTTACGGTAACTTTTGATTGAAAAATAAGGCCCTGCTACAAATAATAACTTCTCTAGCTGTGGTCTTTTGGAGCAGTAAGGATGAAGTCATTAGGAGACACAATTTCGGGTTTTATCGTATTTGTTGGCTGTTCACTTCATCCAATGCCATCTGCAAACTCACAACACCTTGCATCGCCTATTTTCGCCACTAAATAGGCAATTTATGAAATATTGGAAGAGGGTTTGTGCCCAATAGCAATGGTCTGAGACTAAAGAACCCTACCTCCCCCTTCGCCCCTTGCAGGAGGAAACAAACTGCAGACCACGGCGAAAGCGGATGAGATGAAGGCGGCGGAGATATCCAAGCCAACGCCACCCTCCATGGCTGCCCCAGAGACCAAGAATGATGTCTCTGATTGGCTGTCTGCGGCGGCGCTAGCTGCACTGCAGAACGACGTGCAGCCTGTTGGACACGACTACGTTGAAGAGGTATTCTGACAGTTCACTTGGGTGTTGCTTGCCAAAAATAACTGATCTACATGCTAACACGTCGTATCACGACACATTGTTAGCTTGTAGATCAGTTATTTTTGTGAGTATAAATGATATTGTTAAATTGTCCTTTTTTTTTGTAAGGCAAAAAAGTGTGCACAACTGCAGCAGCCCAAATAGGGAGACAGCTGTTTTTTGTTTAACAAACCCCACTGGCCATGAACCAGAGGGGAAGGCCAGTGCTGTGAATGTGGGGATGTAATCGTTCTATATTGCACTCCATCAAACACAAGTATAAAAGAGTTAAAATGAAGACTGGCTCTGAGTACAATTGTATTTTTACGGCGTTGCTCGGCCCTACCTGTCTATGAGAGGGTCTGTGTGTCACAAACCACAGGACCGATCAGTGCTAAACTTTGCATGCACGCTACACAGAATTAACTCCACATTGGAGCCATGCTGTTGGATCCTATAAGAGTTCAAGTTAAAAACCACTGCTATAGAGGGAATTGAACATTTTGTGTTACCCATCTCCTTAGGTCCGCAACGATGAAGGCAAAGTCATCCGCTTCCACTGCAAGCTGTGTGAATGCAGTTTCAACCATCCCAACGTGAAGGAGATGCATCTGAAGGGAAGGAGGCATCGACTGCAGTACAAGGTTGGTTCATTTTCATAGGTGCAGGCACAAGTGTTATTATGCCTAATGTATTATCTTTGGCTGATGTCGCTTGCTGATAAGAATTGATCTTCAAGTCATGTTTTAGCTTTTAGTGCAGATGTATTTTCCACGGAGATTTGATGTAGAGGGGAAAACGGGAGGGAATCAAGTATAGACCGCTGGGTGATCCCAGTCGACTAAGTATATAGGGTTTAAGTGGTTCATCAGTGGACATTATCCATGTCTAATCTGCTGAACTCCCAGGTCACTGTTTTTTTTTTCTTCCCCAAACTGCTGAAACTTTCCAGGCGTTATGAAGAGGACATGTACTGGAGACGCATGGAAGAAGAGCACCACTGGGATGACAGACGCCGTATGCCCGACGGAGGCTATCCTCAGGGGCCCCCTGGGCCGCCCGGTCTCTTGGGGGTCCGGCCTGGCATGCCCATCCCTCAGCCTCAGGGACCTGTGGTAGGTCCTGGGTCCTCTGAATTTTTGGGCGGTGTAGCCGTCCCTATATGTGAGGTTGGGACATTGACATTTGCTGAACTGTGATTGGCCACCCATTGTACCCCCCAAACCCTGCACTGTGATTGGCCACCCATTGTACACCCCTTCCACCCACAATGGGTGGCCCCTGTCAGAGGGACAAAAAAAGAGAAAAAATGTTCAGCCACTGACGGGTGTGTGATTTTGATTGTAGCTAGAATTTAAGGGGGAAGTCAAGTACACACACACACACACACACACACACACACACACACACACACACACACACACACACACACACACACACACACACACACACACACACACACACACACACACACACACACACACACACACACACACACAGGAAGAACCAGTGCAACATGTCATGTTTCCCCCAGTCCACTGTCTAGCAACTGTGAAGATGGATCCTTATAGTAAATGCATATCACTGGAAAGTATTGCAGCAGTATATGTGGTTTCTACACTGTTACAGGTGGTCCAAATGCTGGCGACAGAGCTCCCGTCTGTGAGGAAAACCAGCTAACCACAGAAACCCAGTGTCGTGAGGCCATTGTATATGTGGCTGTATGTATGTATGTGGCTCTTCAACTGCCTTGCATTAACCCACTAAGACCTGAGGAAGCATCTGTGTCACTTTTTCATTTGAGCTAAAAAGCATTATTTTACACTCAAAAATAGCAGATATACAAGCTCATAGTGCGGCACCGAGTGCCGCGCTATGAGCTTGTAGATCTGCTATTTTTTTTAAATATATATTCTTTTAAAGCGAACAATAACTCAAATTTTTGCTTCTGGGGGTCCATGGAACAAAATATTTTGAGATGGGGGTCCGCGGCCAAATTCATATCATTTTGGGGGGTCCTTTACATTTTGCAGAATATAAATTATACAGCAGAAAATGTCCATATGGTTCATCTTGCATATTGTGGCAATAAAAGTGATTCTGGAGGCTACCTAATCGTGACCAAAACATCCCATTGCGATCCGGCTCTAAACTGTTTGCAAACGGTGACTAATTTTAATAGCAAGTTCTAATAAAGTTCTCTTTTCACAGACTGGGACCAGTGTCCAGGGGCATCTGGACAGCATCACAGAGAGCCTTCAACCCTATCTGCTTGCTGTGGGTACCCAGAAGAGTGTGATTCACAAGTACTTCATTGTGATTGACAAACGTGCAATCCCTTGTAAGTCACCCAGGGGTTGACACTAACGCCTGCCCGACTGCCCGGGGCAGGTAAATAAAATGGTAGGGCAGGTGAAGTTTGCTATCTGGTTGCCCGACGGGCAGGTGCGCATTTTGAGTGGGGATGCAACCGTTTTTTGTTTTGGTATAAAACACAACACGAGATATCCGTCTTTAGACACTTGAGCGTGGCCAGAGCGCTCCGTCTCCCCCTCTCCCTCTCTCTCCCACACACACACACTCTGAACCTGCGACACGGCGAAAACAGCTAATCTACAAGCTCACATAATACTGAAGACGCAACTAGTTATAAATCACCGGGTTGCAAAATCACGTTTGGAATCTAGTGTGAAGAGATACAGTACGTTTGTGAGAAAGTGGAGTTGATGACGAGCACGGCTGCTTGCATCCCACCCACGATATAAAACAAAAACACCCGCTGACTTTTGTCACATGTGCTGCAGTTCCCTACTTGTCTCTAACTGACGTGTAAAAATACAAGAAACAGCTTGTAAAGCCTTCCTTATGTCAGTATCAGTTCAAAACGGCAGCGCAGGAACAGGCCGCGCTTTACCCAAACAAATGTAGTGGGCGGGATTCACGTGTCCGTCGATCTTCCCTGCTGGAAACTAACCGAAACTAATTTAACAATAGCGTCCGCGGAGCAGACAAAACCACGGAAAGATATTCACATTTGAACTTACTCTTTCATCATAGAAACAAGTGGGCTTATAACCAAAACCAAGATTTTTTTCCCCGTGCACTCCTAAATTGGCTGAATTTACTTAAAAGTTAGAATATAATTTTGGATAATAACAGTAATAGTAGTAATAATAATCATTATAGCATCAATAATATATCTGTCAATAATAAACTGTCTACAGGCATTGTAATAGTTACCATAATATATAATTGTATAATTATCACTAATAACTATAATTAACCTATATATAGAATCATAAAATATAGCCATACTATTATTACATATATAATCATAATAACAACAACTATAATAACAATAATTGATAGGACATTATACCAAATATATTGATGGTGTTGCTTACAGTAAAGGTACCAATAATACAATTGTGTTAATAAATACTTTAAACTATATCTGCTCTGCTTTGTCCCTACTTATTATTCTTTTTACCATGTGGTTGAAAAGTGAATCTATATGTTTGGTAATGTATTTAGTCACATGTATTTAACATTTACAATGAATACAGATGTGTGTGGTTTTTCACTACTAAAGCTGAACAAAAAGTGAAACTTTGGAATGTAACCTCTCATTAATGCCTAAGCCCATACACATATGAACATAATACACAAAAGCTGTTTGTTTAACTGACAATAATTTTTGCCTTCTACAATCTGGTGTTTTAATTTATTTGACCAACTTATCCACTTAACGGTTTGATCCATGCAAGAGTCAAAGCTTGTAATTGAAAGTGTTGTCAGACTATAATCTCTGCCTGCTGGATGGAATGGACTTCAATCCCTCTACTGTGTGTAAAACTGTGAAGCAATCTACATAGACATTAGAGCTTATCCAAAACTCCTGCCTGGTGATGACAAGTCTGTCACAATGTAGGCTAAACAATAGTTTTTCATTGTGGTATTGACATTGATGCTGGGGAGTATCTATTTTACAATATACAAAATGGTATGGCTTCAACCCAGCTACTAGCCAGGTCGACAAGTATCGTAGGCTAATGGTTCCACATGTATTATATGGTGAGACATTCCCAAGTACATTACAAGGTATTTAATATCTATTATCA
This sequence comes from Gymnoscopelus microlampas, assembly GCF_963454915.1. NCBI lineage: Eukaryota > Metazoa > Chordata > Actinopteri > Myctophiformes > Myctophidae > Gymnoscopelus > Gymnoscopelus microlampas. The sequence continues at coordinate 49,973,517 of NC_139952.1, read as the reverse complement.
GGCTGGGGAAAAATAGGTGCTGAATCTTATACTCACAAAACATGACATCATGATATAAGTGTGGGGAAAACGTGAAATGTCTTCTGAGTATTTACAACCTGTTTGCAAATAGCAGATATGCCATTTACTCTATATACACAGGGTATTGTCTCCTCACAATATCTCAGATCAGAACAATAAGGTAAAAAAAATGGCAAGTTTGCTTTAACAATAATTTATTTTGAGATCTACAACACCATCTGTTCCACTGGGGACTGGACTGTGAACTACTATGTGACGATGGATTCCTTGGACCCCCATGCAACCCAGAACTATGCGTCGGCGCAACCACACTTCGCAATTGCCCTGAATTGTGAAAATTCTAGTTCAGTCTTATGCTAGATGTGCTCCTGTTTCTGCTCAACATTGTAACAGGGCCTTTTATTTATACTGTATATATTTTACCACGAATGTTTAGCAAAATGTCATGATTCCAAAATCATACCCCATCAACCAAGACGGTTAATAATGGAAAATTATATTATTGAGCATTGGAACACACGTTTAATTTAATGTTTAATATGTCCATAATGATTTCACATACTATATTCACATATAGAATCTCAAGTTAATTCGTTTTTAGAACATCTTATGGGGACAGAGCATAGAGTTAAAAAATAAGGGACAGCGCCCTCTATGTCTCGTCCGTCAGACTGCAGATGGACCCTTCAGATATCTTCCCAAATCTCGCGAGAGTGTGTTGCTGGGATAGAGATTTATGGAATAAGGTTTGTGGATAGACATGTTTCAAAGTGCATCAAACGGTGCAACATGTAAACTTGTCAAACGGTGCAACACTTTTTTCAGTTGAAAATCCTCATCATCTTTTCAAGTTCCAAGTCTCATGTTTTTATGTGGTGAATGTGGATAGAAACAACTCAAATGATCAATTAATGAATAAGAGCCTTTTGGACAGAGCCTGTCGTGTCCCTGAGTGGCCACCAGAGGTCACCCAGAGGATGAACGTTGTTATCTCTTCATCAGTTTTAGAGAGAAATGTTAAGAATAACTCTCAATAATCAGCTATTCAATTGCATCTTTCTCTTAGTCCCTGACCTTTACTGGTCCATCAGCCTCTGTGGTTCTGGATGTGATTGGAGAGATGAGAGTGTCGATACTGAGTCTGATGAACAGTTGAGGGACAGTGATGTCATCGTGGTTCTCTGGATGTTTGAGAGGGTTCCTGTCATCTGCATCAGGAATGTTTCTATACTGCCTCAGCAACAGGAACCTCAGCTGTCACACATACCAGCAAATGTAAGCACAGAGCTGGAGCTTTTAACATTATATTACCCTGTCACAAATTTGTCACATCTGCTGTAACTCTATCACATCTATATATTTTGTGTCTGTATTTTGGTCACTGTAACATAAAGTTACTCTCACAATCTTTATATTAAACATTTGTTTCTCTAGTCTAGACTGATACATCATCCATTGTGAAGTTGAATATAAAGCAAGTATTTCTCATTCTGTGTGCTGTTGTTTGACCCATAGATTGCTGGAGTTTAGCCATCAGTTTGACAACATGACCTCACAGCAGCAGCATTTGGTCCTGAAGGAACTAATCCTCCCTTTCCTGTCCAAGCCACAGTCAGGTACTGTCTAACTACACTATCTCAATAACAGTAACAGTTTGGTTCTCATTTCCAAATCTATTTTACATTCAATTAGAATGGAATCATTTTTATTAGAAAATCTATTGACTTTCCAAACATCTTTCTTTTAGAAAGCCTTAATGTTTCATTCTAATCTGTCCCCTCCAGACCAAGGCTGTGTGTCCAACAGCAGTGTTTACTGGTTGCAGAACAACTTTGGGCCATTCTCAGTCCTTGTGTCTGTCAAAGAGATCCTGAATCACAACCCGAGCTTCTCCCCTGTAAGACTTTAGAGCTGCTACTTTACAAAACATTGATTAATTATTAGAGCTATATGAGATAATTACCTTTTTACTATCAAATAAAGTCCAGTTGTGGTGATAATGCTTTCCTTTGTGTTGTTTCTGTCCAGCTGGAGGCTGTAAAGCTCCTGTCTCCAAAGCAGAGTGCAGAACTTGTGGTGTTGCCTCTTCTAGCTGAGAAAGACGTTGTCATCAACGCAGTGTTTGACTCCCTGACTGCATCTCCAACTATGTTCTCTGTAAAGGTAAACACTATAAAGCAATAATAATAGAAACGGTAACTATGCACATTTGGTTTAAAATGACAACATCTTTTTGTCATTTCTCAGGGAAACATTTCCTGCTCGTCATTCCAAATAATGTGAGTTCATATTTATCTATGTCCTGGATTTTGAAGACGTGGTTAATCAGTGGCCAAATCAGAGGCCAAAAAAAAAATTTGGTCCCCCAAAAACCTGTTAGGAGTACGTTTCAGGCAATTTAAAGTTGATTGGTAGTGACTTTTTTTTTGGTCCCTAACATTCATCGAGCTATGGACTTTGTAAAAAAAATTTCGTTTCGGTAGTGACACCATTGTGTCCAAAAAAAAATGTTCCCCCAAAAACCTGTTAGGAGTACGTTTCAGGCAATTTAAAGTTGATTGGTAGTGACTTTTGTTTTGGTCCCTAACATTCATCGAGCTCTGGACTTAGTATTTTTTTTTCCGTTTCGGTAGTGACACCATTGTGTCAAAAAAAAATTGTTCCCCCAAAAACCTGTTAGGAGTACGTTTCAGGCAATTTAAAGTTGATTGGTAGTGACTTTTTTTTTGGTCCCTAACATTCATCGAGCTCTGGACTTAGTACATTTTCTTTTTTCACCATTGGGTCACTACCGAAACAAAAGTTTGTCCCTACCGAAACGAAAGTTAAATCCGAAAAAATCACCAAGTGTGGAGGCCAAAATCGTCCCCCCAAAAACCTGTTAGGAGTAAGTAAGTAAGTAAGTAAATTTTAGTTGTATAGCACTTTTCACAGAGAGGACTCACAAAGTGCTTAACATGCAGCAGAAATAAAAACAGCAAAAAACATTCAATAATTAGAAACAGAAACAAAAACAAAAACACAATGCATCTCAGAGAAAAAGTATACAGCAGACATATATCACCATTGGAGGAGAAGCACAATGACATTACTCAAAAGCATGTTGAAACAGTAATGTTTTTAGCTGATTCTTAAAAATATCCACAGACGCTGCAGCTCTCAGGCCACAGGGAAGGGCATTCCAGAGTCTAGGTGCAACAGACTGAAAGGCTCTGTCACCTTTGGTGATTAACCTGGTACGAGGAATGACCAATAGACCCTGGTCCGCTGACCTCAGGGTCCTGCTGGGCACATATGGTTTCAGTAAGTCAGTTAAATATTCAGGTGCCTGGCTGTGCAGAGCTCTAAAAGTGAGCACCAGGACCTTAAACTGAACTCTAAAATGTATAGGAAGCCAGTGCAAAGATGCCAAAACTGGAGTAATGTGACACCTTCTGCTTGATCTCGTTAGCAGTCTTGCAGCAGTGTTTTGAATGAATTGCAGGCGGTCTATGGATGTTTTATTGAGGCAGGTGAGAACCGAATTGCAGTAGTCAAGGCGAGATGAAACGAAAGCATGTATTATCAATTCTAGGTCAGAATGTGAAACTATCGACCTCAGCTTCGCAATATTCCTGAGGTGGAAAAAACAGGTGCGGGTCACTGATTTAACGTGTGTGTCGAGGAGCATGCCCTGATCAAAAATGACTCCAAGATTCCTGAGGTTGGGGCTCACTTTGCTTTTGAGGGACCCTAAACAATCAGCCACCTTGGATGTAACGCCATCAGAGGCCACAATGAGGACCTCGGTTTTGGCCTCATTTAGCTGCAGGAAATTGTTTGCTAACCAGGCCTTAATGGCAGACAGACACTCGTTTAAAATAGTAATATCATAATTAAAATTATCAGGGCAGTCAGGGTTAAACGAGCAATAGAGCTGGATATCATCCGCGTAGAGGTGGTAGGAGATGCCTTTAAAAGAATTTATAATGTGTCCTAGTGGGAGCATATACAGTGAAAATAAAATTGGACCAAGTACCGAGCCTTGGGGGACCCCACAGGAAAGGGGGACAGACTTCGACACATGAGGGCCTAATGCGACAGAGAAACATCTACCAGAGAGGTAGGACTTGAACCATTCCAAGGCACTCCCTGAGACTCCCACCCAATTTCTGAGCCTGTTGGTCAAAACATTGTGATCTACCGTGTCAAACGCAACACTAAGGTCAAGTAGTACTAAAATGGAGCATTTTCCAGAGTCGGCAGACATCAGTAAATCGTTTGATACTCTTAAAAGTGCAGTCTCCGTGGAGTGTTTTTGGCGAAAGCCTGACTGGAATTTGTCGAAAATATGGTGTTCATTTAAAATAGCTATAAGCTGGTTGGCAACAATTTTTTCTAAAATTTTGGACATAAAAGGTAACTTCGAGATAGGCCGATAGTTACTAGGTAACGAAGCATCCAGGCTTGGCTTTTTTAAAAGCGGCTGAACGATTGCCTGTTTGAAATAGGCAGGGACCTGACCAGAGACCAACGAGAGGTTGATGATGGACAGCAGACATGGACCAATAGTGTTAAAAACGTCCTTTAACAGAGAGGTTGGAATGATGTCTAAGGGGCTAGAGGATTTTTGTGCTACTCACCAGCTCTGTTAAGTCATGGAGGGAAATGGGTGAGAAAGAATTCAGAGTAGACTGGCGGTTTGGAGATGAAGGTTGGATTGAGGTGGAGGGTGTAATACCTGCCCTGACACTGGCAACCTTATTGATAAAAAATTGTAGAAAATCTCGACAGTCTTCTGCAGAGAAAACAGGTGTGACAGGAGTTTGTGGACTGACTATGGTGTTAATGGTGTCAAAGAGGGCTTTGGGGTTTTGTTTGCTGGATGAAATAAGGTTTGTGAAGTAGGTAGCTCTCGCCTCCTTAACCATACTGTTAAAATCAATTAAAAGTTTCTTAAAATGAAGACGGTGTACCTCAAGCTCAGTGGATTTCCACTTTCGTTCAACACACCTACAGTTGCGTCTAAAACGACGAATATCCTCATTTAACCAGGGGGAGGAGTTTAAAGTGCGAACAGTGCGGGATTTGAACGGGGCAACTACATCTAAAATGTCAGAACAGTGCAGGTTAAAAGCATGAACTAAAGTATCAATGTCACCATTTATAGATGGCACCACACTGCTATCGAAGGCAGTGGAGAATCTTTCTGCCGACATGTCATTAATCATGCGCGAGCACTTAACTCGCTTGGCCGTTATAGTGTCAGATTTAAATATTAAGTTAAAAAGTATGCATTTATGATCGCTTATTGTCATTTCCTCAAAAACAATATTATCAATGTCTAAGCCAAGAGTAAAAACAAGATCAAGTGTGTTACCTTTGTTGTGCGTGGGGCCTGAGACATGTTGGATAAAATGATATGATTCAGTGATAAAAATAAAATTGGTGGCAAAATTATCATTACAGTTATTAATACGAAAGTTAAAATCACCTAAAAGTATGATCCTTTCCAGCTTGATGATGGAGGTTATAAATTCGCTAAAATCAGTCAGAAAGGAGCTGTTAAAACCAGGGGGTCGATACATTAAAATACAATAAAATGGGTTTGTGTGCCCAACTTTGGTGATTAAGAGTTCAAAGGAGCTGTATGTACTACTGGAGCACACGATCCTGGAGGAGAAACAGTTCTTGTGCACCAGGGCTATGCCACCTCCTCGACTGGTGGTTGCATTTGACCTGGAGGGTCTGGGAGCACAGGTAAAAGAAAAGTTTGGCGGGCACAGTTCGTTTAGAAAGACATATTCGTCTGTCCTTGGCCAAGTACGTTTCAGGCAATTTAGAGTTGATTGGTAGTACTTTGTAGTGACATTTTTTTGGGTCCCTAACATTCATCGAGCTCTGGACTTAGTACATTTTCTTTTTTCACCATTGGGTCACTACCGAAACGAAAGTTTGTCCCTACCGAAACGAAAGTTAAATCCGAAAAAATCACTAAGTGTGGAAAAAATCGTCCCCCCAAAAACCTGTTGGGAGTACACTCGGAGCATTGTGCAGTTCAGAAGTGAGTATATCCTAGGATATACTAGCGCTTTTTCTGCCCGTCATCCTCCACCCTTCACATATCATCATTTCGAAGCTTAGGCTACTTAGGCGACTAACCAAGGGGCAACTTGAAGACCTGTTGAGTGTTGTTCAAGTGTGTATTTGCACTTCATGAAGAAAAAAAAGCTGACATGGCCAACGAGCTCAACTACATATTCTCCCACGCCCAAGTTCCCAAAAATAATCTCCTGGTCACAAGTTGGTGTACAAATTGAATGAACACTGGGGATTTGACTGTGTACGTTGTCCTCTTGCGTGTCTAGGACCAGCTGTGTGGGTGAGATCCCACCCTCGTCGATGACCATCCTGACCGAGCTCACCCAGCTCAGCAAGACGACCAACGCCATTCAGCTGAATGAAAATGGTATGTGGCTACAGCACACATACAAAGATGCCCCATGTGAAACCGTTAAGTCACCACTTAATCATTAAGGGGTGACTTAGCAGGATGCATTAAGGTTTAATGCATCCTGCAGCAGCTATATTAATTCATGACCAACTGAAAATAATTGATGCCCAAATTATTTTACACTCCCCCATGTGCTGATAGCCTCCCACCTGCCCTCCTATGAGCTCAGGCACAACCAGGTGGCCTATACTTGACGGACAGCACTTCAAACTCAGGGTGGAGCGACAGCACCTGACAGTCCATGTCATAGGTATGGTATGAGCTCAATACCCTTGATCTGCTAATGATTTGTGAAATGTTTCAGTTCCAGAACTGCAGGCACTGAGGCAGCATGTGGGCGACCTCAGTCACTCTGCTGGGACAGATTTGACAAATTTAAGTAAAGACCTCACCCAAGTAATGCCATCTTTTTAACTTTAACCTGGTTACTAAAAGTTTTATGAGATTACAATTTCATTTGCGATAAACAAATGGTATGTTGTAATGCAAATGAGCTGAAAGTAGTGGCGGTAGTGACACCATTGTGTCCAAAAAAAATTGTTCCCCCAAAAACCTGTTAGTACGTTTCAGGCAATTTAAAGTTGATTGGTAGTGACTTTTTTTTTGGTCCCTAACATTCATCGAGCTCTGGACTTAGTAATTTTTTTTTTCGTTTCGGTAGTGACACCATTGTGTCAAAAAAAAAATTGTTCCCCCAAAAACCTGTTAGGAGTACGTTTCAGGCAATTTAAAGTTGATTGGTAGTGACTTTTGTTTTGGTCCCTAACATTCATCGAGCTCTGGACTTAGTATTTTTTTTTCCGTTTCGGTAGTGACACCATTGTGTCAAAAAAAAATTGTTCCCCCAAAAACCTGTTAGGAGTACGTTTCAGGCAATTTAAAGTTGATTGGTAGTGACTTTTTTTTTTGTCCCTAACATTCATCGAGCTCTGGACTTAGTACATTTTCTTTTTTCACCATTGGGTCACTACCGAAACGAAAGTTTGTCCCTACCGAAACGAAAGTTAAATCCGAAAAAATCACCAAGTGTGGCGGCCAAAATCGTCCCCCCAAAAACCTGTTAGGAGTAAGTAAGTAAGTAAGTAAATTTTAGTTGTATAGCACTTTTCACAGAGAGGACTCACAAAGTGCTTAACATGCAGCAGAAATAAAAACAGCAAAAAACATTCAATAATTAGAAACAGAAACAAAAACAAAAACACAATGCATCTCAGAGAAAAAGTATACAGCAGACATATATCACCATTGGAGGAGAAGCACAATGACATTACTCAAAAGCATGTTGAAACAGTAATGTTTTTAGCTGATTCTTAAAAATATCCACAGACGCTGCAGCTCTCAGGCCACAGGGAAGGGCATTCCAGAGTCTAGGTGCAACAGATTGAAAGGCTCTGTCACCTTTGGTGATTAACCTGGTACGAGGAATGACCAATAGACCCTGGTCCGCTGACCTCAGGGTCCTGCTGGGCACATATGGTTTCAGTAAGTCAGTTAAATATTCAGGTGCCTGGCTGTGCAGAGCTCTAAAAGTGAGCACCAGGACCTTAAACTGAACTCTAAAATGTATAGGAAGCCAGTGCAAAGATGCCAAAACTGGAGTAATGTGACACCTTCTGCTTGATCTCGTTAGCAGTCTTGCAGCAGTGTTTTGAATGAATTGCAGGCGGTCTATGGAGGTTTTATTGAGGCAGGTGAGAACCGAATTGCAGTAGTCAAGGCGAGATGAAACGAAAGCATGTATTATCAATTCTAGGTCAGAATGTGAAACTATCGACCTCAGCTTCGCAATATTCCTGAGGTGGAAAAAACAGGTGCGGGTCACTGATTTAACGTGTGTGTCGAGGAGCATGCCCTGATCAAAAATGACTCCAAGATTCCTGAGGTTGGGGCTCACTTTGCTTTTGAGGGACCCTAAACAATCAGCCACCTTGGATGTAACGCCATCAGAGGCCACAATGAGGACCTCGGTTTTGGCCTCATTTAGCTGCAGGAAATTGTTTGCTAACCAGGCCTTAATGGCAGACAGACACTCGTTTAAAATAGTAATATCATAATTAAAATGATCAGGGCAGTCAGGGTTAAACGAGCAATAGAGCTGGATATCATCCGCGTAGAGGTGGTAGGAGATGCCTTTAAAAGAATTTATAATGTGTCCTAGTGGGAGCATATACAGTGAAAATAAAATTGGACCAAGTACCGAGCCTTGGGGGACCCCACAGGAAAGGGGGACAGACTTCGACACATGAGGGCCTAATGCGACAGAGAAACATCTACCAGAGAGGTAGGACTTGAACCATTCCAAGGCACTCCCTGAGACTCCCACCCAATTTCTGAGCCTGTTGGTCAAAACATTGTGATCTACCGTGTCAAACGCAACACTAAGGTCAAGTAGTACTAAAATGGAGCATTTTCCAGAGTCGGCAGACATCAGTAAATCGTTTGATACTCTTAAAAGTGCAGTCTCCGTGGAGTGTTTTTGGCGAAAGCCTGACTGGAATTTGTCGAAAATATGGTGTTCATTTAAAATAGCTATAAGCTGGTTGGCAACAATTTTTTCTAAAATTTTGGACATAAAAGGTAACTTCGAGATAGGCCGATAGTTACTAGGTAACGAAGCATCCAGGCTTGGCTTTTTTAAAAGCGGCTGAACGATTGCCTGTTTGAAATAGGCAGGGACCTGACCAGAGACCAACGAGAGGTTGATGATGGACAGCAGACATGGACCAATAGTGTTAAAAACGTCCTTTAACAGAGAGGTTGGAATGATGTCTAAGGGGCTAGAGGAGGTTTTTGTGCTACTCACCAGCTCTGTTAAGTCATGGAGGGAAATGGGTGAGAAAGAATTCAGAGTAGACTGGCGGTTTGGAGATGAAGGTTGGATTGAGGTGGAGGGTGTAATACCTGCCCTGACACTGGCAACCTTATTGATAAAAAATTGTAGAAAATCTCGACAGTCTTCTGCAGAGAAAACAGGTGTGACAGGAGTTTGTGGACTGACTATGGTGTTAATGGTGTCAAAGAGGGCTTTGGGGTTTTGTTTGCTGGATGAAATAAGGTTTGTGAAGTAGGTAGCTCTCGCCTCCTTAACCATACTGTTAAAATCAATTAAAAGTTTCTTAAAATGAAGACGGTGTACCTCAAGCTCAGTGGATTTCCACTTTCGTTCAACACACCTACAGTTGCGTCTAAAACGACGAATATCCTCATTTAACCAGGGGGAGGAGTTTAAAGTGCGAACAGTGCGGGATTTGAACGGGGCAACTACATCTAAAATGTCAGAACAGTGCAGGTTAAAAGCATGAACTAAAGTATCAATGTCACCATTTATAGATGGCACCACACTGCTATCGAAGGCAGTGGAGAATCTTTCTGCCGACATGTCATTAATCATGCGCGAGCACTTAACTCGCTTGGCCGTTATAGTGTCAGATTTAAATATTAAGTTAAAAAGTATGCATTTATGATCGCTTATTGTCATTTCCTCAAAAACAATATTATCAATGTCTAAGCCAAGAGTAAAAACAAGATCAAGTGTGTTACCTTTGTTGTGCGTGGGGCCTGAGACATGTTGGATAAAATTATATGATTCAGTGATAAAAATAAAATTGGTGGCAAAATTATCATTACAGTTATTAATACGAAAGTTAAAATCACCTAAAAGTATGATCCTTTCCAGCTTGATGATGGAGGTTATAAATTCGCTAAAATCAGTCAGAAAGGAGCTGTTAAAACCAGGGGGTCGATAAATTAAAATACAATAAAATGGGTTTGTGTGCCCAACTTTGGTGATTAAGAGTTCAAAGGAACTGTATGTACTACTGGAGCACACGATCCTGGAGGAGAAACAGTTCTTGTGCACCAGGGCTATGCCACCTCCTCGACTGGTGGTTGCATTTGACCTGGAGGGTCTGGGAGCACAGGTAAAAGAAAAGTTTGGCGGGCACAGTTCGTTTAGAAAGACATATTCGTCTGTCCTTTGCCAAGTACGTTTCAGGCAATTTAGAGTTGATTGGTAGTACTTTGTAGTGACATTTTTTTGGGTCCCTAACATTCATCGAGCTCTGGATCTTAAATCCGAAAAAATCACTAAGTGTGGAAAAAATCGTCCCCCCAAAAACCTGTTGGGAGTACACTCGGAGCATTGTGCAGTTCAGAAGTGAGTATATCCTAGGATATACTAGCGCTTTTTCTGCCCGTCATCCTCCACCCTTCACATATCATCATTTCGAAGCTTAGGCTACTTAGGCGACTAACCAAGGGGCAACTTGAAGACCTGTTGAGTGTTGTTCAAGTGTGTATTTGCACTTCATGAAGAAAAAAAAGCTGACATGGCCAACGAGCTCAACTACATATTCTCCCACGCCCAAGTTCCCAAAAATAATCTCCTGGTCACAAGTTGGTGTACAAATTGAATGAACACTGGGGATTTGACTGTGTACGTTGTCCTCTTGCGTGTCTAGGAACAGCTGTGTGGGTGAGATCCCACCCTCGTCGATGACCATCCTGACCGAGCTCACCCAGCTCAGCAAGACGACCAACGCCATTCAGCTGAATGAAAATGGTATGTGGCTACAGCACACATACAAAGATGCCCCATGTGAAACCGTTAAGTCACCACTTAATCATTAAGGGGTGACTTAGCAGGATGCATTAAGGTTTAATGCATCCTGCAGCAGCTATATTAATTCATGACCAACTGAAAATAATTGATGCCCAAATTATTTTACACTCCCCCAGGTGCTGATAGCCTCCCACCTGCCCTCCTATGAGCTCAGGCACAACCAGGTGGCCTATACTTGACGGACAGCACTTCAAACTCAGGGTGGAGCGACAGCACCTGACAGTCCATGTCATAGGTATGGTATGAGCTCAATACCCTTGATCTGCTAATGATTTGTGAAATGTTTCAGTTCCAGAACTGCAGGCACTGAGGCAGCATGTGGGCGACCTCAATCACTCTGCTGGGACAGATTTGACAAATTTAAGTAAAGACCTCACCCAAGTAATGCCATCTTTTTAACTTTAACCTGGTTACTAAAAGTTTTATGAGATTACAATTTCATTTGCGATAAACAAATGGTATGTTGTAATGCAAATGAGCTGAAAGTAGTGGCGGTAGTGACACCATTGTGTCCAAAAAAAATTGTTCCCCCAAAAACCTGTTAGTACGTTTCAGGCAATTTAAAGTTGATTGGTAGTGACTTTTTTTTTGGTCCCTAACATTCATCGAGCTCTGGACTTAGTAATTTTTTTTTCGTTTCGGTAGTGACACCATTGTGTCAAAAAAAAAATTGTTCCCCCAAAAACCTATTAGGAGTACGTTTCAGGCAATTTAAAGTTGATTGGTAGTGACTTTTTTTTTGGTCCCTAACATTCATCGAGCTCTGGACTTAGTTTTTTTTTTTTTCGTTTCGGTAGTGACACCATTGTGTCAAAAAAAAAAATGTTCCCCCAAAAACCTGTTAGGAGTACGTTTCAGGCAATTTAAAGTTGATTGGTAGTGACTTTTTTTTTGGTCCCTAACATTCATCGAGCTCTGGACTTAGTCATTTTTTTTTCGTTTCGGTAGTGACACCATTGTGTCAAAAAAAAATGTTCCCCCAAAAACCTGTTAGGAGTACGTTTCAGGCAATTTAAAGTTGATTGGTTGTGACTTTTTTTTTGGTCCCTAACATTCATCGAGCTCTGGACTTAGTCATTTTTTTTTCGTTTCGGTAGTGACACCATTGTGTAAAAAAAATGTTCCCCCAAAAACCTGTTAGGAGTACGTTTCAGGCAATTTAAAGTTGATTGGTAGTGACTTTTTTTTTGGTCCCTAACATTCATCGAGCTCTGGACTTAGTAATTTTTTTTTCGTTTCGGTACTGACACCATTGTGTCACTACCGAAACGAAGTTAAATCCGAAAAAATCACTAAGTGTGGAGGCCAAAAAAAAAAATTGTTCCCCCGAAGACCAGTTCAGAAGTGAGTATATCTTAGGATATACTAGCGCTTTTTCTGCCCGTCATCCTCCACCCTTCACATATCATCATTTTGAAGCTTAGGCTACTTAGGCGACTAACCAAGGGGCAACTTGAAGACCTGTTGAGTGTTGTTCAAGTGTGTATTTGCACTTTGTGAAGAAAAAAAAGCTGACATGGCCAACGAGCTCAACTACATATTCTCCCACGCCCAAGTTCCCAAAAATAATCTCCTGGTCACAAGTTGGTGTACAAATTGAATGAACACTGGGGATTTGACTGTGTACGTTGTCCTCTTGCGTGTCTAGGACCAGCTGTGTGGGCGAGATCCCACCCTCGTCGATGACCATCCTGACCGAGCTCACCCAGCTCAGCAAGACGACCAACGCCATTCAGCTGAATGAAAATGGTATGTGGCTACAGCACACATACAAAGATGCCCCATGTGAAACCGTTAAGTCACCACTTAATCATTAAGGGGTGACTTAGCAGGATGCATTAAGGTTTAATGCATCCTGCAGCAGCTATATTAATTCATGACCAACTGAAAATAATTGATGCCAAAATTATTTTACACTCCCCCAGGTGCTGATAGCCTCCCACCTGCCCTCCTATGAGCTCAGGCACAACCAGGTGGCCTACACTTGACGGACAGCACTTCAAACTCAGGGTGGAGCGACAGCACCTGACAGTCCATGTCATAGGTATGGTATGAGCTCAATACCCTTGATCTGCTAATGATTTGTGAAATGTTTCAGTTCCAGAACTGCAGGCACTGAGGCAGCATGTGGGCGACCTCAATCACTCTGCTGGGACAGATTTGACAAATTTAAGTAAAGACCTCACCCAAGTAATGCCATCTGTCACGGGGCAACCCGTGCCCTATACATAAAGACTCATGGGTTAAGGGCATTGCACGCACACACACACCACACAGCTGCGTCCGATTCATAATCAAGACCACCGGCCGGTTTGGAAGCAGCTGTTGGAAGTGACTGTGGGTTGCATATGTCAATACTATAATGTCAATACTATAATGTCAATACTGTTGAATGCATTCACAAATTCACCAATGTACAAGTAATACACACAGACTTTACAGGGGTCAAACATTCAGTTTATTGTGTAACCTGTGTGTGTTAAAAGGAGTTGCTCATTGTTTGTCACCTGTAACTCCTCTGCAGTACTGGCACTGTGGGTTGAACTGGTAAACAGAGCATGGACCAAACCATGTAGCTTAAGTAGGGGAGGTCCCAGTGGTAGGTGCCATGTACTGTAGAGGAGGAGGGGTGTTTCACAATGCTTATGGGCAAAGTAGTCTATTGTCTTCGCAAATGAATTCAAACACAAAATGGTATTCAGTCTGAAAGTACCATAGCTATTGATGTGTTGGAGTATTCATGATATATTTGTCAGCTTGTAGATAAGCTATTATGTGAAGGTTAATTGCTGCGGTAGGATCCTCTCCTATAAAAAGGAGACTGCAGGTTCAGAGCTTCAGTTATGCTCGGGCAGGCAGAGAGCTAAGAGCCCAGTCAGAGTGCCAGGGCCCCCTCATAGGGGTGTAGCCTAGTGTGCTTTGTTTTGTTCTGTTCCCTTTTTGTTAAGTTTTGCATTACTTTCCTGAGTTCGTTATGTTCGTATTTTTTGGCCAGTATTATTTTTGTTATTCGTCTGCACTGTAAAAAGCGACACTGATTGTGGTGGAGGAGAGGTGGGACCAATAAAAACCACGAAAGAGCAATTTCTGACTGTCTTTGGTTTATCGACCTCCGGTCAACTTTACACCATCTTTTTAACTTTAACCTGGTTACTAAAAGTTTTATGAGATTACAATTTCATTTACGATAAACAAATGGTATGTTGTAATGCAAATGAGCTGAAAGTAGTGGCGGTAGTGACACCATTGTGTCAAAAAAAAAAATGTTCCCCCAAAAACCTGTTAGGAGTACGTTTCAGGCAATTTAGAGTTGATTGGTAGTACTTTGTAGTGGAGTATTTTTTTTTTCACCATTGTGTCAGTACCGAAACGTTTTTGTGTCTACCGAAACGAAAGTTAAATCCGAAAAAATCACTAAGTGTGGAGGCCAAAATCGTCCCCCCAAAAACCTGTTAGGAGTACGTTTCAGGCAATTTAGAGTTGATTGGTAGTACTTTGTAGTGGAGTATTTTTTTTTTCACCATTGTGTCACTACCGAAACGTTTTTGTGTCACTATCGAAACGAAAGTTAAATCCGAAAAAATCACTAAGTGTAGAGGCCAAAATCGTCCCCCCAAAACTTTGTCGTGGAGTACATTTTTTTCTTCACCATTGTGTCACTACCAAAACGTTTTTGTGTCACTACCGAAACGAAAGTTAAATCGGAAAAAATCACTAAGTGTGGAGGCCAAAATTGTCCCCCCAAAAACCTGTTAGGAGTACGTTTCAGGCAATTTAGAGTTGATTGGTAGTACTTTGTTGTGGAGTAATTTTTTTTCACCATTGTGTCACTACCGAAACGAAAGTTAAATCCAAAAAAATCACTAAGTTTAGAGGCAAAAATCGTCCCCCCAAAAACCTGTTAGGAGTACGTTTCAGGCAATTTAGATTGATTGGTAGTACTTTGTAGTGGAGTAAAAAAAATGTCACCATTGTGTCACTACCGAAACGAAAGTTAGTATGTATCACAATGTAGAGCTTTAACTTTTTAACTTACCTAAAAAAAAGGTATCTTTAAAGATTACTTCAATGTGAATGTATATGAAGACACTGTATCCAGATGAATAATTCTCAACTCTGTGCATAATGGGTTATTTGAAAGGTGTTAAATAATCATTTTTGGTTGGCTTTAAGTTGAAGCTCTATATTCTGGCTTTCTGATCTAATCAGTGGTATGGTCTTGTAGGGAATCGACGGACTGTGCCGACTGCAGTGGCCGAGCCTTGAACCTGTAACCTACGGCTCACCAGGTAGTCACACTAACCATTCAGCTACAGCTCTACTTAGATCTGTGGTTCTAAAACATTTTGTTGTCAAGGGCCCCCCAAATTAACATGTATTTGGCAGTGGACCTCAATGTGAAAAGATGTAGTGTCAGGGCCCCCCATGAAAAAGATTTATATTTAAAACTTTAAAAAGTATATATATATTTATTTTCACACAATGTCAGGGTTAAGAATCAAACTCCTAACCTTTTGTTTCTCAGGCAGGCTCTTTATCCAGTGGGCCACTGTGCCATGCTAAAGATTGAAGGCCAATTAGATAATGACAGAAAAGCCAAAGGCTTGTTTCCATTGGGGTTCATTAAACATTCAGAAGCAACAGCACAACAAACCATAGACAAAATAATATGCTGTAAAGATCTTTTTTGTTTTGTTTTTGTATTGTTGTGTGTTGTTCCCCAAGGAGGAATGAAGACCTCATCACAGCAAGGCAGCTGGTAGCACAGTGGGTTGAGTCACTGCCAACACTGTTAACATGTTCCAGAGATTGTGGGTTCAAACCCCACTGACACTTTACCCCGAAACCTTCCTTTAAAGACTGAGTTCCAGAAGAACTACTCTAAAGCCGCCCGGAAAGCAGTTGAGCTATGCTGTTGGCTGAGAGTTACAGGTTTCCTGGTGGAAAAAAGGTTTCCTGGTGAAAAAAAAAAAAAAAAAGTTATAACCACCAGGAAACCTGTAACTCTCAGTCAACTTGACTCAAGTGGGAATCGATCCCAGTCAAGTCAAGTCATGTTATTGGACAGACGCTCTACCAGTTGAGCTATGCTGTTGAATGAGAGTTACAGGTTTCCTGGTGGTTATAACTTTTTTTTTTTTTCACCAGGAAACCTTTTTTCCACCAGGAAACCTGTAACTCTCAGCCAACAGCATAGCTCAACTGGTAGAGCGTCTGTCCAATAACATGACTTGACTTGACTTGACTTGACTGGGATCGATTCCCACTCGAGTCAAGTTGACTGAGAGTTACAGGTTTCCTGGTGGTTATAACTTTTTTTTTTTTTTTTCCACCAGGAAACCTTTTTTCCACCAGGAAACCTGTAACTCTCAGCCAACAGCATAGCTCAACTGGTAGAGCGTCTGTCCAATAACATGACTTGACTTGACTTGACTGGGATCGATTCCCACTCGAGTCAAGTTGACTGAGAGTTACAGGTTTCCTGGTGGTTATAACTTTTTTTTTTTTTTTTAGAATTAACTTGAAGTTTTTCTAGAAGTTAGTCTGCAAAGGGAAGCATCACTAAGGATATCAGTCAATTTATCCGTTGCCCCAAGTTACCGGGGACACTTGACTCGAGTGGGAATCGAACCCAGTCAAGTCAAGTCAAGTCATGTTATTGGACAGACGCTCTACCAGTTGAGCTATGCTGTTGGCTGAGAGTTACAGGTTTCCTGGTGGTTATAACTTTTTTTTTTTTTTTTAGAATTAACTTGTTTTTCTAGAAGTTAGTCTGCAAAAGGAAGCATCACTAAGGATATCAGTCAATTTATCCGTTGCCCCAAGTTACCGGGGACACTTGACTCGAGTGGGAATCGAACCCAGTCAAGTCAAGTCATGTTATTGGACAGACGCTCTACCAGTTGAGCTATGCTGTTGGCTGAGAGTTACAGGTTTCCTGGTGGTTATAACTTTTTTTTTTTTTTTAGAATTAACTTGTTTTTCTAGAAGTTAGTCTGCAAAGGGAAGCATCACTAAGGATATCAGTCAATTTATCCGTTGCCCCAAGTTACCGGGGACACTTGACTCGAGTGGGAATCGAACCCAGTCAAGTCAAGTCAAGTCATGTTATTGGACAGACGCTCTACCAGTTGAGCTATGCTGTTGGCTGAGAGTTACAGGTTTCCTGGTGGTTATAACTTGTTTTTTGTTTTTTTTAGAATTAACTTGTTTTTCTAGAAGTTAGTCTGCAAAGGGAAGCATCACTATGGATATCAGTCAATTTATCCGTTGCCCCAAGTTACCGGGGACACTTGACTCGAGTGGGAATCGAACCCAATCAAGTCATGTTATTGGTCAGACGCTCTACCAGTTGAGCTATGCTGTTGGCTGAGAGTTATAGGTTTCCTGGTGGTTATAACTTGTTTTTTTGTTTTTTTTAGAATTAACTTGTTTTTCTAGAAGTTAGTCTGCAAAGGGAAACATCACTAAGGATATCAGTCAATTTATCCGTTGCCCCAAGTTACCGGGGACACTTGACTCGAGTGGGAATCGAACCCAGTGAAGTCAAGTCATGTTATTGGACAGACGCTCTACTGCATCTCAACCCATTGAGCTAAGCAGTTGGATGACAAATACAGCCTTCCTGGTGGTTTTCACTTGATCTTCTGGAAGCCAGTCTGCAAAGGAAAGCATCACAGTAAAGACACCAGTGGGATTTGAACTCATGGCCTCTGGATCATGAATACTGCATCTCAACCCATTGAGCTAACTGTTGGCCAAGAAATACAGCCTTCCTGGTGCTTTGACTTGAACAACAAACAAGACAAATAACTTAAATAAATGTGTTACTTTTCACATTGGGGTCCACTGCCCAAATACATGTCAATTTGGGGGGTTGACAACAAAATGTTTTAGAACCACATATTTCAAGGAAACAGCTGTAGGTGAATGGATAGAGTCATTGACTAGTGACCCGCAGGTAACAGGTTCAAGGCTCAGCCACAGCAGCAAGTCAGGATGTCAAATCAAATAGGTATTATTAGGAGTGGAATGGTTGTGTTTTTTCACCCCAACTGCACAGGACAGCAGTTTTATATCTGTTTACATGTATGTGATTTTCAGTGATGGAGACAAACCGCACAGACGTTCACTCTACTTTAGTACATTTTGTAAACTTATGACTCTGAGTAGAGTATAGCCTGACTTAAACAAACAAATAACAACTTAGTATAGTCAGACTTTTTTTTACACAACTTACATTTTGTAAAGCTTGACTCTGACTCAGTACAGTCAGACTTTTGCTTCCTTTCATTTTCTGACATGATGTTAATCAAAGTGCCATAGCTTTAGCTGAGTGGTTAGTGGGCCTGCCTGGTGAACCAAAGGTCCTGGATGTCCTGGGTACGATTCCAGGTCAGGTCAACAATGTGGCAATCTTAGAGTGATTTGAGGCTGTTAGTTGTTAAAGTGCAGAGGACACATTTCACGTATGTGCCTAACAGTATATATTTAGCGAGCACACTTGACGTTATTGTCACTATGTATTTGGCCCGTTTTTTGACCCCTAACTAGTCCTTCATACTTTTAGCTACAAACTCCGTTCCAACTCTACAACGTTCGGCCTACTTAGGACATATCGGCTACCATTGTGTCACTACCGAGACGAAAGTTGGTCACTACCGAAACGATAGTTAAATCCGAAAAAATCACTAAGTGTGGAGGCCAAAATTGTCCCCCAAAAACCTGTTAGGAGTACTTTTCAGGCAATTTAGAGTTGATTGGTAGTACTTTGTTGTGGAGTATTTTTTTTTCACCATTGTGTCACTACCGAAACGTTTTTGTGTCACTACCGAAACGAAAGTTAAATCCGAAAAAATCACTAAGTTTAGAGGCCAAAATCGTCCCCCCAAAACTTTGTAGTGGAGTAATTTTTTTTTTCACCATTGTGTCACTACCGAAACGTTTTTGTGTCACTACCGAAACGAAAGTTAAATCCGAAAAAATCACTAAGTGTGGAGGCCAAAATCGGCCCCCCAAAAACCTGTTAGGAGTACGTTTCAGGCAATTTAGAGTTGATTGGTAGTACTTTGTAGTGGAGTAGTTTTCGTTTCGGTAGTCACTACCGAAACGGGAAAAAAATGACTTAGTCCAGAGCTCGATGAATGTTAGGGACCAAAAAAAAAGTCACTACCAATCAACTTTAAATTGCCTGAAACGTACTCCTAACAGGTTTTTGGGGGAACATTTTTTTTTTCCGTTTCGGTAGTGACACCATTGTGTCACTACCGAAACGGAAAAAAAATTACTAAGTCCAGAGCTCGATGAATGTTAGGGACCAAAAAAAAAGTCACTACCAATCAACTTTAAATTGCCTGAAACGTACTCCTAACAGGTTTTTGGGGGAACATTTTTTTTTTGACACAATGGTGTCACTACCGAAACGAAAAAAAAATTACTAAGTCCAGAGCTCGATGAATGTTAGGGACCAAAAAAAAAGTCACTACCAATCAACTTTAAATTGCCTGAAACATACTCCTAACAGGTTTTTGGGGGAACATTTTTTTTTTGACAAAATGGTGTCACTACCGAAACGAAAAAAAATTACTAAGTCCAGAGCTCGATGAATGTTAGGGACCAAAAAAAAAGTCACTACCAATCAACTTTAAATTGCCTGAAACGTACTCCTAACAGGTTTTTGGGGGAACATTTTTTTTTTTTGACACAATGGTGTCACTACCGAAACGAAAAGTAAATTACTAAGTCCAGAGCTCGATGAATGTTAGGGACCAAAAAAAAAGTCACTACCAATCAACTTTAAATTGCCTGATACGTACTCCTAACAGGTTTTTGGGGGAACAATTTTTTTTTTGACACAATGGTGTCACTACCGAAACGAAAAAAAAACTAGAAAAAGTGCTCCTCGGAGCACAGGTCTCCGCCAGGTCAGGTACGTTATTCTGGCCTCCTGGTGGCGCTATAATAGGCCAATTTGAAAATGGTGCCATTTATTCTTAGGTCTTTCACGGCAATCGGACACAGAATTCATGATTTGAGGCATTTTGTTCCAAAGATGTGTTTTGCTAAATTAGACCTGCTGGTGGCGCTATAACAGGCCAATGTGAAAAGGGTGGCATTTCTTCCTCGGCATAGTGGGAATGTGCGTGTGAAATTTCACGGAAATCGCAAGCTGCGTTCATGGTTTGAGGCAGTTTGTTCAAAACGGACCAATCCTGCAAACTTTGGATGGCAACCTTAACCAATGAGGATGGAATATGGGAAATCGGACAGATCAGGGTTGATCAAATGACTATAGAGATACTGTGTACCGATTTGCATGACGTTTGGTTAAAAACTGTAGGAGTAATGTAAAAAAATGGGTTTTGCACAAATCGGCCTCCTGGTGGCGCTATAACAGGCCCATGTGAAAAATTTGAGGCAGAGGTTCGGAATTGGCATCCAGGGAGTGTGTGTGCACAGTTTCGCAGCGACCGGGCCAACGGTGCCGGAGATTTGGTGGTAACAAACGGACACACGGACACACGGACACACGGACGGAGGGTAAAACGTACTCCTATCAGGTTTTTGGGGGAACATTTTTTTTTTTTTACACAATGGTGTCACTACCGAAACGAAAAAAAAATGACTAAGTCCAGAGCTCGATGAATGTTAGGGACCAAAAAAAAAGTCACTACCAATCAACTTTAAATTGCCTGAAACGTACTCCTAACAGGTTTTTGGGGGATTTTTTTTTTTTTGACACAATGGTGTCACTACCGAAACAAAAAAAATGACTAAGTCCAGAGCTCGATGAATGTTAGGGACCAAAAAAAAGTCACTACCAATCAACTTTAAATTGCCTGAAACGTACTCCTAACAGGTTTTTGGGGGAACATTTTTTATTTTGACACAATGGTGTCACTACCGAAACGAAAAAAAAAAACTAGAAAAAGTGCTCCTCGGAGCACAGGTCTCCGCCAGGTCAGTTACGTTATTCTGGCCTCCTGGTGGCGCTATAATAGGCCAATTTGAAAATGGTGCCATTTATTCTTAGGTCTTTCACGGCAATCGGACACAGAATTCATGATTTGAGGCATTTTGTTCCAAAGATGTGTTTTGCTAAATTAGACCTGCTGGTGGCGCTATAACAGGCCAATGTGAAAAGGGTGGCATTTCTTCCTCGGCATAGTGGGAATGTGCGTGTGAAATTTCACGGAAATCGCAAGCTGCGTTCATGGTTTGAGGCAGTTTGTTCAAAACGGACCAATCCTGCAAACTTTGGATGGCAACCTTAACCAATGAAGATGGAATATGGGAAATCGGACAGATCAGGGTTGATCAAATGACTATAGAGATACTGTGTACCGATTTGCATGACGTTTGGTTAAAAACTGTAGGAGTAATGTAAAAAAATGGGTTTTGCACAAATCGGCCTCCTGGTGGCGCTATAACAGGCCCATGTGAAAAATTTGAGGCAGAGGTTCGGAATTGGCATCCAGGGAGTGTGTGTGCACAGTTTCGCAGTGACCGGGCCAACGGTGCCGGAGATTTGGTGGTAACAAACGGACACACGGACACACGGACACACGGACACACGGACGGAGGGTAAAACGTACTCCTATCAGGTTTTTGGGGGAACATTTTTTTTTTTTGACACAATGGTGTCACTACCGAAACGAAAAAAAAATGACTAAGTCCAGAGCTCGATGAATGTTAGGGACCAAAAAAAAAGTCACTACCAATCAACTTTAAATTGCCTGAAACGTACTCCTAACAGGTTTTTGGGGGAACAATTTTTTTTTTGACACAATGGTGTCACTACCGAAACAAAAAAAAAAATGACTAAGTCCAGAGCTCGATGAATGTTAGGGACCAAAAAAAAAGTCACTACCAATCAACTTTAAATTGCCTGAAACGTACTCCTAACAGGTTTTTGGGGGAACAATATTTTTTTTTGACACAATGGTGTCACTACCGAAAAGAAAAAAAAATTACTAAGTCCAGAGCTCGATGAATGTTAGGGAACAAAACAAAAGTCACTACCAATCAACTTTAAATTGCCTGAAACGTACTCCTAACAGGTTTTTGGGGGATTTTTTTTTTTTTGACACAATGGTGTCACTACCGAAACAAAAAAAAATGACTAAGTCCAGAGCTCGATGAATGTTAGGGACCAAAAAAAAGTCACTACCAATCAACTTTAAATTGCCTGAAACGTACTCCTAACAGGTTTTTGGGGGAACATTTTTTAGTTTGACACAATGGTGTCACTACCGAAACGAAAAAAAAATGACTAAGTCCAGAGCTCGATGAATGTTAGGGACAAAAAAAAAGTCACTATCAATCAACTTTAAATTGCCTGAAACGTACTCCTAACAGGTTTTTGGGGGAACAATTTTTTTTTGACACAATGGTGTCACTACCGAAACGAAAAAAAAATGACTAAGTCCAGAGCTCGATGAATGTTAGGGACCCAAAAAAAAGTCACTACCAATCAACTTTAAATTGCCTGAAACGTACTCCTAACAGGTTTTTGGGGGAACAATTTTTTTTTTGACACAATGGTGTCACTACCGAAACAAAAAAAAATGACTAAGTCCAGAGCTCGATGAATGTTAGGGACCAAAACAAAAGTCACTACCAATCAACTTTAAATTGCCTGAAACGTACTCCTAACAGGTTTTTGGGGGAATTTTTTTTTTTTGACACAATGGTGTCACTACCGAAACAAAAAAAAATGACTAAGTCCAGAGCTCGATGAATGTTAGGGACCAAAAAAAAGTCACTACCAATCAACTTTAAATTGCCTGAAACGTACTCCTAACAGGTTTTTGGGGGAACATTTTTTATTTTGACACAATGGTGTCACTACCGAAACGAAAAAAAAATGACTAAGTCCAGAGCTCGATGAATGTTAGGGACAAAAAAAAAGTCACTACCAATCAACTTTAAATTGCCTGAAACGTACTCCTAACAGGTCTTTGGGGGAACAATTTTTTTTTGACACAATGGTGTCACTACCGAAACGAAAAAAAAATGACTAAGTCCAGAGCTCGATGAATGTTAGGGACCCAAAAAAAAGTCACTACCAATCAACTTTAAATTGCCTGAAACGTACTCCTAACAGGTTTTTGGGGGAACAATTTTTTTTTTGAGACAATGGTGTCACTACCGAAACAAAAAAAAATGACTAAGTCCAGAGCTCGATGAATGTTAGGGACCAAAAAAAAGTCACTACCAATCAACTTTAAATTGCCTGAAACGTACTCCTAACAGGTTTTTGGGGGAACAATTTTTTTTTTGACACAATGGTGTCACTACCGAAACGAAAAAAAAAAGACTAAGTCCAGAGCTCGATGAATGTTAGGGACCAAAAAAAAAGTAACTACCAATCAACTTTAAATTGCCTGAAACGTACTCCTAACAGGTTTTTGGGGGAACATTTTTTTTTTTGACACAATGGTGTCACTACCGAAACAAAAAAAAATGACTAAGTCCAGAGCTCGATGAATGTTAGGGACCAAAAAAAAAGTCACTACCAATCAACTTTAAATTGCCTGAAACGTACTCCTAACAGGTTTTTGGGGGAACATTTTTTTTATCGTTTCGGTAGTGTCACTACCGAAACGGAAAAAGAAATTACTAAGTCCTGAGCTTGATGAATGTTAGGGACCAAAAAAAAAGTCACTACCAATCAACTTTAAATTGCCTGAAACGTACTCCTAACAGGTTTTTGGGGGAAAACATTTTTTTCGTTTCGGTAGTGTCACTACCGAAACCAGCATTTTTTCGTCACCAGCATTTTTTGTCACCAGCATTTTTTCGTCACCAGCATTTTTCGTAATTTTTCGTCACCAGCATTTTTTCGTCACCAGCATTTTTTCGTCACCAGCATTTTTCGTCATTTTTCGTCACCAGCATTTTTCGTCACCAGCATTTTTCGTCACCAGCATTTTTTCGTCACCAGCATTTTTTGTCTTTTTTCGTCACCAGCATTTTTTCGTCACCAGCATTTTTTCGTCACCAGCTTTTTTTGTCATTTTTTGTCACCAGCATTTTTTCGTCACCAGCATTTTTCGTCATTTTTCGTCACCAGCATTTTTTCGTCACCAGCATTTTTCGTCACCAGCATTTTTTGTCATTTTTCGTCACCAGCATTTTTTCGTCACCAGCATTTTTTCGTCACCAGCATTTTTCGTCATTTTTCGTCACCAGCATTTTTTCGTCACCAGCATTTTTTCGTCACCAGCTTTTTTTGTCATTTTTTGTCACCAGCATTTTTTCGTCACCAGCATTTTTCGTCATTTTTCGTCACCAGCATTTTTTCGTCACCAGCATTTTTCGTCACCAGCATTTTTTGTCATTTTTCGTCACCAGCATTTTTTCGTCACCAGCATTTTTTCGTCACCAGCATTTTTCGTCATTTTTCGTCACCAGCATTTTTCGTCACCAGCATTTTTTGTCATTTTTCGTCACCAGCATTTTTTCGTCACCAGCATTTTTTGTCATTTTTCGTCACCAGCATTTTTTCGTCACCAGCATTTTTTCGTCACCAGCATTTTTCGTCATCTTTCGTCACCAGCATTTTTCGTCACCAGCATTTTTCGTCACCAGCATTTTTTCGTCACCAGTATTTTTTGTCATTTTTCGTCACCAGCATTTTTCGTCATTTTTCGTCACCAGCATTTTTTCGTCACCAGCATTTTTCGTCATTTTTCGTCACCAGCATTTTTTCGTCACCAGCATTTTTCGTCACCAGCATTTTTTCGTCACCAGCATTTTTTGTCATTTTTCGTCACCAGCATTTTTTCGTCACCAGCATTTTTTCGTCACCAGCATTTTTTGTCATTTTTCGTCACCAGCATTTTTTCATCACCAGCATTTTTCGTCATTTTTCGTCACCAGCATTTTTTCGTCACCAGCATTTTTCGTCATCTTTCGTCACCAGCATTTTTCGTCACCAGCATTTTTTCGTCACCAGCATTTTTTCGTCACCAGCATTTTTCGTCATTTTTTGTCACCAGCATTTTTTGTCATTTTTCGTCACCAGCATTTTTTCGTCACCAGCATTTTTGTCATTTTTCGTCACCAGCATTTTTTCGTCACCAGCATTTTTCATCATTTTTCGTCACCAGCATTTTTCGTCACCAGCATTTTTTCGTCACCAGCATTTTTCGTCACCAGTATTTTTTGTCATTTTTCGTCACCAGCATTTTTTGTCATTTTTCGTCACCAGTATTTTTTGTCATTTTTCGTCACCAGCATTTTTTGTCATTTTTCGTCACCAGCATTTTTTCGTCACCAGCATTTTTCGTCATTTTTCGTCACCAGCATTTTTTCGTCACCAGCATTTTTCGTCACCAGCATTTTTTCGTCACCAGCATTTTTCGTCATTTTTCGTCACCAGCATTTCTTCGTCACCAGCATTTTTCGTCATTTTTCGTCACCAGCATTTTTTCGTCACCAGCATTTTTCGTCATTTTTCGTCACCAGCATTTTTTCGTCACCAGCATTTTTTCGTCACCAGCATTTTTTTGTCACCAGTATTTTTTGTCATTTTTCGTCACCAGCATTTTTTGTCATTTTTCGTCACCAGCATTTTTTTGTCACCAGCATTTTTCGTCACCAGCATTTTTTCGTCACCAGCATTTTTCGTCATTTTTCGTCACCAGCATTTCTTCGTCACCAGCATTTTTCGTCATTTTTCGTCACCAGCATTTTTTCGTCACCAGCATTTTTCGTCATTTTTCGTCACCAGCATTTTTTCGTCACCAGCATTTTTTCGTCACCAGCATTTTTCGTCATATTTCGTCACCAGCATTTTTCGTCACAAGCATTTTTTCGTCACCAGCATTTTTCGTCACCAGCATTTTTCGTCATTTTTCGTCACCAGCATTTTTTGTCATTTTTGGTCCCCAGCATTTTTTCGTCACCAGCATTTTTCGTCATATTTCGTCACCAGCATTTTTCGTCACCAGCATTTTTCGTCATTTTTCGTCCCCAGCATTTTTTCGTCACCAGCATTTTTCGTCATATTTCGTCACCAGCATTTTTCGTCACAAGCATTTTTTCGTCACCAGCATTTTTTCGTCACCAGCATTTTTCGTAATTTTTCGTCACCAGCATTTTTCGTCATTTTTCGTCACCAGCATTTTTTGTCATTTTTCGTCCCCAGCATTTTTTCGTCACCAGCATTTTTCGTCATTTTTCGTCACCAGCATTTTTTCGTCACCAGCATTTTTTGTCATTTTTCGTCACCAGCATTTTTTCGTCACCAGCATTTTTTGTCATTTTTCGTCAACAGCATTTTTTCGTCACCAGCATTTTTCGTCATCTTTCGTCACCAGCATTTTTCGTCACCAGCATTTTTTCGTCACCAGCATTTTTTCGTCACCAGTATTTTTCGTCATTTTTCGTCACCAGCATTTTTTGTCATTTTTCGTCACCAGCATTTTTTCGTCACCAGCATTTTTCGTCACCAGCATTTTTTCGTCACCAGCATTTTTCGTCATTTTTCGTCACCAGCATTTTTCTTCACCAGCATTTTTTTTCATTTTTCGTCACCAGCATTTTTTCGCCACCAGCATTTTTTGTCATTTTTCGTCACCAGCATTTTTCGTCATTTTTCGTCACCAGCATTTTTCGTCATTTTTCGTCACCAGCATTTTTTGTCATTTTTCGTCACCAGCATTTTTCGTCATTTTTCGTCACCAGCATTTTTTCGTCACCAGGATTTTTTGTCATTTTTCGTCAACAGCATTTTTTCGTCAACAGCATTTTTTCGTCAACAGCATTTTTTCGTCACCAGCATTTTTTGTCATTTTTCGTCACCAGCATTTTTCGTCATTTTTCGTCACCAGCATTTTTTCGTAACCAGCATTTTTCGTCATTTTTCGTCACCAGCATTTTTTCGTCACCAGCATTTTTTCGTCACCAGTATTTTTTGTCATTTTTCGTCACCAGCATTTTTTGTCATTTTTCGTCACCAGCATTTTTTCGTCACCAGCATTTTTTGTCATTTTTCGTCACCAGCATTTTTTCGTCACCAGCATTTTTCGTCATTTTTCGTCACCAGCATTTTTTCGTCACCAGCATTTTTCGTCATTTTTCGTCACCAGCACTTCTTCGTCACCAGCATTTTTCGTCATTTTTCGTCACCAGCATTTTTCGTCATTTTTCGTCACCAGCATTTTTCGTCACCAGCATTTTTTGTCATTTTTCGTCAACAGCATTTTTTCGTCACCAGCATTTTTCGTCATTTTTCGTCACCAGCATTTTTTCGTCACCAGCATTTTTCGTCACCAGCATTTTTTCGTCACCAGCATTTTTCGTCATTTTTCGTCACCAGCATTTTTCTTCACCAGCATTTTTTTTCATTTTTCGTCACCAGCATTTTTTCGTCACCAGCATTTTTTCGCCACCAGCATTTTTTGTCATTTTTCGTCACCAGCATTTTTCGTCATTTTTCGTCACCAGCATTTTTCGTCATTTTTCGTCACCAGCATTTTTTGTCATTTTTCGTCACCAGCATTTTTCGTCATTTTTCGTCACCAGCATTTTTTCGTCACCAGCATTTTTTGTCATTTTTCGTCAACAGCATTTTTTCGTCAACAGCATTTTTTCGTCACCAGCATTTTTTGTCATTTTTCGTCACCAGCATTTTTCGTCATTTTTCGTCACCAGCATTTTTTCGTAACCAGCATTTTTCGTCATTTTTCGTCACCAGCATTTTTTCGTCACCAGCATTTTTTCGTCACCAGTATTTTTTGTCATTTTTCGTCACCAGCATTTTTTGTCATTTTTCGTCACCAGCATTTTTTCGTCACCAGCATTTTTTGTCATTTTTCGTCACCAGCATTTTTTCGTCACCAGCATTTTTTCGTCACCAGCATTTTTCGTCATATTTCGTCACCAGCATTTTTCGTCACAAGCATTTTTTCGTCACCAGCATTTTTCGTCATTTTTCGTCACCAGCATTTTTCGTCATTTTTCGTCACCAGCACTTTTTGTCATTTTTCGTCCCCAGCGTTTTTTCGTCACCAGCATTTTTCGTCATATTTCGTCACCAGCATTTTTCGTCACAAGCATTTTTTCGTCACCAGCATTTTTCGTCATATTTCGTCACCAGCATTTTTCGTCACCAGCATTTTTTCGTCACCAGCATTTTTCGTCATTTTTCGTCACCAGCATTTTTTCGTCACCAGCATTTTTTGTCATTTTTCGTCACCAGCATTTTTTCGTCACCAGCATTTTTTCGTCACCAGCATTTTTCGTCATATTTCGTCACCAGCATTTTTCGTCACCAGCATTTTTTGTCATTTTTCGTCACCAGCATTTTTTGTCATTTTTCGTCAACAGCATTTTTTCTTCACCAGCATTTTTTCGTCACCAGTATTTTTTGTCATTTTTCGTCACCAGCATTTTTTGTCATCTTTCGTCACCAGCATTTTTCGTCACCAGCATTTTTTCTTCACCAGCATTTTTTCGTCACCAGTATTTTTTGTCATTTTTTGTCACCAGCATTTTTTCGTCACCAGTATTTTTTGTCATTTTTCGTCACCAGCATTTTTTCGTCACCAGCATTTTTTGTCATTTTTCGTCACCAGCATTTTTTCGTCACCAGCATTTTTTGTCATTTTTCGTCACCAGCATTTTTTCGTCACCAGCATTTTTCGTCATTTTTCGTCACCAGCATTTTTTCGTCACCAGCATTTTTTCGTCACCAGCATTTTTCGTCACCAGCATTTTTTCGTCACCAGCATTTTTTCGTCACCAGCATTTTTCGTCATTTTTCGTCACCAGCATTTTTTCGTCACCAGCATTTTTTCGTCACCAGCATTTTTCGTCACCAGCATTTTTTCGTCACCAGCATTTTTCGTCATTTTTCGTCACCAGCATTTCTTCGTCACCAGCATTTTTCGTCATTTTTCGTCACCAGCATTTTTTCGTCACCAGCATTTTTCGTCATTTTTCGTCACCAGCATTTTTTCGTCACCAGCATTTTTTCGTCACCAGCATTTTTTCGTCACCAGCATTTTTTCGTCACCAGCATTTTTTGTCATTTTTCGTCACCAGCATTTTTTGTCATTTTTCGTCACCAGCATTTTTTCTCATTTTTCGTCACAAGCATTTTTTGTCATTTTTCGTCAACAGCATTTTTTTGTCACCAGCATTTTTTCGTCACCAGCATTTTTCGTCATTTTTCGTCATTTTTCGTCACCAGCATTTTTCGTCATTTTTCGTCACCAGCATTCTTTCGTCACCAGCATTTTTTTGTCACCAGCATTTTTTCGTCACCAGCATTTTTCGTCATTTTTCGTCACCAGCATTTTTTCGTCACCAGCATTTTTCGTCATTTTTCGTCACCAGCATTTTTTCGTCACCAGCATTTTGTGTCATTTTTCGTCACCAGCATTTTTTCGTCACAAGCATTTTTCGTCATTTTTCGTCACCAGCATTTTTTTGTCATTTTTCGTCACCAGCATTTTTTCGTCACCAGCATTTTTTCGTCACCAGCATTTTTCGTCATTTTTCGAAGTGATGACTGTGAGATTGTACATCTGCTATTTTTGAACATTTATTGAGAGATCTTTTAAGTGTTCTTAAAACATGTTTGGACGACACCGGGTAGATGGAGAAGGTGGAGGTGGCCTGGCTGGGCGTGGCCGGTTTGATGGCAGTCACATGGCGCGTCTGCTGGGTCTGGGTGTACGGCGTCATACATTGCGTGTACGCTGGTTTGGGGGCTATGTGGGGAAATAGAGAATAGTACAAAACGATGACTTTTTTTTAAAGGTTGCACAAAACACAAAACATATCCATTATCCAAAAACCATGTGGGATACAAACAACACATGTTTTTGTTGTTCTCTTGTCCTTAATAAACTGGTTTGGCATCAGCAGCCATGAGTGTGCCGTGACTCTTTGATGTTTTAAGAAATAAATGTTTGTTGTGGTCGGGTCATTGTGAAACATTTTCAAAAGTAGCCGAGTATACAAGCGTTGTGAGAACCACACTTATAGATTGACCTTTTTTGTACAAATGGAAACAAATGGACCCTAATGCAGTGGTGGGGGTCCAGGGACCCTCAGGGTTCCTTGAGGTGGTTCCAAATGGACACGTACAGGTCTGGAACTTTTGAGAGTGTACAAATGGAACCAAATGGACCCGTACGGGTCCATTTGGTTCCATTTGTACACTCAGAGTTATGAGGGGTCATTGAAATTAAAAAGTTTGAGCACCACTGGCCTAATGCACACCAAACTGGAGGTCATCAAAGTTTTTAAAAAGCTTTGAGAATGACAGCTCTAGGAGGACTTTTCTTCACCATGATGAGTCCAGTCAGTGGCGAGTTGAACGTACCTGTCTGATATAGCAGTGGTTTTTAACTTGAACTCTTAAAGGATCCAACAGCATGGCTCCAAAGTGGAGTTAATTCTGTGTAGCGTGCATGCAAAGTTTAGCACTGATCGGTCCTGTGGTTTGTGACACACAGACCCTCTCGTAGACAGGTAGGGTATGGCCGAGCAACGCCGTAAAAATACAATTGTACGGCAGACTCAGAGCCAGTCTTCATTTTAACTCTTTTATACTTGTGTTTGATGGAGTGCAATATAGAACGATTACATCCCCACATCCACAGCACTGGCCTTCCCCTCTGGTTCATGGCCAGTGGGGTTTGTTAAACAAAAAACAGCTGTCTCCCTATTTGGGCTGCTGCAGTTGTGGATACTTTTTTGCCAAGGAAAATTTCACAATATAATTTATACTCACAAAAATAACTGATCTACAAGCTAACAATGTGTCGTGATAAGACGTGTTAGCATGTAGATCAGTTATTTTTGGCAAGCAACACCCAAGTGAACTGTCAGAATACCTCTTCAACGTAGTCGTGTCCAACAGGCTGCACGTCGTTCTGCAGTGCAGCTAGCGCCGCCGCAGACAGCCAATCAGAGACATCATTCTTGGTCTCTGGGGCAGCCATGGAGGGTGGCGTTGGCTTGGATATCTCCGCCGCCTTCATCTCATCCGCTTTCGCCGTGGTCTGCAGTTTGTTTCCTCCTGCAAGGGGCGAAGGGGGAGGTAGGGTTCTTTAGTCTCAGACCATTGCTATTGGGCACAAACCCTCTTCCAATATTTCATAAATTGCCTATTTAGTGGCGAAAATAGGCGATGCAAGGTGTTGTGAGTTTGCAGATGGCATTGGATGAAGTGAACAGCCAACAAATACGATAAAACCCGAAATTGTGTCTCCTAATGACTTCATCCTTACTGCTCCAAAAGACCACAGCTAGAGAAGTTATTATTTGTAGCAGGGCCTTATTTTTCAATCAAAAGTTACCGTAAACTTACCATAGACATTAGTGAACACCCAACCTCTAATCGTAAATACACACAAAAAATGAATTGATTGGTTTCCGGTAAGATGGCGGAGAGAGGTGCAGCTTAAGTAGTTAGCTCTCTACAGTTGGACATACATAACTCGACAATAACTCGACAAAAACAGAACCAAATTGGAAAAGGAATGAAAAGTAATGTTTAGGAGACACAGATGAAGCCGTAGAAACACTCGAAGACACACAGCAGAAAAAATAAAGTAACAAAATCAACGACGACGACGGACGGAGGAGAAGACTCGAATGGGAAAATGGACGGGGGCTTGGCCGAAGTAATACGTGAGGGAATCGCCAATATAAGGAGAGAATTAACGGGTAAAGTAATGGACGAAAACCTCGCGGAAATACTGCGAAAGGGATTCGATAATATCACTAAAGAACTACAATCTGACAAGCAGGAAAGACAACAGGAGTTCTCGTCCTTTAAAGAAGAAATTAAAAGGGAAATGAAGGAGGAAATAATAAGTTTTCGCAGGGAGATAGATCAGCAGATTCAACGACACGATGAAGAGATGACATCGTTGATGGCTGGTGCACACGAGGCGCAAATGCACATATCAGAAATGGAAGAGTGGAAAACGGGGGCAGGTGACCGTGTGGAACAATTACAAGCGGAGCTACTGGACATGCGGTCGCAGGCCAAGCGGTGCAGCATGCGGGTCTTCGGTCTCGTCGAGGGGGCGGAGGGTGCTTCAGTAGTGAAATATATGGAACAATTGTTTCAATCGGAGCTTGTTCTACCTAAAGGGACCCAACTCCACATACAGAGCGGATACCGCACTCGCACTCAGAAAATCAACAACCCAACAAACAACCCATCGACCAACCCACGATCCATTGTGATTAACTTTCTTCGATTTGAGACGAAAGAGATGGTGCTTAAAAAAGCCTGGGAAACAAAGATACAAGTTGGTAACAAGCAACTGGGCTTCGATCACGACTACCCACACGAAGTTGTCCGTATACGGAAAGAATATCTCCCTACGAAAAAACTGTTAAAAGAAAAAGGAATCCGTTTCCAGACCCCCTTCACGAAGATGAGGATACATTGGCTTGACGGAATGAGGATCTACAGAAATGCGACAGAGGTCTCCCAAGCCATGAAAGAGAGAGGCTTCATGGTGGGACAACCAAGCGGGGAGGGAGACGCTGACACGCCGAGGGAGGACGGGAGCTGCATCGTGTCGACGGTGGACCCAACGGCGGAGGAGGATGGGCGCACGGGAGCGAACCATGGAGTCACGGAGCGAAGACGAACGGAGGGGGAAAGAGGAGCGATGACGAGAGCCAAAGAAAAGTTGAGAGTGTGCTTAAAAAAGGACTGAATACAATATGCTAAGAGATAAGAGGTAACATTGAGTTGGTATGAAGATGGGAGGTGGGAAGGGGAAATGACAAGGGATGGACAATTTATAGAGAAAAGGACAAGACACTGATGTCATGATAATAGACATAAAAAAAGAGAACCTTCCTACCGTTGTGATTCGACAGTCATATTTTGGGAACACCACCAACTCAATGTGGGGAATACGGAGGGATGTGTGTACAAACGAAATGTTTGAGTTGTTTTTTTCTTTCCATTTTGGGGGGAAATGTACCAACGGAGAGTTTTTTATGTTAAGAGGTAGATGGCTAGGCGCTAGGGAAGCCCAGGGATGGGATTAGATCTAGTTGCCTAGGGTGGGGCCCCCATTTAACATGGGGTTTACCCCCTTACCCTGTTAGGAGGGTTTAAGGGTCACGGCGGTCCTTACCACGTGTTTGGGAGTCACTTCTTTTGTGTCGTTTCTTTTTATATGTGGAGGTCCTTCAGGCAAGAACAGTACAAGATAGGTAGAAACTTTTGAAGTCACATAATTCAGATAAAGAAGGGGTTTTGAAAGAACAAATTATTGATAAAGAGGGGATGTAGGGTATAATGAGAAGTAAGACTAGATAATGAAACAGGTGGGTTACCTAGGCTCCCCCAAAAATAAAGTAAAATAATTCAAATCCTCATGTGATATTACAGCCATGACTGGCTTTGAAATGTTGTTTTTTCTTTTTTCACTTAGGATAAGGTCAGTCTCCAGTAGTGTTTTATTTTATTTTTATATGTGGTGTATGTATGTGTGTGGAAAAAAATAATAAAAATTTAAGTGACAAAAAAAAAAAAATGAATTGATTAACCGATAAGAATTTGCAAATCAAAATTTTGATCATGCAAAAACAAACAAAACATCACTATTAACACACAATCCCATTCAAAGATTCTTAGTATTGGTTTACTTAAAACTGTGACATTCCATTTTACATTTTACTGAGGAGTCACTAGTCCACAGATGCTTTGACTAATGGACAGCATACAAATGCAATAAATCACAATAATTAAAAAAAAAAGAAAACAATGACCGTTTCCATTTGCAAGGGCCAGGAGTGAACTATTGGCCATTTGACTGCATGGTTAAACTAGGTTATACACTTGTTATTCTACAAGGCACAGAACTTCAAGAAATGTTAGGTTTGGAAACGCACGCCTGGTCGCCGTCCATCACTACACAAGTTGGCAGAGACTTATCCAGACATTGGCATGTAGACTTTGAGTGCAAAGCACGCTCTGTGAAACCAGCTTCACTCTTTATTAATGATGAGTGTTTGAACCACTTTCAACCTGGTGTCCCTATTTTGGGCACGTCATTATAGGTGTAAATTGTCAAAAAAAAAAAAGTTTTATCATTTTTAAAGTGAAAATGGAAGTCGTTTTCTTTATTCATTGTGTGAGAAGTACATATAGGGGTTCAATGACTTAAACCCTATATACTTAGATGGGTGTGCAAGGGGTCTGTAATTGGCCCCGTCCTTTTCTATCACTCATCAATCTCTGCCGATCTACAAGCTCACACAACGCCTCGTGACGTGTAGTGAGACGATTTTTGTTTTCACTGAATGTTTGCCTATTACGACAAGCCCCGAATAGGGACGCTAGGATTCATGTGGTTGAACTGGTTAAATGCAGAGCTATACTAATCAAACAGGAATACAGCAAAAACACAGTACAGAGCATAATGGCAACAAGGTGGAGAATGAAGTCATTGTCAAATACCGCCAGGACACGTCAAAATTCAAAGGGGACCTACTGACCGACAGAGTTGATCTTGGGGGCGGAGGCCTTCTTGACGGGGGCGGTGGAGTTGGCAGACGACAGACTGTTGCCGAGCGCCCCCCCCGCCACCGCTCACTATGTTGACCGGCTTCAGGTAGGAGGAGTTGTGGGTGGGAGGCAGAAGCATTGGAGGAGGAGGTGCCCATGGACAGGGACGAAGAGGTGGTGCTGGAGCTGCCCAGGCCAGAGGAGGGGGTCTTACTGGGGGCGGCCGTGGTGGAGGAGGAGGGTCTGGGTGACCACGCTGGGCTCCGTGGAAGGGATGGGTTTCCCCAGCTTGGTGTGAAGCTTCATCACCTGGGGAACGGAGCAGAGCAACACGTTTGAGGGTTTGTTGTAAAAAGCAGCTGTCCAAACCCTTTTCTAAATCAGTGGTTCTCAAACTTTTTCGTGTCAAGGACCCCCAAATTGACACTTATTAGACCCCCATTTCAAAAGATATACCAGGGACCCCCATAAGAGAAGATTTTTTACGGCTCTAGCAGTGATTCTCAACCATTTTAATTTCAAGGACCCCCAGTTTGACATGCATTAGGGCTACGGACCCCCATTTAATGGCATTTCTATCACTTGGACCGCAATTTATATTGTAAAATCTATGTCAATTTAACTCTGAGAGTGTACAAATGGAACCAAATGGACCGTTAGGGTGCATTTGGTTCCATTTGTACACTCTCAGAGTTACAGACCCATAAGGGTCCATTTGGTGCCTAATCTATCTTTTAGCTGGGGACCCCCTGGAACTCCCTCAAGAACCCCTGGGGGTCCCCGGACCCCACTTTGAGAACCAATGTTCTAAATGACATTGTGTATTTTAACGACATGTATGTTTACGACACTGAATTTTGTTAACTAACACCACTAAACTAAAAGCCTATCCATCCATCCAATATATCACTGTTTATTTGCCATCCTAGGCAGCATGATAGCAAAGCCATGTTCAGCCATTGCTTGAGCATCATGCAAATTGCTGTGTGGCTTTGATTGATTGAATTCTTTATCAGCAGTTTGCAAAAAGTACAGAGGCACAGTAAGGCCTACACAATAATGCTAAAAGGATAACACAAAAATCCCTGAGGGCTTGTTTCCATTGTGGTCCTGCGTATTCAATTCATAAAGGCCGAGTTCTGTAGGTGGACACATGTTTTTTTTCTAAAATGAAATTATAGCTATTCAATAAAGGCTTTACCTTCAAGAAGGATTGCCCCTTTTCTTTTCAATTGAAATTTAAAAAAATAAATTGTACATCATGCTGAATATCAGTATTGTGGTAAGATCTAAAAACACTGCAGCATGATTTAATACCACAACACAGTCACAGACAAACGTTGGTAATCATTCCAGCGTGCGTCAGTACGGCCAATGCTCTCATATCATAAATCTCATATTTGGGAACACACATGTTGACATCTTTGCTTTAATTGCCAAAACACGTCAAAGCTAAAGTTCCCCTTATGACTTATGAAGCTGTAAAAGGATTGGCTTATCTCTTTATTAAACCAGATATGCAAACATGTTCTGTTTTTTTTGTCCTTCCAAACACCTGAACCAAGCATAGAACTTGCGTACCGGTCATATATGCATACATCTGTGCCAAATATACACAGTATAGAGACAAGTACACAACGTCCAGTAAGCCTGCCTGTATGTGGGCGTGTGTATATTGAATGAGGGTTAATATCTTTTGTGACCGTTTACAATCCATTATGTTCCTAAATAATGTGTTTATCGGTGTCAGCCAGGGGTCTATAATGGGCCCCCTCCTTTTTTACCCCTTTACAAATATCTACAATCTCACAGTGCGACACGTTGAAAGATTGTAGATTAATGTAGTTAACCACATTAATCCTGGCTTACCCATTTTGGGCATGCCATTATAGGCAAAGGTTTAAAGACTTAAAAAATATGTTTATCAAAGTTCTCAAATTTTGAAAAATTGTCAATGTATAAAACTTCATAAGACAAGCTGTGAGCTTGTATCCCAAAGTACAAATTAGTGCTTACGTGGTTAAGCCTAATCCATAGGTAAAATGGTGTCGCTGGTCAAAAAGAACTGATCTATGCGAGCAAGTGACACATGATGGTAATACATGGTAGCATAAAATAAATATATTACCTTCTGATGCTTGGCCCCACGGATATGAGCGGCGTAAGCATCGGCTCCGGTGCAGGAGACGTCACACAGCTCACA
Organism: Gymnoscopelus microlampas; assembly: GCF_963454915.1. Classification (NCBI taxonomy): domain Eukaryota; kingdom Metazoa; phylum Chordata; class Actinopteri; order Myctophiformes; family Myctophidae; genus Gymnoscopelus; species Gymnoscopelus microlampas. Next base: position 49,936,673 of record NC_139952.1, on the reverse strand, counting down.
GCAGAGCTGGTTCTGGACGCCGCGGGCAGAGCTGCTGGTTCCTCCACTGCTGCTGCTGCTACTGCTGCTCTGAGACACCTTGCAAGCCAAGCATGGCGTTTCAGCATAAAATCTAATCATGTATTAAGTCGGACAAACCTGCAAAGTTTGTTAAACTAATTTGATCAGTGTAAATGTAGAATTGATATAGAGCTTTTCAAGGTACTCAAACAAGCTTGTAGATCAGGTTTGTTTTTGGTCTATAACAACATGCCCAAAATAGGGAGGCGAGGTTCAAAGTGATCCCCACCAGTTTTTAGGCTTCAAAGACCAAGGACTACAGAGACTAAGTGTGAGTGTGCTCACCTGCGGGCCTGCACAGCTGATCTTACACACGTCACAGTAGTGGATCTGAGGGGGTTTGGGCGGCTGCTTATGCCTGAGCTGCTTGCTCTGGAAGGTCGGCTTCTTTGTGAAGGTGCTGCCCGTCCACGCTGCTGTAGCGGCTACCGCGGCCACCGCCTGCTTCTGTTGCTGCTGCTGTTGCTGCTGGTAATATGTGGAGGCAGCAGAGTACACGGCAGCCTCGTAGCCCGATGACGTACCTATGGAGCAGGAATATGGGCAGTGATGAAGAAATGCATTTCAATAAAATATATTTTTTAAAGATACCAATAGGCTCTATTCACAGCAGCCATATTATGAAGACATTCACAGGTGTTACCAATGATACTAATGAAGGCTCTGTTCCATTCTGGTCAAACAGAGTCAGGGTGCTGATATTGTGCATGTTGGCTCACTGGAAACACTCTGTTACACCAGTGGGTCTACAGTTGGGGTCCAGGGACCCTCATGGGCTTCCAAATGGCCCCTTGCAGGTGTGTAACTCTGAGAGTGTACAAATGTATGTAAATTTGTACACTCTCAGAGTTATGGGGGTCGTGGGAAACCACTGTGCTACACTAAATGGAACAGAGCCTTCATTAGTATCATTGGTAACACCTATGAAATAAGTGATAATATGGCTGCTGTGCATAGAGCCTATTCTAAGTCTACAAGCCACAGCATCTCAGAAAGAAATCAAATGCGTCAGTGTTTAACACTGGGAACTTTTGGCTTCCTCCTCCATTCTAAAATGTGCAGTCTTGCTAAACTGTGTTTTGAGTGACAAGATTCTGCATCTACGCCCGATGCGACACAACTCGCGTACGTTGAATAATTATGTTTCGACTGAAGTGAATTTTGCACAAGCGAATACGAGCGACAGCCTATGTATGGGGAACGTTGCAAAGTAATGAACACGTTGCATCCATTCAAAATTATTCAAAAATAGCAGATGTACAAGCTCGCAGCGCGGCACGAAGTGATGACTGTGAGATTCTACATCTGCTATTTTTGAACATTTATTGAGAGACCTTTTAAGTGTTCTTAAAACGTGTTTTGCTATACAGCTAAAATCTAAAATGACAGATGCTTTCCCGGTTTTAATGGGTTATTATAACGATGGCACCCAGATCAATTAAATGTGTTTCTGCAGCTCACATTCTACTATATTGCTCGACTACGTTTGGGTTTAGCGTGTGGGTAACTTGTATGTGTGGGTGACGGCCGGGCATTTCCTTACCAGAATATGTGACAGCGTTGGTGCTGTAGGTCGGGCTCTGGGAGTGCGACGGCACTACGGCCGCTCCAGCAGAGGGTACGGGCTGCACGGTGGACGACACCGGGCAGATGGAGAAGGTGGAGGTGGCCTGGCTGGGCGTGGCCGGTTTGATGGCAGTCACCTGGCGCGTCTGCTGGGTCTGGGTGTACGGGCTCATACATTGCGTGTACGCTGGTTTGGGGGCTATGTGGGGAAATAGAGAATAGTACAAAACAATGACTTTTTTTTTTAAAGGTTGCACAAAACACAAAACATATCCATTATCCAAAAACCATGTGGGATATAAACAACACATGTTTTTGTTGATCTCTTGTCCTTAATAAACTGGTTTGGCATCAGTAGCCATGAGTGTGCCGTGACTCTTTGATGTTTTAAGAAATAAATGTTTGTTGTACAAATGGAAGCAAATGGACCCTAATGCAGTGGTGGGGGTCCAGGGACCCTCAGGGTTCCTTGAGGTGGTTCCAAATGGACACGTACAGGTCTGGAACTTTTGAGAGTGTACAAATGGAACCAAATGGACCCGTACGGGTCCATTTGGTTCCATTTGTACACTCAGAGTTATGAGGGGTCATTGAAATTAAAAAGTTTGAGCACCACTGGCCTAATGCACACCAAACTGGAGGTCATCAAAGTTTTTAAAAAGCTTTGAGAATGACAGCTCTAGGAGGACTTTTCTTCACCATGACGAGTCCAGTCAGTGGCGAGTTGAACGTACCTGTCTGATAGTAGGACTCTGCCACTGTGGGCTGGGGCTGTGCTGCGGCCACAGCTGCTGTAGCGATGGGCTGCTGGTAGTGTTGCTTGGGGTCATAAGCGACAGCCGGGGCTGTAGACCGCACATACGAATATGTGTCCTGCAGAAGACAAACACCACAAGCAATGTTTATAGTATAGGCCATTTGAAAACCATACCTGCGCTGCTAGATTCCATAGCACAGTCAAACAATCAATTTATTATTATTTTCAGAACAAACAATATTGGACACAAAATCAATAGCTGAATGGCAGCTTTTCCCTTGCTGTTGATTTTATTGTTATCTTGTTCCAAGCAGCGATCCGCCTCATGACAAAAGAGAGACGGCCGTTACCATACCACTTGAGAAAGAGGTACTCTAACCCACCGTTTCCCAAACAGTGTGTCGGGACCCATATGTGGGTTGTGTTGTATGGGTCAAAAAATATGTTTATTTTGTGTTTCCTAACTTCCTAATTTTTTTATTATTTCAAAAGATTATCAAAACATTCCCAACAAAAAACTTTTTTTCGAAAGCATACAAATACATTTAAAAATCCATTAACTAGAGTGGGAAAAGTACTTTTAAGAATTTGTGAAAATAGCAGATCTACAAGCTCGCAACATGTCGCATCTTGTGAGCTTGTAGATCGGATATTTTCACTAGTTTGGGTCACGGCGAGACATAAGATTTATTTTGGGTCTGGAGCTAAAAGGTTTGGGAACCACTGCTCTAACGGACATGATTTCATAGTCTGTGTGATACATGGTCACCGCTGATGAACATGGGGAATTATGCTGCTGTCCAAACAAGCAAACTATCCTCCTCCCCCTTACAGGTGTCCAACAGACTATGGTAGCCAAAGTGCCGGTCATGTTGTGTAAACACTTAGTGTTTAAGATCGCCCTAAGGAAAGAATATTTCCATCTTCCCTTCAATCTGCGACATAATATTAAATGAATAACTGTAATAAGCCTGATGCAGGGAAAAACAAATCAGGGTAGGCTATAATAGTAATAGACGAAAAGAGAAATAGCAGTATTGATTCATTTGACCAAGAAATAAATAATCGGTAATTGGATATCGGCCAAAATCGTGCATCCTTAAAATCCTTGCTAAATGAAAAAGCAAAGAATAAAGAAGAGGGGATTTATTTACGGCATTCAGCTGCTTTGTGATAACTGAAGCATCTGGACACCAGAAGGCAATTTTGACGATATAAAAAGCACAGTGTGTACTGAATCAGACAGCTTCTTTCAATCTGTCTTCTGACTGGAAAAGCACTACTTCTTAAATCAAGTCTAACACTGGCATGAAGCAACCAATAGATTACATCGTGATCCCTGCCCACTTTCCACAATTCTGTCCTTCTAAGTTGGAGCAGGAAGGGACAAATATTTAGACTAAAATAAAGTCTTGATGTGGGCATAGATTTGCAAGTAAGTCAGGTCAGTGTTCTAGTTAACCAAAGTTATTCATGAATATAAATGTGAATATTAATTCCTATTCATGAACATTTTATAAAACCTATTTGCCTACAATTTTGAGGTATTTCTACTTTACTTGAGTATTTCCAATTTCCAATACTTTTACTTCTACTCCACTACATCTCAGAGGCAAATATTGTACTTTTACTCGACTACAATTATTTGAAAACTTTAGTTACTAGTTACTTTTAAGATATAAATTATTACATTATAAAACATACCTTAACCACTTTAGCCTTATTTTATACATAGTCTATTTGAAAATAGCCGATCTACAAGCTCACAACGCGTCGCAGCGCGACGCGTTGTGAGCTTGTAGATCTGCTATTTTCGACATGTGCGACAGTGAAACGTGTCTGGGCGGAAACAATTGCTTGACAGTTTGGTTCCGCATCGACAGTTTCTCCACAATTTAGAGGCAAATGTGGGCACATAATCATAAATATGATGATCCTAATATACAATTGAGAGTGGCGCGCATGCGCGACCGACACGGTACGACCGACCGTGTACCGTCTACTCTCATTACGGTCCTTTTCAACCCCAAAACAAGCCCCAAAAGAAGCGCGACCATCCGCTTACAATAAGCGGACATGGCAGTTGCCAGGTTCAGAGAAACAAGCAACCAGGTTAATGAAAACAACCGCAAAGCCACGGCGTCCTCTAACATTAGTCAACCCAGTACAATGCTCGGTGCAGATAAACACTTGTTGAACCAAACAGTGCGTCAAATGAATGTCTATTTACTGCTAGTAAAACAGTCAAATTACAACAGCATCTCCTTCTAGAGTTAAACTCATGTTACTCTATAGGCTACCAGTGGTTTTCAACCTTTTTTGCGTCAAGGACCCCCAAATTGACACACATTAGCCCAGGGACCCCCATTTGAAAAGTTATGCCAGGGACCCCCAATAAGAGACGATTTTTACGGCTCTAGCAGTGATTCTCAACCATTTCAATTTCAAGGACCCCCAGTTTGACATGCATTAGGGCTACGGACCCCCATGTAATGGCATTTATATCGCTGGGACCCCAATTCATATTGTATAAACAATGTTAATTTAACTCTGAGAGTGTACAAATGGAACCTTGTACACTCTCAGAGTTACAGACCCATATGGGTCCATTTGGTTCCTATCCATCATTTAGCTGGGGACCCCCTGGAACCCCCTCAAGTACCGCTGGGGGTCCCCGGACCCCACTTTGAGAACCAATGATCTATACTGAGTCAAAGCCACGTTGTTTGCCATTGTCTCAGTAAAGTCCACCAACATATAAAATATAATTGTTCTGTCTCCTGTACTATGTCTACTGGTCTTGTATGGTATTAATACAACCGTTTTTGTATGGATAGTTATATCTGCACTTTTAACAGCCTGCTCAGGGACTACAGATGAAAGCTAGCTTCTGGCTAACTCTGGTTCATTACACGGATGTGAAAACCAACATGCTGATTAATGTGCACTGTGTCCCTGGTAAATACATAAACATGATAGCGATACTGTTGATAACGTAATCATTTACGTCACTGCCATGCGGAAGTTGTAGGCATACGTTTATAGCCGTTAGCACTGGTTAGCCTAGGTTGTTTTTAACCCAGTTTCAGAGGCTGCTTAAAGTTAGTTTTAGCAGATCTACAAGCTAAATTTTTAACAGACAAGATATAACAAATGCAATGTTGATTAAAAGCTGCATTCTGCGTTGTATAATGAATTGTTATGGACAGGTCGATTGTGACACAAGTTTATGAAAACAAACCAACAGAGTCCTGGGGCCTGAAACAAACGTAACCTGGCGTTTGCACTTAATTCATTTAAGGCCCGTACATGTACATAAACGTTCACATTTCAAATATAAAGTTCTTACCTCACGGCCACGGATGTGACAATTCTGTTCGAGCCCTCAGAAGTAACCGTATCTTCAGTATTGTTCAATAAAAAGCATTTTAATCCGATCGGTGGCCATTTTCTCAGCATGTCCGCCATGCTTTCAACTGCATTACCCATCGGTTGGTAGGTGTACTGCACTCTGATAGAGTGTGCCAGCTATGAGCAAAATTATTGAACAATACGGAAGATACGGCTACTTCTGATGGCCCGTACATAATTATAACATCCGTGGCCATGGGATAAAAACTGTGTTTGAAATCTGAACGTTCATGTAGTCCAAAAAAGGCGGGAAAAAATAAAAATAAAGTAATAAAGGCGGGAAAAAAGTAAATATCAAGTCATATTACTCACCTCAGACAAAAGACGACGAAATGAAAGTAGATCAGTGATATATGAAGCGAAATCAAGTAGAACAGTTTCCAATAGTAATCTATCATCGACCGGAGAGACCTAGTATCGAGCGACCTAGCATCCGCTGGAAACCTTGAGAAATGAGCCGAGCTCTGCGGGAACGGGGGATTTAAGGGGCGGGACAAAACAGCAAGGGCTGTGATTGGTCTGACAAGCAGACATGCGTACATGCAAGAGGGCATCCCCGGGAATGCCCTCTCGCGTGTACGCAAGCACAGCCCCCCCCCGCCCACACACACACGCTGTTACACGCACGCACCCAAACAACTCTATGACGTGCACACACAAACACGACACGAACACGACACAAGCCCCGCCCCCCTTCCCCACACACACACACACACACACACACACACACACACACACACACACACACACACACACACACTATTACAAGCACGCACATGTGCACGAACCAAAAATAGATACATTTGTTTTCAATGCAAACGTCATTTCACTCATTTAAAAGTTAAAGAGAAGAAGTTAGCGAAATATATAACAGCAATAATAATAATAATAATAATAATAATAATAATAATAATAATAATAATAATAATAGACATACATTGTAATATTTATTTAACAATGAATATCAATGAATCACTTATATCAATACTGCAATTGTAGAAACACTCTGTTACAAGTACAAGTCTGGTAATGAAAATGTACTTGAGTAAAAGAACAAAAGTATCGGCATCAAAATATACTTAAAGTGTGGTAGATTGTTGATAGTATTACATTCTTCTCAGTTAGTAAAGTATGTTTACTAATGGCAGTGGATATGAATGAATATATTAATCTATTACTTGAATAGCTTGAATGCACAACATGGTACGTATGTCTATACATATGAAACACAATGTTATACATTATACCAGGGATCTTCAACAGGGGGTCCAGGACCCCTAGGGGGTCCTCAGAGTTACTACAGGGGTCCGCCAAATCTTTGTGCCATTGTATTAGGTGTTACAGTGAATAATAAATCTACAGAATGAATATATGCTTCCAAAAAAGATGCACACCTTAAAGGATTTGTCTCTCAATGATCAAGTTATTTGAAACTTGTCTGCCATCTAATCATATCATGTAATCATCCAACTATATTACATCTAAGGTCTTGTATATGATCATCCTGAACATTCCTCAAAGCCCCTTTGTTTAACTCATCACCCTATATCGGTTACATTCATCAAACAGGTGGTATACCTAGTTTGTGTAATCTGAATCAGAACAGAAAGTCAAGACTAGTGTATAAATTATGTTAACACACATTGTTAGCAAACACAAACCTGAAAATAAGTATATTTAAAACCAAATCTTATCAGATGGGGGTCTGTGGACAAATACATGTTAATCTTTTGTCGAAGCAGGAGCAGTACTCCCTGTCATCGTCGAGAAGGTGAAGGTGGCAAACGAAGAAGACTACGTCCTCACACTCTATGGGAAATTAAATCACTGAGTCTACAGCAGTTAAATAAAGAATCTGTATTTATATTTCTAATTAAAGTTACAATTGTGTCCTTTCACCAGACTCCCATGAACTACCAAAACACAAAGTACAAAGTAACCAATAACGAAAATCATACCAAACATTAAAAACACTTACAATCAGCCCATCGTAACTGAAATAAAGAAAGTACAAATAGTCAAGGGAACCAATAAACGCTTGTGCTCTGCTGGGGTGCTGGGGGGAATAGCCGAGAGCTGGCTACAGCTCCTCTTTATAGTGTCAGGCTGTAATCACACATGAGCTGAGAAGGGGAGTGACAGGTGTCTAGCCAAGACCAGATCAGCATAGACACTAGGACAAATAATCATTATTGAACACATAAGCATAGAAAGACTGTAGACTGAGGTGTTAATATTTGGAATTAACATATGCTTTATCGAGAGTGAGAGCTACTGTGATACTTCTTAGCTGTTGAATTTGAATCACTCTGCTGGGACGTGCATGACAGATTTCAGTGAAGGCCTCACCCAAGTAATGCCATTTTTTTAACTTTAGTAACTTTAACCTGGTTACTGTACTTAGGAACTATAATGTATAACAGAGAACAGGAAAACAGTTACTTTAATGCGTTAGTTTAATCCCATGTTTCTCACAGCAGCATAAAGTCTGTCAAGTGCATAAGTCTCACTTTGGTCTGTCGCTAGACAACATGATTCACTGCAGTGTAGACTACATGTTGTCTTAGCTTGGCTTACTTAACTATTGTTTGTTTTACAGGTCAATCCTCATGTCATTTGTGCTCATATATGCATTGCTGAATGTTGTAATTAAAATGATCTGAAATTAGTGTCATTAGTAAATGAGCACCTTCTTAAATGTGCTATCTTGACTCTGCATTATTCTCAAGCAAAAATGCCAGGAAGGTGCTGGCTGTGGGTGAAACGGCCTTCAGGTAGTGGTGCGAAAGACAGAGTCGGGTATTGTAAAACAAAATATATATATTTTTTTAATTAACAGTTGCTTTATCGAGAGTGAGAGCTACTGTTGAGTGAGTTTTTAGCTGTTGAACCAACGCCCATCCTGCTACACAAACATATTTATATCAATTAATTTAAGCCTAGAATCAAGCCATCCAGGGTCCTGGTGAATCATGACCGTAAAACTTTTTTTTTTTCCTGTGATTTTTATTTATTTTATATTTAATTATATGATATACTATATTTAATAAATACCCTTTGTTTTGCCGTTTTCAAAAACGTTTTTTCACAGAATTAAACATTTTATGGTCATGATTCACCAGGACCCTGGATGACTTGATTCTAGGCTTAAATTAATTGATATAAATATTTTTGGAAATGTCAATGGGAAAAATGCATTGACTATTTTGAAGTGGAACCAGAAAATGGCCGCCACTGCTATCACCTGTTTCTTGGCTGTGTGTTTTCCACTTCCTGTCGGATTTCATTGGATAGCATTAGTCATCTCACCGGTTTCATTGGATTTCATTGGATCAAAAGACAGGAAGTGGAACACAGTGAAAAGCCTAGGAAACAGGTGGATAGGTGAATGGATAGAGTGACTGTCTAGTGAGCAGAAGGTCACAGGTTCAAGTCCAGACTCCAACAGTGTGTCTGAGTGTTCTTAAGCAACACACTAAACTCCACCCTGCTCCCCCCCCCCTCCACAAGATCAAATAGGTCTATTTGTGGATTGGCTTTTCTCGCTATTTTATTAAATGTGTTTTTAATAATAAAAAAGGAATGGTTTTGGACACAATATTTTGTATATATATATTAGTGAATGAATGTATAATCTATTAATAGGCAACATCAAATACATCTTCAAAAATGAGAGCGAGCGACACTTTATTAGCACAACAGTCTTTTATTGATATCCTGATAGGACAGTGATTGATTGATTGATTGATGTACTTTATTTAGTAAGACATGAGAACAGTACATAACAGTAAAAATTCACAATACAAGGTCTACTAAACTGGAAAGCTCATTAAGCACTGAGCTTGTTTAAGATGAGATCCCCATGCACACAAATCATGATGACATATAAGAGACAGACAGATATACACACTACTATACAGAATGTCATACAATCAGTTTACAGGTTACTGGTATGCAGAGTGAAAAATATGTACAAAATAAGAAAGAGAGGGGGGTGGGGGTAGGGGGGTAGGTTAGGTTAGGACTTGGACAGGGGCCATTTTTGAATTGCAGCCTCCTGAAGGTGTATCTTTAGGGCAGTTTTGAAAGTGAGTAGGGTTTTACACTCCTTTACTCCTTTTGGTAGGGCATTCCACATTTTTGATGAATAGCATGAGAACGAGTTCATTCCCTTTGTTGAGACAAATCTGGGTTGAACATGATTTGTGGAGCTGCCTCTGGTGTTGTGATCATGGACTTCATAAACATTTTGGAAGTATTTTGACAAATACAGGGGGATCCCAATGTTGTGGTATATCTTGAAGACCAGGCCCATAGCAAGTTGCTGTACTCTGTCCTCAACCCTAAGCCATCCAATCCTAGCAAAATGAGCAGGGGTTAGATGGGTTTTGTGATTGAGACCAAGAAGTAGCCTTACAAGTTTGTTTTGGGATGTTTGGAGCCTTGTTTTTAAGGCATTGGAGGTGTTGTGATACCATGAAGTGCATGCATAATCATAATGACCTTGTATGAGGGCCCCTGCAAGAATCTTCAGAGTATTCTTACTGACTAGACGATCAATCCTTCACAAATAGCGTGTTGTTTGGTTGACCTTTTTGATCGTTCTTTCTGCGTTTTGTTACCTGAGAGGTTTGCCTCCAAGATGGAACCCAGGTAGGTAATTTCCTCCTTTCTTGTGATAACATCATCACCCACTTTGATCGTGAAACTTTCAGCCTTGCTAAGGTTAGGGTTGGACCCAAATCATTATAACTAAACACATTGACAGGAGAGATAACAGGCAAATTATGATCAAAATAACAATTCTTCTACATTCTCCAAATGTGCTTTTAATGAAGTAATGCAGATGTTTAACAATAATTTAACTCTTGAGAGTGTAAAATAAAACCAAATGAACCCTTATATAGATCTTTAACTATTGAGAACGTAAAATGAAACCAAATGGACCCTTACGGGTCCATTTGGTTTCATTTTACGTTTAGCTCATTCCGACCCTTACGGGTCCATTTGGTTTCATTTTACGTTTAGCTCATTCCGACCCTTACGGGTCCATTTGGTTTAATTTTACGTTCTCAATAGTTAAAGATCCACTGGTTGAGAACCACTGGTTTAAGAGGTTAAGCTTTTGATGCAGCTGTTAACCGTCGCTTCATCAGTGGGATTAAAATACCTGGTCAAATGGCGCCATCAAGTGGCCAACCTAGGCCGTATAAAGTGGTTAAAACCTTTAAAAACAAGGCACGTCAACAACTGAGTGCTGCGCTATGAGCTTGTAGATCTGCTATTTTTTTAATCGTGAAAAGTTGAGCAAATCTTAGCAAATCTTTTAAATTATATATAAAAAAAAATAAAAGTCAAATGTGTTGTTTCAGGGACCTCCAGAAATAAAGATTTGAGTTACAAATGTTCACTTTAAAAAATATATACATTCAAAGATTTGCACACATTTTCATGATTTTTCAAAAAACGACAGATCTACAAGCTCATAGCGTGACACTCAGAGTGGGTGCGTTTACATGCACAATATTTATTCATTCAGAATGAACTCATTCCGAATAGAAATGTATACCCTGAATAGAAATGTATAACTGTTTACATGGCACCTGAATAAAAGTATTCCTGTTCCTCAATCGTTTACATGGGCAAAGCATTCATTCGGAATAGAACTCTGGTCATGCGCTCATGAGTGCTTCGGGCCAGGTTGGGGGCGGGGGACGTCACCGCGCTAGCCAATGACACATGCGCAAAAGAACAAATGTATACCAGTCTGATACCAGTGCGTTTACATGGGCAACGTAGCCCGATTCTATAGGTATATACCAGCCCTTCAAACCCGAATGAAATTTCATTGGGATCAGACCGGTATGGCCATACCGATGCGTTTACATGAGCATTTCTATTCTGAATGAGCATTCATTCCGAATTGAAGTGGAATAAACCTGTCCATGTAAACGTAGCCAGTGTCGTGCTATGAGCTGATATCTTTGAATAGCCAAAGTATAAGATAATGGTTACAGCTAAAATGACACAGATGTGTTCCTGGTCTTAACTTAAGATGCTCTCTACATGTTCAAAAGGTCATGGGTTCAATCTCACAAACAGCAGATCTACATTTTGAACATTCATGGTTTGTGTTTTCTGAATTATGTTTGAAAGTTTTAAACACAAATCTTTCGTCGGGGCCCCCCTGGCACAACATCTATTCAGACGGGGGTCCAAATGTATATCAATGTAGGGGGTCCTTGACATGAAAATGTCTGATTTATACTTTGTCTAACAATGGTGTCGCTTGTCAAAAATAGCAGATCTACAAGCTCACACAAAGCGCCACTAGCCCACGGCTTCAAGTGGGTGACGATGTCATCACAAGATAAGAGGAAATAACCTACAGAAGAGCCAAATCTTTCCAGTGATAACATGGTAACAAGAGCAATCAAAAAAGTCAACCAAAGAACACGTTTTTTGTATAGGATCTCCTTTCTGGTCAGTAAGAATACTTTGAGGACTCTAGCAGGAAGACTCATCCAAGGTTACTTCGACTATGCATGCTCCTCATGGTACCACAACACCACTAAAGGCCTTAAAAACAAGGCTCCAAACATCTACGACTCATCTAACCCCTGCTCATTTCTCTAGGGTCAGATGGCTCAGTGTTGAGGACAGAGTACAGCAACTTGCAATAGGCCTGGTCTACAAGATACACTACACCACAAAGACACCCATGTACCTGTCACTCCACTGATCACGTTCAACCCAGATTTGGCACTAACAAGGGATCTCTGCTTTGCCACAAAAATGTGGAATGCCCTACCAAAAGTCGTGAAGGAGTGTGAAACATTATACTCCTTCCAAACCACTCTAAAAGAGTACCTACAGATGGCTGCAATTCGAAACTGGCCCATGTAATAGTCAAAGCCTAATAATAATAATAACACAGAGTATTTCTACACAGCAGTATTTGTACTTTTACCTGAGTAAAAAAACTGTGAGTACTTCAATTCAATTCAATCTTTATTTCAGTCATGTCATTTACTGACTCAGATGCTCTACACATAAACCTATACATAAGGTTACGTAGCACAGCAGAGCTGGTGGGTACCCCAACACTAACAAACATCTGGCTTGCACTGGAGCTTCTTGGAGCTCTCAGCAGCAGCCTCATGCAGTCATTATAGGCCACTGTAAGGCGTCTGATGCTGCCTTGCCTGTAGCGACTCCAAAGGTGGGCAGTATACAGTGGTGTACAAAAGGATCTAAACAGAGAGATCTTCACAGGTACTGAGCACATGCTAAATTTGCGACACAGCATGTTTGCTTGGGCATACAGCTTACGCCGCTGCCTATAGATGTCCTTGTCATCTGATAGGTCATTGGAGATAATATGTCCCAAATAAGTAATCTCACTGCACACACAAAGGGCAGTGCCAGCCAGATAGAAGTCAGGAAAGGTAGATTGTCTGTCTTCCGTACTTCGGACAATCATGACCTTACCCTTTTTAGCGTTGTATTTTATATTAAAATCAAAGCCATACTGTGAGCATATCCTCAGTAGCTGTTGTAGCCCAGCACTATATGGACTAAAGATGACCAAATCATCCGCATACATCAGGTGTTTAATTAACGAGTCACCGACTCTACACCCTGTCCCACATGCATTTAACATCAATGATAAATCATTCATATAAACATTAAAAAGGAAAGGAGAAATAATTCCACCTTGACGGACACCATTGGTCACATGAAAAGGAGCAGATATTGACTTCCCCCATTTTACTCTCATTGTCTGGTGAGCATACCAGAATACCAAGATTCTGACTAAGAAACTAGGGACACCTCTTTGCGTCAGCTTTAAGAATAACTTTTCATGATTAATGCGGTCAAAGGCCCTAGAGGCATCAATAAAAGATACAAACATAGTAGAATTCTGCCTACTATATTTATCTACAATCTCTTTAAGTAAAAAAATACACAAATCAGTGCCATGTTTTCGTTTGAATCCAAATTGGTTATCAGCAGACATGATCAACCTCTCAAGTCTACTCAGTAGAATTGTCTCTAGCACTTTGGACAAGACGCTGGCCAAGGCTATTGGTCTATAGTTATCTGAGCTGTTTAACTTGCTCACTTTGTCTTTAATGACCGGCACTAACACAACAGAGAGCATAGAAACAGGTAAAAACCCATGAACAAAAGAACCTGTAAAACGCATAACAACCAGAGGACACAGTTTCTTACTGGCTAGCTTAAGATGTTCAGCTGTTATCTTATCCAGACCACAGGCCTTATTATCTCCTAGCTTCAAAACTGCTTCATGCATTTCAGAAGGAGTAACAATCACCTCATCATTAAAATCTACATTTTCACTACAACCAGATTACTTTTTACACAGTTGAACAGCTCAGAATATTGTTTCTGCCATTGCTGTGACATTTCATCAGAACCACTCACTCCATCTATATTTGATGGAAGAGATGTTTTACAGTTGTCTATCATTTTAATTTCCTTCCAGAAATCATTCACATTATGCTTTTGTAGCTTCTTTGCCAGTGAATCTGACGTCATTACATTCTCATTTCTTTTAATAAACCTAAGGGCATATTTAAAATGAGCATTATTGTGTTTTTTTATACTCAAACAGAGGGCCATGTCTACTTTTGCCAGACTCAGCCCATCTTTTAAAAGCCATTCTAGCCTCTGCATGAAGCTCTTGGACGTGATCGTTCCACCCTGGCTTAGCATTACATGCTTTTGGCCTATGTTTGATGAGAGGCCTGCTGGAGATACAGAGTGACTCCACAATAGACTCATACAAGGTAGATAGCTCTTTACAGTGTTGAACATTTCTGCAGTTCATGTCTCGACACAATAGAGCATCTTTTGGCACCTTAATATTACCTAGCAAGGCATCAGAACTATTAACATTTTTATCAAGATCTCTCTTGTTCAGTTTAGCCCAGTCAATTTTCCCTGCACTTAAGCTGTTATCCACAGGCAACAACACTGGTAAATTGCCCGTATTTAACACCACACAAAATGGTATGTGGTCAGAGGTAGCCATATCATAGACAATCTCTATTTTATCAATAGAGTCATGTGCATCTACTGTACAGAGACAATGATCAAGCCAGGAAATAGTGTGCCAAGCCTCGCTAATATAAGTATAGCTCTTCTCAGGCAAAAGTACTTTGCTAGACAAAATCAAACCGCTGTCTACACAGAATTGCATTAAATGCTTTCCAAATAAGGAGTTAGCATCAGACACATCAGCATTCATGTCGCCAACAACACATATGCAGGTGGATGGATTATCCTGGATGAAAGACATAATAAATGCCATTCTGCTAAGATACTCATCTTCATTCTGATAGCATTCATATGGTGTATAGACATTCAAAATGATTCACTTTTTGTCGCTACAACACAGTTCAATTCCAATTGCCCAGTCCACTCCTAATCTAATGACATTAACCAACTGCTCATATTTTTTGTTCCACAGAGCGGCAACTCCCCCTGGTGTACCACTTTAGTACACAGGTCGGTGGTGGATTCCCCCGCCCCGTGAAAGTCCTTATGGATGGAGTTAAGACCTTCCAGGTCTTGTGTGTCCAGGAGACCTTCCTGGACACACAAGACCTGGAAGGTCTTAACAAAACGTCTCACAAAATGTCACACCTCTCTAACAGACTGTCCACAACAATACGGCGTGATTTATCAGATTCACTGTGGCCAACACGCAGCCCTCGCGCATTGTAAGATACAACTGAGATGTTCGTGTTCATAGACAGTTAAGTTTCATCCTGGCTTAGTGCCTTCATTTTTACCACAATAAAGTTTAAAAGCTCGTCTTCCACTATCACCTTTCCATCCTCCGTTTTGTAAATATCAGGTTTTAAACGAGGGCCAGCAGAGCCACCACCAGCACGCACCCCCCCGCCATCCTTCCAACCACAATGCTATGGGTACATCATTATATTGTATATAGTATTGGTCCATCTGTACCTGTAATGCACTGTGGCTGGAGGCTTGGGTCTGTTAATAGATCTATAGATCATCTGTACCTGTAATGCACTGTGGCTGGAGGCTTGGATCTGTGGAGCTCGTCACAGATCCACCCCCCTGATAATATCACAGAGACAGTTTGTTTATTTTTGGACCACAATTCTTATATGAGACGATTCTAAGATGACCCAATGTTATTCTCATAGAAAAATGACTTTAGGACCCAGGGGATGAACGAGTGACGTCAGGACTTCTGTACTCTATAGTTTGGGAGTAGCAACACAACCTGATGTTGCAGCATATTGTTGTCAACTACCACAGGATGTCTGAACACAACATCTGCATTGTAAGTCCTACTAATATGTCAAATAGTATTCATTGAGTTCTGTGTCCCCGTCTCTCTAAACGTTAGTGTAGTGAAAGAGTAGGGTATCATACCAGTACTTGTACTTGCTCGCTGTGGGGCCTGGAGCTGTTGGTAATGGGCAGCACCAAATCCTGACATTCCAGCTGAAACACACAGTAGGAAATGCACAAGGCAGTGAAGTTACTAGCATATGACACTATTGTAACCGCCCATGTAAGGAAATGTTTGATTTCCTTTCAGCTGATCCCTAGATTAATGCATTGCTCTGACCCAGGGATAAAATAAAGGGATTCAAGCTAAATGCACCGTCCTGATTTACACTTTCATCAAAAACGTCATAAAGATAAAGTGATAAAACACACATGACACAACACAGATGTTTAAACATATATATATACAGAACATTATGTTATGTGACTGCTGACTGTTTGATAACTCACCATTATGAACTTACTCAGGTGGTGATTACAGGTAGTTGCCATAGTAAGCAGATCTTGACGCCTTGAGAGTGAGCGGGTTGACACACACACACACACACACACACACACACACACACACACACACACACACACACACACACACACACACACACACACACACACACACACACACACACACACACACACACACACACACACACACACACACACACACACACACAATACACACTTTATTATTGTATTACATGTTTTTCATTTTCCAAACAAATTATAAGAAATAAATGAAAGAATTAATAGAAAAAACACAGTCTCCTCACGTATTAGGAGGACAGTGTCAGTCACCAGAACCCAGGACGGTTGTTTATGATGAATCTAACATGGTTAAAATGGAGTTTGAAGTTACAATGGGTTTGTAAAGGAAAGGGGCGTGTCTGATAAAATGAATATCAAATATCTAAATACTGAAGCAAGCAACTTAAAAACTGTCCGGGGTGCTCCCAAAAAACAGAGTAGACGATAAAATGACCCAATATTTTTGAAATACTGTCCCTGGTTGTTCCAGGTACGATTCCAGGCCATGCCAGCAATGCGTCCCTGAGCAAGACTCTTAACCTGTTATTGCTCCCCAAACGCCATGGAATAAATGCAGAGGACACATCGTATGTGCAAATATACAGCGACACAAGATACCCCCATAAAAAAAGAGGGTGTGTAAGAACAGCCTGAAGATTCAAGTCTTCCATGAATCTGTAAACATTTGACTCCTTTTTGACTGTAAGAACAACAGCCTATTGTCAATGAAAGAACAGTATTGTCCATGAGGCTGTAAACCTTGTACTGTATGCACAAAGAAAACACAATAGAGTGTGGCGGGGTACCCTAAGCTGAAAGACAAGATTACAAAAATAAGAGTGAGGAAGAGAGAGAGAGTGTGTGTGTCCCATACAACTTCCTGTTATATTAATAAGAAAATCACCCTCACTCTGTACAGTAACACAAGCTACAGTCAGCAGCCAGTTAGCTAATAGACTGGACTGGAAAGAGGAGCAAACGGCTAGCCTGGCTCTATCCAGGTAATAACATTTGTATCCGAGCACCTCTTATAGCTTGTACTTTCACCATCACCTGATTCCAACCTAACCTTTTCTGTTAGATTAAGTTTTGTCATTTCATGCTTTATTCTTCAACAGGGGATTACAGAGAGACATGAAACAAGGGCAGAGAGGAGACATGCAATATATTATAGGAGTTGGATTCAAACTCTGTACTATATGGCTCACAAAGAGCATAATTATGTTCTGAATCACCATCAGTCACACCTCACTCCCTAAACTTAAGCTATTAAGTAGTTTGCAGGAGAAGAAACTCACCAAACATGCAGTCTTGTATTGCTGTTTCCTTGAATGTCTTCTTGCTGCTGCAACGCTTGTCTTTCTTTCCAGCCCAGTTGTAGTGACAGGCCAAGGCGTTAGTCAGAGCAGTTTCCAGCATCCGTCTGATCAGGTTCTCTGAATTGGTGCCTCCTACCAGAGCCAGGCCAGCAATCTAAATCAGACGAGAGGAAAAAAGGTGCCACTGCTTTAACTGTTGTATTGAGCTACGTTCTGTGGGACATACGTTAGAAACAGCATAACAGCAACTCTTATTTCATACACAGAGACCAACTTTGTCTTTACACACTTGATACACTGATATTCCAGCCCATGGTATTCAGTCAAGTTCATGCCAGTCGTTACGTTTAACCACTTTAACCCTGATGTCACAATGTTGGTCATGTCAATATAAATGTAAAAAATATATTTGAACAATTTGAAAACTTTTCCATAAATGGCAGATCTACAAGCTTACTACATGCACCGTGACATGTTTTGAACTTGTAGACTAGAATCATTTGTGGTTGAGTAGCTAAAGGGCAATAACTAACCAATTTTTTTTCCCTGAGGAAATGTGAGCAAGACCGCACTGATATTATCCACATTTCATAATGAATGCAGTTCAGTCTGTCAAATAAATGACCATCTTTTGACGGACTGATTCATTCTTCAGCAATGATTCAGCCTCATTGAAGTGGTCTTCATTGGTGATTGGCAGCTGGATGGGGAACATATGGGTTGTGGCTGACCCCTGGTCCCTGACTACCAGCCGGGGTCATGTTGCCCTCTGCCAACTCATTCTTGATGAACATCACATCTCTGGACAGGTCCTTTACCACCACAAGTACTTCAGAGAGCATTGAAGTCATCTTCTGGATGGCAATGTCTTAAGAAAAATGAAATTGAAAAGTGTTAAGTGAGAATTGAAGATAACCTGCAAATGACTCATGAGGAATTACACTAAGTCTAATAGACTTGCCTTTCAAAAGCAGCCTGGTGTCATCACCGTGCATCTGTGTGGTTCCATCTGTAAAACACAAACGTTCATGAGACTTAATCACTGTGTGTGTGTGTGTGTGTGTGTGTGTGTGTGTGTGTGTGTGTGTGTGTGTGTGTGTGTGTGTGTGTGTGTGTGTGTGTGTGTGTGTGTGTGTGTGTGTGTGTGTGTGTGTGTGTGTGTGTGTGTGTGTGTGTGTGTGTGAATATATTCTGATAGTCATTGTGATCAAGTGTTTATTCAGTAACAGGGTCTCCCCTTCCCTACAGCTCTTTAGTAAACAGAAAAGGCAGTTTCAGTATCCTATCAGGAGAGAAAACTCATACAGATGAATTGAATACACAGGACCACAATGGAAACAAGCCCTGGGGGCTTTTTGTTATCCTTGGCTTTTAGCATTATTGTATAACTGTGCCCCTGTACTTTGTTCAAACTGTTGATAAAGTATTCAATCAAATAGGGCAGATGAACAAAGAAGAGAGCAATCGTCTTGTTCACTTACCATTGCAACCATGATCAGGCACTGACTGCATGGGGTCAAACTGGGGGCACTAAAGAAGTCTAGAGATGCTGTAACATTTACACATAAAAACACGACTAATGCGATTTGATTTGTCTACAAA
This sequence comes from Gymnoscopelus microlampas, assembly GCF_963454915.1. Classification (NCBI taxonomy): domain Eukaryota; kingdom Metazoa; phylum Chordata; class Actinopteri; order Myctophiformes; family Myctophidae; genus Gymnoscopelus; species Gymnoscopelus microlampas. The sequence continues at coordinate 49,917,080 of NC_139952.1, read as the reverse complement.
GATGTTACTTTACATTTTAGTAGTACATTGGGTTCATTAGTGAGTTCTGTGTCCCCGTCTCTCTAAACGTTAGTGTAGTGAAAGAGTAGGGTATTATACCAGTACTTGTACTTGCTCGCTGTGGGGCCTGGAGCTGGTGGTAATGGGCAGCACCAAATCCTGACATCCCAGCTGAAACACACAGTAGGAAATGCACAAGGCACTGAAGTTATTAGCATATGACACTATTGTAACCGCCCATGTAAGGAAATGTTTGATTTCCTTTCAGCTGATGCCTAGATGTAATGCATTGCTCTGACCCAGGGATAAAATAAAGGGATTAAAGCTAAATGCACCGTCCTGATTTACACTTTCATCAAAAACGTCATAAAGATAAAGTGATAAAACACACATGACACAACACAGATGTTTAAACATATATATACAGAATATTATGTTATGTGACTGCTGACTGCTTGATAACTCACCATTATGAACTTGCTCAGGTGGTGATTACAGGTAGTTGCCATAGGTGCCAGTAAGCAGATCTACAAAGGGCCAATGGAAAACAAGTTGTGACAAAATGTATACAGAGTGCTCCATCTAAAAGCATGGTGTTCTACTACACATAATTATTATTGTGACATAACATTCCTTGCAAGTTGTGAGGGTGGAGTTTTGTAGTGAGCTTGAGTTGATCTTGGTGTTATATCTGAAATGCAACACATTTTAATTTATATAACATGTCTTCTGTTGCATGCATGATGCCAGCTCGCTCCTCACAAGAACAAACATACATGATAATATGGGTTCAACTTACTGTTATTTGGATCAGGAGACAGCAAATTGTTTAAATAGCCGAAGCTGCTATTCAATGAATCTAAAAAGGTAAACCAGCCAGTGTGAGAATTGAAGATACTGCACATTGTGTTTAAACAGTTATCCAGTTGATGTTTTAGCATTGATAGCAACATACCATTCATTTCCTGGTCTGGGGACCGCACAGCTCGAGGCTTGCTGGATTTTGGTGTCTCTCCTACAACATCATTTAGTTGGCATAATGTCATTCACAATGGTCAGTTTTTTGTTGGTACAAGTCAGACAGGTGTAATTAGTTTTTAACTGTGTCACAGTGATCACAGGGCTTTATATTGTCCAGAGTTCCAAGACTGCCTATATAAAATAAATGCATTGCATTGTGTCAATACCTGGGAAAGCCACTTCAGGTGGTTTCTTTTAACATCGCCACTCGATTGGTCATCAGAGTCTGAGTGCTCATACTGGGGATTTGTTCTAAAGAATACAATATACACAATGTAGTCATACTATGTTAATGAACCACGTCTACAGTCTGAATACATAGGACCACAATGGAAACAAGCCATCAGGCCTTTGTGTTATACTTTTAGCATTACTTGTATAATTGTACCGCTGTACTACCGCTGCAAATTGCTAATAAAGTATTCAATAAAATGATACCTTGAACAATACCTACACATCACCAATGCTGCTCCAACACCCTAGTGCAGGGGTCTTCAACGTTTTCAGGCCAAGGACCCCTTGGCTGAGAGCGAGATAAAGTAGGGACCCCCATTATATATTGTATAACATTTTTTTTTTCCATAGATTTCATAGGCAGCTTCATAGACTTGTTTCACAGCACTATCATGTTCACAGCACTATCATGCCTCGCAGCGCAAGGCGTTGTACGCTTGTAGATCTGCTATTTTGGGTTAAAGTTTTCCTTAGAATAGGGATGCTTGGTTGAAGTGGTTAATGTAAAAATCACACAACGATTTGGCGGACCCCCTGTAGTAGCTCTGAGGACCCCCTAGGGGTCCCGGACCCCCTGTTGAAGACCCCTGCCCTGGTGTGAGCTGATCTGTGATTGGTCTATCATGAGGCAAGCCGTTATCATGAGCCAATGTCAGCTGAGCTGTGTGGTTAGCTGAGTCCATGTGGTAGCATAAGCTGAGCTGTGATTGGTGTGATGGCATGGTGATAGAAAGAAGGAGAGAGGTACAGACTAACCCTAGACAGCAGGCCCTGTCAGGGCCACGCTGAGGGGAGAGAGAAAAGACAAAGAAAAGAGTGATCACTGTTACCTGGATCTTCTTTTCTGCCGTAGTTCTCCTTCGTCCTCAGGTTCTATGTGGGAGGTTGGACACATTGTTGAGGTGTACTTGGTCTCTGGTCGCTTAGCTTCATCAAAAGGTCTCTGGAAAGAGCACAGGGGAAATGACCATTAACATGACTGCAGTCAGTGTTGAAGCAAAACATGGTGAACAAAATAAGCAAACGTTCTGCAAAAATAGCTGATCTACAAGCTCGTAATGTGTCACATTGTGAGCTTCCTAGATGTATACATACTGTATGTGCTGCACAGATTACTCACCACAGGTAATAATAATGGTAAATGGTGCATTTATATAGCGCTTCTATCCGAAGCGCTTTACATTGATTGTGCCATTAACCCATTCACACACACATTCATACACCGATGGCGGAGGAAACCATGCAAGGCACCAACCTGCTCATCGGGAGCAATTAGGGGTTCAGAGTCTTGCTCAAGGACACTTCCACACTAACTCTAGGGGAGCGCCTCAGCCCGGGATCGAACTTGGAACCTTGCGGGGGGGGGGGGGTGACAACACAGAGATGTGTGTGGGGAGGAATTAATTGGCTTAACGACTACATTGGGGAGAAAAAGGGGTAAAAAAGAATTGGCTACTCTAAATGTATAGAAAAAAGGGGTGAAATATCTTCAAGATGGACAGCAAAGAGGATAGGGCAACCAGAGAGACTGAATAGAATATTTTAAACTTATCATGAGTAAATCTTCATTATGTTCATCACTGTCAGAGTCATTTTCAGATTTAATCTTGTCAGCCCCATCTATACTTTCAAAATGAAACTCTGGTGAAGCCTTTGAGGTTTAGGAGTTGATATTTTCACTCTGATCACTGATAATTAGTGGTCGGTTTATTGGTAAGTCTGATGTAGTTGGTAAAGCATCTAGCAGGCACTCAGAAGAGGTTGTGACAGGAGTTGTGCTCTCTAAACAGTGAAGGTTTGTAACTGCATTAGCAGCAGCAGTTAAATGATATTCAATGAGGATATCCTGCTCTGTCTCTCTCACTAATGTGTTGACTTTACGTCTTTTAGCCCAATAAGATGACATTATCTTAAGAGTGATGAGGTGCTGTAGTCACTGTACATAAACTGTACCTAATTACTTGTCTGTAATGGACTGAGTCTTCCTTCTCCAATTCTGCTCGTCTGGAAAGTGGTGATCCTGAAGATGGGAAAAGAAAAGAAAAGGTCTAAATTAATGAGCTGCAATATCACTGCAAATAATTGTTACAATAAAACACAATTCAATAAATACATCTTCTGTAGTGTTATAAAAATAGATGAAGTGTCAGGGATTGTCATGAATTTAAAGGTAGTAAAACATCCTTGAAACCTGCACAGTCTAATGCAATGGTTCCCAAAACAGTGTGAGACAATCCAGGTGTGCTTGTATCATGTATTTGACAAGGCAGCACACATTATGCAATATATAAAACTATTTATGAATTATTATTATCTATATCAGCACTCATTTCCCACTAGAGACACATTCTATATCATAAAAAAAAAAAAAAAAAAAGACTAGCTGTATTGTGAAGTCAATACCGCCCCCATCTGGCAGAGTCAGGTTATACATGTGTGCCTTGACACAAAATCTTGTTAAACCACATGGTTTAATGTAAGACAATACAACAGCCCTACAACACATACATATTCATGTTTAGTTTAATGTAAGACAATACAACAGCCCTACAACACATACATATTCATGTTTAGTTTAATGTAAGACAATACAACAGCCCTACAACACATACATATTCATGTTTAGTTTAATGTAAGACAATAGAACAGCCCTACAACACATACATATTCATGTTTAGTTTAATGTAAGACAATACAACAGCCCTACAACACATACATATTCATGTTTAGTTTAATGTAAGACAATACAACAGCCCTACAACACATACATATTCATGTTTAGTTTAATGTAAGACAATACAACAGCCCTACAACACTAACATATTCATGTTTAGTATCAGAAGGCCTATTACAATACATCAGCTGGTACTGTAATACTTGGTTTGTGGTCATTTAGAACAGTGGTTCTCAAACTTTTTCGTGCCAAGGACCCCCAGTTTGACATGCATTAGGCTACGGACCCCCATTTAATGGCATGTATGTATGAGAGTGTACAAATGGAACCAAATGGACCTGTTAGGGTCCATTTGGTTCCATTTGTACACTCTCAGAGTTACAGACACATAAGGTTCCATTTGGTTCCTATCCATCATTTAGCTGGGGACCCCCTGGAACCCCCTCAAGTACCCCTGGGGGTCCCCGGACCCCACTTTGAGAACCAATGATTTAGAAAACAGTGTCAACATCTTACACTAATGTTGGATTAACCCTTTAAGACCGGGAACTTATCTGGGTCATTTTAGATTTATTTGGCTATTGACAAATAGCAGATCTACAAGCTCATAGCGCCGCACTCTGTGCTGCGCTATGAGCTTGTAGATCTGCAATTTATTTTTTTAATCGTGAAAATGTAAGCAAATCTTTCAATATATATATTTCTAAAAGCAAAAATGTTTAACTCAAATCCTTGCTTCTGGGGGGGGGGGGGGGGGGCGGGGGGGTCCTGAAACAACACATATCAGTGGTTCTAAAACTTTTTCATGTCAAGGACCCCAAAAATTATGTGTGGCCACGGTCCCCCATCTACAAACAAATGTTCTAGGGAGCAGGGACCCCCAGAAGCAAAGTTGTTCGCTTTAAAAAAATATATATATGCAGCCCAGTGGAATAGCCCTGAAACATGACCGTCATATCATGACAGTCATGGATGAACTTCAAACTGGTGTTTGCACTTTATACATTTATCTCTCATATATCTACATAAACGTTCAGATTTCAAATATAAAGTGTTTACTTCATGGCCATGGATATTACAATTATGTACGGGTCCTCAGAAGTACCCATATCTTCCGTATTGTTCAATGAAAGGCATTTTAATTCGATCGGTGGCCATTTTCTACGTATTTTCATCAAGCTCTCAACTACGCGACCCTAACGGTTAGGAGGTGTATTGCACTCCGATAAATTATAACTCTATGTGAAAATGGCCACCGATCAGATTGAAATGATGTTTAATGAACAATACGGAACATACAGGTACTTCTGAGGACCCGTACATAAATGTAACATCTGTGGCCATGAGGTCAGCACTTTATATTTGAAATCTTAACGTTTATTATAGATCTGGGGAACAAATCTATAATAATATTAAATAATGTATTGGTTATAGGTCTGGGTAACAGATCTATAATAATATTCAATAATGTATTGGTTATAGATCTGGGGAACAGATCTATAATAATATTCAATAATGTATTGTTTCTATACTTTGTTACAAGTAAAAGTCCATGATAAAACTTAAAGTACCAAAAGTAAAAATAGCCGATCTACAAGAGTTGTGAGCTTGTAGATCTGCTATTTTATTTTAACAGCCTATCGATCTATTTATAACAGCCTATTTAACAGCCTATTTATCTATTTTTATTTGAACAGCCTAGGTGTAAAATAGGGATAAAGTGGTTAATGTATGTTTTATAATAACATAATGTAGGCTATATCTGAAAAGTAACTAGTAACTAGTTTTCAAATAATGGTAGTGGAGTAAAAGTACAATATTTGTCATTGTAAAATACAGGAAAAAAACAGGAATTTTAGGTTCCATGACGCTTTGTGACAGAGGAGCGTCATCATGGTAACCATGGTTACGTACTGACCGGCTGCTGCGGTGGCTCCTCCTCCAACAGCATCATCGCTCGTGCCGTCGTCGAAGCGTCCAACGCCGCCACGCCCACTATGGAAGTATTTCGTTACATTCTGCGTTATTCCTCTCATGAGCGTGTTTTATCCTCTATGTGTTTTAACATGTTCCTTTAGTTTACACACAGTCACCAACATGGAGGATGAGACAGGAGACGTAGACAAGTAGAGCAGAACATTACATTCATTCATTCATTCATTCATTCACTGTGGTCAGCCATAACAACAACAAACTTCACCCGGAACCGGAAGTCACTATAACGTCCCTTAACCCCCGCTCTTAAAGGGACAAGCCCTCTTTAGTGAATGTCTCTGGATGACTTTCGATGTGGGTCACCATTGTACTTAAGTAAATGTACTTAGTTACTTTACACCACTGCTTGTTAGTTGACACACTCACACTCACACACACACACACACACACACACACACACACACACACACACACACACACACACACACACACAAACACACACGTATAAATTACAACTAATGAACATATCAAGCATAAGCCCAAAACAATGCAATATTTTTTTTTTTCATCACATAATTCAGTTCAGATAAAGAGTAATAAATCAGATAATAATCAGATAAAGTAATATTCAAAGTGAGTGTAAAAGCGAGCAGAGAGAAAAGAGATCAATGCTAAATGACACGGGGTGGATGGGACATACCACTAGGTTAACATAGGACATTATGGGACATTTGGACTGCTCCACTCCTTGTAGTCTCTGTCCAAAGGTGACTTTTAGATGTTTTTGTCATTACGCACAAACTGAAGATTTACACATAATAATATATATATATGTTTTAAATCACAACCCATTGTCCTCAACATATGGTGCCTAACTTAAAATGTGAGACCCCCCTCCCCTCCCATAAAGTGCTCTCTCACCCAGAGTCTTCCAGTGATCACCAGCCTCTTTGCCAAATATAGCAGATCTACAAGCTCTCAACGCCTCGCAGCGTTTGTGTATAATTGTTGTGCTATTGCTCGTTTAGATGTTTGAATGTTCATGAAAAACAATGGACTGGACCTGCATGGGGAAAGCTTCAGAGTAAAGAGCTGGGTGGGATTTGAACCCTCGACCCTCTGGATCATGTAGACAGAGCTTCAACACACTGTGCTGCCTGCTGCCTTGCTTCATCACAGTCTTCATTCTGCTTTGATTAAGACCGGGAACGCACCTGTGTGTCATTTATTTTAAGACTTCTTTGGCTATTCAAAAATAGCAGATCTACAAGCACATCGCACGGCATGTGCTTGTAGATCTGCTATTTTTGTAAAATCACGAACATTTGTGCAAATATTACGTTTTTTTTTTTAAGCAGACATTTTGTAACTCAAATCTTTGCTTCTAAATATTTTATGTTCGCTTTAAAAAATATATATATTCCAAGATTTGCACAAATAATTAAAACAAAATTGCATATCTACAAGCTCATAGTGTGGCACTCGGTGCACCACGGACACATTGATGAGCCCTGCTGCATGGCCATGGACAGAAACATGAAGACACTGGACGTATGATTCTCATTGTAAAAGCATATCAATATGATACAGTATGTAATGATAGGATATAATATGATACAATGTGTAATGATAGGATATAATATGATACAGTATGTAATGATAGGATATAATATGATACAGTATGTAATGATAGGATATAATATGATACAGTATGTAATGATAGGCTATAATATGATACAGTATGTAATGATAGGATATAATATCATAAATGTCTCATTCTTGGTCTAGTGCAGTGGTTTTCAACCTTTTTCGTGTGAAGGACCCCCAAATTGACACATATTAGCCCACGGACCGCCCATTTGAAAAGATATGCCAGGGACTCAACCATTTTGATTTATTGGGGGTCCCAATCTACACTGTATCATCATGATTAGTGTTCATTTAACTCTGAGAGTGTACAAATGGAACCAAATGGACCCGTTAGGGTCCATTTGGTTCCATTTGTACACTCTCAGAGTTACAGAGACATAAGGGTCAATTTGGTTCCTAACTATTAATTTGGCTGGGGACCCCCTGGAACCCCCTCAAGGACCACTGGTGGTCCCCGGACCACTGGTTGAAAACCACTGGTCTAGTGTGATGAATGCACGGAAGTGGAATGAGAGCTGGATGAACACGTTTATGAATAAACATTATATCTATGAATGATTGTGAGCAGAACAATGAAATAATAACATATCACATGTGTTCTGATTATTGTGCACAGTGTATCATGTTAATGAGGAATCTAAACAGCCCAGAGTAAGGATTTCTGAATACATTTAGAGATCTGTTATTTATGAGTGTTTCTGTAGGTCTATCCATCAGAGATCAGTTTACAGTTGGTAGTAAGCTTTGTATCTATAGTGACCTGTATTGATTGATTGAATATTTGATCAGGCAGAAATGTAAAACAGCACAAGTACAGTTAATAACACTTTGTCTAAAAGGTCCGTCCAAAAAAGTCCTTGCGGTCTTGTTTCCATTGAGGTGGTGACATGACAACACTATGAATATTAATACACAGGAACAACCACAGACTGTCAAGGATACATTTATTAAACTATTCATACTTCTACACATGATCATACAATAACATGTGAAGAATGAGAATAATATCACATTCATATTCAATGAAAACACAATCATGGAATGAGTGAGGAAACAATGATGTCATAATGAATCAATGAATAAACAATGATTGATTTGAGTTGATAAACACATTTAGTAGATGTTTGAATCCAGAGTGATTGACAAAGTCCAAGATGAGAGTCAAACTATGAGTGAAATGTGCTGTCAAAATGAACACTGCTCACATCACTCGGGTGGCTCAGTGGTAAAGTCCCTGCCCACCACCACGGAGGTTGTGGGTTACAATCCACCGTGGTGCATCCGGCTTTGTCCAACGTCTATGTGAACACAACTGACCCGTGTTCAGGGGAGGGAAGCCGGGCGGGAGGAGGAGGATATATGTCACTGTATGTACTCCTATGGGCTGGGGGGGCACTGGTCAGCGGGGAGTGTTGGGCGGGAGGAGTGGGACGAAGGCCCTACGTCCTGCCGGTGGGGGCTCCTCACTGGCAGGTGAGCCAATAGGAGACAACACAGAGATGTGTGGGGGGAGGAGTTCATTGGCATAACCACTAAACTGGGGAGAAACTTTGAAGCATGATTGGCTACTAAGTTAAAAAACATGTAATAAAAATAATGAACACTGAACACTGCTCACAATGTGTCGCTTTGTGACGTAGATCTAGATATTAGAGGGGGGGGGAGGGTGGACCAATTACAGAACCCTGGGGGACTCCAGTCAATAAAGTATAAGGGGTTAACTGGTTAAGTATAAAGGTTTATATACAATAAACTATATTGATACTGTGAGAATTACATGATCAAATATACAGTTTTCCTCAGTCTATTCTTGTGTAAAAATATCAAAAATCTAATATACATAAAATATGAGTTTGTATCATAAGAGACACAATATGACACTGATATTTACATCATCATCATCATCATCATCATCATCATCAGTGTTGATGGACAGTATTTATGATACATATTTATAAATGTATGGAGTGGAGGTTTGTTCACTTCTATCTAATCTAATCTAAGATCTAAAGCTCCCTGCATGTGGTGATGACTCATTTTATACCATAGAGTTTGACATTAATATTATGGATTTGACCAGGGACCCCCATTTGAACACATTTGTGCCATGGACCCCAATTTGAACATATTTGTGTCAGGGACCCCCATTTGAACATATTTGTGCCGCGGACCCCCGTTTGAACATATTTGTGTCAGGGACCCCGATTGGAACATATTTGTGTCAGGGACCCCCATTTGAACATAACTGTGCCACAGACCCCCATTTGAACACATTTGTGCCACGGACCCCCATACAAGATTTCGGTTATAATTTTCTAAAATATATTATATAAAAAATATCATACTTTTTTTAAAAGTAGCAGATCTACAAGCTCACAACCCGTCGCGATGCGACACGTTGTGAGCTTGTAGATCTGCTACTTTCAAATAGCCTATATATACAGAGGTTAACGTGTTTAAACTGATTTAGAGACGACTGGTTCTCAAAGTGGGGTCCAGGGGCCTCCGGGGGTCCTTGAGGGGATACCAGGGGGTCCTAAGCTAAATCATTAAATATACAGCATCAAAATCAGTGTAACCACGTCAACCATCAAATACTTCGCTGTTGGAAAATAGCCGATCTAAAAGTTCACAATGTGTCATAATGTGACGTGTTGTGAGCATGTAGATCTGCTATTTCAGGATTTTATAATTTGTAACATTTTTAACGACACACATCTTATCTTAAGGGGGTCAGGGGTCAAAGGTCAAATACATTGGGGGTCGTTGACATGACAACGTTAGAGAAACACTGAATCTACAGGAGCTTTAATGTGTGACTGTCACTGTGCTGCTTATTACATCATCATGTTGATGTCACCGTGATGTCATGATGAGTCACTCATGCCCAAATATGGAGTCCATGACGTCAGATTCAGCTAGTCTCAAAGTATCCTGGCAACAGTGGTAACCATGACAACCTGCACTCACTCAAACATGTTGAGTAACCATGGTGACCTGATGTCATCCTCACATAGAGACTCTATCTCTGCTCACACAGACACACTGAGGAGGAGGAGAGGTGTAACCAGAACCCAGCATAGAGAGGTTCAGAGAATGTGTTCTGGAAGGTGTAAAGGTGTGTCAGTGAGTCAGAGGACCCTTTATAGAAGGACAGAGTCCCAGCAGGCCAGTCCAGATACACTGCTACTCTGTTGGGGCCAGAGGGACTGACAGGGAGGACAGTGTCCTTACTATTGTGTGTGACAGTGTAACTGTTACCATGACTACCATCTGTACAGTACAGCCTCCATGACTTGTCATTGAGTCCAAGCTTACAGTCATCACCACGTCCTTTCCTGCTGATCCCTCTGTAAGTCACTGCTATAGAAACCCATTCACTCCACTCTACCTCCCAGTAACAGCGTCCAGTCAGACCCTCTGTACACAGAACCTGAACCACTCTATCAAACCTGTCAGGATGTTCAGGATATGATTGATGTCCCCGTGTCACCTTTCTGTTGTTCTCAGACAGAGAGAGGCGTCTGTATGCTGTGTTTGTGTCCAGTGTGAGAGGATGGAAATCTGATGAGAAAAACAACACAGTAAACATTAAATACATCATTCACTGACTGACTGACTGACTGACTGACTGACTGACTGACTGACTGACTGACTGACTGACTGACTGACTGACTGACTGACTGACTGACTGACTGACTGACTGACTGACTGACTGACTGACTGACTGACTCACACACACACACACACACACACACACACACACACACACACACACACACACACACACACACACACACACACACACACACACACACACACACACACATTACATTACATTACATTACATTACATTACAGTCATTTAGCAGACGCTTTTATCCAAAGCGACTTACAATAAGTGCAATCAACAAAGGTAGGGAACGAAAGCTACTAATCACCAGAGGTTATAAGTGCATTTTCTGCAATAACAAGCAACCAAGAGCATACCTAGCGCTAAGGTAAAAGTGCAATATATCAGCTACCTATTTCCTTAAACAGATGAGACAAAGTAGTCAAATGAGCAGGAGCTAAAAACAAATAATTGTATTGACTAAACAAGATCCAATAAACAATTCAACAATAAAACAAGCATTCGTACAACTAGTTAACAACAAGTAGGCCAGGCAAAGAGGAAGGGTAGTGTTTCCTGAAGAGGTGGGTTTTCAGCCTGCGGCGAAAGATGGGCAGTGACTCTGCTGTCCTGACATCAGTGGGAAGTTCATTCCACCACTGTGGGGCCAGAACAGAAAAAAGTCGTGACCGTGTCGATCGACCAGAAGGACCGTTGAGTGGCGGGGGAGTCAGTCGCCCCTTGGTGGCCGACCGGAGTGGTCGGGAAGGGTTGTGGGCATTGACCAATACCCGGAGGTAAGAGGGAGCTGTTCCTTTCGCTGCCCTATAGGCTAGCACCAGGGTTTTAAACTGAATGCGAGCCGCTACGGGGAGCCAGTGCAGGGAACGGAGAAGGATAGTTGTGTGAGAGAACTTGGGGCGGTTGAACACCAGACGAGCCGCAGCTTTCTGAACAAGCTCCAGGGGTCTGATGGCAGATGCCGGAGCGCCAGCCAGGAGGGAGTTGCAGTAGTCCAGGCGGGAGATGACAAGAGCCTGGATGAGCACCTGGGCTGCCTTCTCCGTGAGGAAGGGCCGAATTCTCCTGATGTTGTAGAGGAGGAATCTGCAGGACCGTGTCACTGATGCGATGTTAGCCGAGAACGACAGTTGATCGTCCAGGGTCACACCCAGATTCTTCGCAGTCCGAGTTGACGTCACCACAGCGTTCTCAATGGTGATGGCCATGTCTCGGTGAGGACAGCCCTTCCCCGGGATGAACATCAGCTCAGTCTTGTCCAGGTTGAGCTTCAGGTGGTTCGTCGACATCCACTCCGAGATGTCAGCCAGACAAGCAGCAATGCTTGCCTCCACGTGTGTGTCAGAGGGGGGGAATGAGAGGATCAGCTGGGTGTCATCGGCATAGCAGTGGTAGGAAAAGCCATGGGAGCGGATGACAGCACCAAGAGATGTAGTGTAGAGAGAGAAGAGAAGAGGACCCAGAACCGAGCCTTGGGGAACCCCAGTAGTGAGCCTGTGTGGTTCTGACACAGACCCTCCCAGCTTCACCTGGTAGGAGCGACCCGTCAGGTAGGATGCAAACAGGGAGAGTGCAGAGCCTGAGACACCCATCCCCTCGAGGGTGGAGAGGAGGATCTGATGGTTCACTGTGTCGAACGCTGCAGACAGGTCCAGGAGTATCAGGACAGAGGAGAGAGAGTTCGCTCTAGCGGCATGGAGTGACTCCGCCACTGCCAGGAGGGCAGTCTCTGTCGAGTGACCCACTTTGAACCCAGACTGGTTGGAGTCCAGGAGGTTGTTCTGGTGGAGATACGAGGACAGTTGTTTGAACACAGCACGTTCGAGAGTTTTAGATAGGAAGGATAGAAGGGAAACCGGCCTGTAGTTCTTGACTTCAGAGGGGTCAAGTGTCGGTTTCTTGAGGAGGGGGGTGACTCTGGCAGTCTTGAAAGTAGAGGGAAAGTAACCAGATGTCAGAGAGGTGTTAATAAGGTGGGTTAAGAAGGGAAGAAGTTCAGGTGCAGTGGACTGCAGCAGAGGGGATGGGACAGGGTCCAGAGAGCATGAGGTGGGGCGGCTAGAGGTAACAAGGAGAAGGACCTCGTTAGGAGAAAGGGGAGAAAAGTGGGATAGAGAGGTGGAGGGGGGGGAGAGAGGAGTAGATGAAGCTAGAGAGGGGAGGGTGGAAGAGGGACGGGTGTGGGTAGTGCGCAGGGCACCAGCCGGGGGAGGAGGGAATGAGGATCGGATATCGTTCACCTTCTTGTCAAAGAAGTTGGCGAAATCGTCAGGGACGAGGGACGAGGAGGGAGGAGGGGGAGGTGGTTGCAGGAGAGAGGAGAAAGTTTCAAAGAGTTTTTTAGGGTTAGAAGCAGAAGCCTGAATTTTAGTGCAGAAGAAAGCAGCTTTAGCAGCTGATAGAGAGGAGGAAAAGGTAGAAAGGAGGAAAAGGTAGAAAGGAGGAAAAGGTAGACACACACACACACACACACACACACACACACACACACACACACACAGCGTTGCTGTCAGGTGGAAACCTTGTATGTCCAAAACTACCACTAAACATTTTAAAATAGTGTAAAAAGTTTTGTGTTTTATGTTTTCATGTTTTACTTAAGTAAAAGTATCAATACTTAAATGTAGAAATACTCTGTTACAAGTAAAAGTCTAGAATCAAAAGTATTGGTATTAAAATGTAATTAAAGTACCAAAGGTAGAAAGTAGCTACTTATTATGCAGAATGTCCCATTTCACATGTTTTCAAATATAAATTGTATAAAAATCATTTGAAAATAGCAGATCTACAAGCTCACAATGCATCACATCACGACGCATTGTGAGCTGCTATTTTCAAAAGGCCAAAATGTTTTGTAATAATAATCAAAATCCTCCAAGTAACTAATAACTAAAGTTTTCAAATAATTGTAGTGGAGTAAAAATACAATATTTGCCTCTGAAATGTAGTGGAGTAGAAGTAAAAGTACTGAAAATAGGAAATACTCCAGTAAAGTAAAAACACCTCAACATGTTACATAAGTACAGTACTTGAGTAAATGTACTTAGTTACTTTACTCCTCTTAAAATACACACGTCTGTTATATCAAAGGATCCTAAACTTTTAAGTCTGTGACCCTCAAAAATCATCATATTTGAACTGGGGAAGTAAAAACTACTTTGGGGAGTCCCCTGGGGGTCCAGACCGCCAGTTTGTAAACCACTTTGTTACATAGAAAACATTCAGCATCTATAAGTTATCAACACCTCACACCATGGTGAGAAGCGTTGCTAACTTGTAGATCGGCTATTTTAGTTATTTTTCAAATATGGAGGAATTACAAGCTGATTTACAAGCTCACAACGTGTCACAATGCGAGCCGTCGTGAGCTTGTAGATCTCTTATTTATTATGCATATTCCATTTTTTAAAGTTGTTATGTACTACAGTTTTTTCATCTACAAGCCGATCTACAAGCTGACAACATGTCACATTGCAACATGTGAGCGCGTAGATCTGCTGTTTTTGAAATAGCCAATCTACAAGCTCACAGCCTGTCATGATGCAAAGCATTGTGAGCTTGTAGATCGGCTATTTATTTTATTTTACCACAACCCAATCTGCAAGCTCACAACCTGTCACAATGTGACTCGTTGTAAGTTGATAGATCGGCTAGTTGTGTATTAGAAAAATAGCCGATCTACAAGCTCACAACGCTTGTAGATCAGCAATTTAATTAATTAATTAATCTAAATGAATACACAATATGTCACAATGTGATGTGTTGTGAGCTTGTAGATTAGCTATTTTGGGAATATAAATCATCTTCAAGCTCACATCGTGTTATGATGTGACACGTTGTGTGCTTGTGGTATTTTTCAAATAATGCCGAAATACAAATTCAGAACCCGTCACAATCATGATGTGATGCATGGTGAGATTGTAGATCGGCTATTTTTATTTATTTCAATTATTGATAATCTACAATGCAATCTGCAAGCTCACAACCTGTCAAAATGTGACGAGTTGTGAGCTTGTAGATCCACTGTTTAAAAACGTAAAAGTCCATATAAATGTTCATCACACGTTAAACAACATATTGTGAGTTTATGTTTGAAATACAGCTGATCTACAAGCTCACAACCTGTCACAATGTAACTCATGAGTTTGTAGATCTGTTACTTTTGAGTTTTAAACAAAACCAAACTACGAGCTCACAACGTGTCGCAATGTGATCCTTGTGAGCTTGTAGATCGTCTACCTTAAAACAAAAAATACAGCTGATCTACAAGCTCACAACCCATCACACTGATGTGCTTTGTGAGCTTGTAGATCGGCTGTTTTTTGTTATGTTTCATATATTGAGGCCTGAGGAAGATCCAGCAGGCTTTAAACATCACATTCATGATGGTAATAAACCATTTAACTTATGGATCATAATTATTCCAGTGCAGAGTTCTGCTCTGCATCTGGCTTTTTAAATGACTTTGGATGAGCTTGATCTTCTACTTGTTGATGTTTGAAATAACTCACTACCTGTCACAATGCAACATGTTGTGAGCTTGTAGATCGGCTGTTTTTGAAATATAGCCAATCTACCAACTCATAGCGCATCATAATGTGAGGCGTGGCAAGCTTGTAGATCTGCTATTTTTGCCTATTCTTGTAATATAGCCGATGTAAAGGCTCACAACCCAACATGATGTGAGCTTGTAGATCGACTCAGAACCTGTCACAATGCAACAAGTTTTGAGCTTGTAGATCAGCTATTTTTATTTATTTGTATTAGTCTATCTAAAAGCTCACCACACGTCATGATCAGAGTTTCCGTTAGCCGGTATTTACCGGCCATTGACCGATAAAATATTTAATTGGCCGTTAATTATAAAGATCACAGACCACCGTGACCGATTAAGAAAATGCTGTTATTAGTCTGTCTGTCTGTCTGTCTGCTATGGATAAAGTGGTGAAAGTTGGTGACACACATACATTACAGGCGAGTTATGAACCTTCCTTGTACCATCATTCATGATGACATAATTAACATTAACAAAACAAAACAAAAGCTGTAGGTTTTGCATATTAAGGTTGAATAAGATGTAGGGCCCAAAACATATATTAATGTGTTTATACTGTGTGACGTAGTGGCGCTAACGCCCACTTTATTCAGTTAATTTTTGGAAAGCGACTCCTCTGCATGATAGAGTAGATATTATTTAGTTAACTATAAAAACAGAAACAGATTGCATCTGTGATAAAGTGGAAAGAAGCTCAGCGCTAACGTAACGAGGTGTAACTATCAGGTGGGTGAATGTATCTGCAAACACACATGTGATGTTAATTATAATATGGACGATTAATGTATTCTTTGGCCGGTAAAATATTATCCTGTCGGTCAAGGTGGCCGGCCCAAACATTGCCTTGTGAAAACCCTGGTCATGATGCAACGTATTGTGAGTTTATAGATTGGCTCTTTTTATGTTTAAAATACAGCTGATCTACAAGCTCACAACCTGTCTCAATGTGACTCGTTGTGAGTTTTTAGATCTGCAAATTTTCTTTCAAATATAGCTGAACTACAAGCTCACAACCTGTCTCAATGTGACACGTGAGCTTGTAGATCGGCTTTATTTTAAATATTGCAGATCTACAAGCACACAATGTGTCACAATGTGAGGTGTTGTGAGGAGTTGTGAGGCATTGGGTTTCATTCACTAAGCTCAGGTCCTCACATATTTTGTACTTATGTGCATATACGTGACTTCCCACGTTCAGTATTCATTCAGCTTTTTTTTACCGTGAATTTGGGCGGACACTCAAACTCACGTCTGCTCAGGAACAGACTTATATGTCTCAAACCTTTCATATATGTTATTAGAATGCCTTATTCTTTATGAAAAATCAATGACAATAGTGCCAAACCGCAAATAATGTTTGCGGTTTGCGGTTTGCGGTTTGAAATAAGAGTACATTAAAAAAATATATGTTCAAAGATCTATTGCTTGGATGCATATTATAGACATGATGCAAATTCAACCGAGTATTTCTTTTCAGTTGACACATTTAGAGCTGAATTATTAGGTCTCTCTGCGTGTTTTCCGTTCCTGCAAATGTGGCCACAGTTTCACATATTGGACTTTCATGCCAACATGTCACGCTATTACTTTATAATATTGACCACATCACATCATGTTATGTCTTATCATCTGATGAGGATACAGTATGGATGAAATCTAGCTGTGTCCATAATATCCATTCACCATTCTGACGTAGGACAGGATATGTTGTTAATCCTAAGGACAGGTTTATCCTCAGTAATCAATAAAGTGTGATCTGGGCCATAATCTGATCTCAGTTTCCTCAGTCAAATGCAAGCATTATTTAATAGAAAAGGCTTCTATAATATCCTTTCCACGTTTTATTGGCCTATCCTTTGGTGGTGGGGTTAAACATTATAACTTCTTATTGTCATTATGAGAGCATTACTTTATTAACGTTCAGCTGATCCATCGTGTGATCGAGGGACTCACTTCCAGACAGAACAGATGTACAAGTTGTCAATGTGGTGCGACTTGTGATTTTGCATATAGGTTTTTTTTCTTCACGTGGGTTATTTCTGGTTGCCTTTTATGGTGTTAAATGGGGCGTGGAACAATACAAAGGATCTACACGGGAGCACACTAGTGACTTTAGAACACAAATGAGATACACCTGTGATACACACAAATCATGGCTCTGCACCCTCCAGGATATACACGTTATTTATGACCAGTTTAGTGAATGAGACCCATTGTTTCTGTCAACCCACATGACCTTAGTTTTCAGATTTTTTTAAAAATTCAAAATAAATAAAAAGATTCATGTTGCTATATACATATACATATAAACAACATGTAAAATGACACAGATCCTTTCCCGGTTTTAAAGGTATAACAATGTATAGGCTTTCCAGGTCTTAATGGGTTAAGGACCGGGCCAAGAGCAGAGAAACCTCCTGAATTCCCTGGAAGCTCTACTGAAGAGTTTTCAGGACAGTATCTGGGGAGGGGCCAACCCACTATAAAACAGTGTATAAAATGTTAATATGTGATATTGACACAGACAGACAGATACTCACATTTTCTAGGATTAAGCCAATCTTCTCCTCCATGTTTCACTCTGTAGGAAATAGAACAACAATGCATCAATGTCTAACTGTCTAACACAACGTCTCCACTACCTGACACTACAGTGTTTCTCCTATCATTATCTTGGCCCTGCAGCCCATCCAGACATACTCACTGCTGCCCAGTTTGGATCTCATCACCTCCTCAGACTCCACCTTAACCCCTAGCACTCCACTCTCCTTTATCCCTTCTTAATGCAAGTTTACTATGCAGATATATCTTGTTCTTAATGCAAGTTTACTATGCAGATATATCTTGTTCTTAATGCAAGTTTACTATGCAGATATATCTTGTTCTTAATGCAAGTTTACTATGCAGATATATCTTGTTCTTAATGCAAGTTTACTATGCAGATATATCTTGTTCTTAATGCAAGTTTACTATGCAGATATATCTTGTTCTTAATGCAAGTTTACTATGCAGATATATCTTGTTCTTAATGCAAGTTTACTATGCAGATATATCTTATTCTTAATGCAAGTTTACTATGTAGATATATCTTGTTCTTAATGCAAGTTTACTATGCAGATATATCTTGTTCTTAATGCAAGTTTACTATGCAGATATATCTTGTTCTTAATGCAAGTTTACTATGCAGATATATCTTGTTCTTAATGCAAGTTTACTATGCAGATATATCTTGTTCTTAATGCAAGTTTACTATGCAGATATATCTTCTTCTTAACTCTCTCAGTGCCAATGAAATAAAAAAATATGTTCATACTGTGTCAGCAATTTTTTGTTAGTTAAAAAAGTTTTTAAAAAGTGCTTAGGAAGCGAGATGCAGCCTTTTTCAGTTATAAGTTAAACAAGGAGTGGATGGAGCTGCAAATCTTCAGATAATGATATCTTGGGTTCTGAACATTCCCCCCACCCCAAAAAAGAAAACTCATGTTTTTTCGTTCTGGCACTGAGGGCATTCAGAAAAAAACTTGGGGTATCTCGTTGTTTGGCACTGAGAGAGTTAATGCAAGTTTACTATGCAGATATATCTTGTTCTTAATGCAAGTTTACTATGCAGATATATCTTGTTCTTAATGCAAGTTTACTATGCAGATATATCTTGTTCTTAATGCAAGTTTACTATGCAGATATATCTTGTTCTTAATGCAAGTTTACTATGCAGATATATCTTGTTCTTAATGCAAGTTTACTATGCAGATATATCTTGTTCTTAATGCAAGTTTACTATGCAGATATATCTTGTTCTTAATGTAAGTTCACTATGCAGATATATCTTGGATATGTCTTGTTATTTCTCAACCATACAGAATGTTATTTAGACAACATGTTGTTTAGATATCTGAAAATCTCCTGATAGATGCTGTGTTGACTCTGGACTTGATAAAACACAGTGGACCAACACTAGACACGACACCCAACATCATCACTGACAGTGAAAACTTCACACTGGAGTCAACACAGCATCTACCAGGAGATTTTAGAGGACTTTGCGCTTCTGTATGTTGACAAGCTTTGTGGAGATGCTGATTTAATTTTCCAGCAGGACTTCCACCTGCCAACAGAGTGTACTGACCATGGTATAACTGACCAGACAACTGACCTTACCTCATAGGCGGCGGGTGAGTCCGACATTTGGGAAGGCTAGTACGGGACACATGCACGCGCGCGCAGCGCGCGTGCATGTGCCCCCCCCCCCCCCGCGCGCGCGATTTTTTTCGGGTTTCCCGTGGATAAAGTTACTTTTTTGGTTACTTTATTAAGTTTATTTCGGTTATAGGGTGACAAGCAGTGCTGCGCAGCCTGCGCTGATGTGAACGCAGTAATGCACGTTATTTTCTGCTGAAGGGAGGGGGCGGAGAGGGTGCTCCTTTGATCGGCGGGTAGGCGTGATTGTCACCAGGGGGCTGCAGCGACAGCACGCACAATATATAATGCTGCGCACATTTATTATATATAATTTGCTCAATTTCAAAAATTTTCCAGGATAACATTTGGGAAGGCTTAGCCTACCCTAGCCTTCATTACCCGCCGCCTATGCCTTACCTGAACCCCACAGAGAATAGATGTTGTATTGTCAAGAGGAAGGTGTGAGACACTAGACTCAACAATACAAATGAGCTTAAGGCTGCTATCAAAGCAAACCTGGGCTTCCATAACACCTCAACAGAACCACAGGCTGATCACCTCCATGCCACGCCCTATTGATGAAATCATTTGTTCAAAAGTAGCTCAGACCAAATGTATAACCTTATCTGTTTGTTGGTTAAAGTATTAACTAAATATGCATAAATATTTGCATCTATTTGTGACTTTGTGTCAGAGTGAATACACCGTTAAGAGACACACGAGGGAAACACTGTACATTCACTGTACTATCCAACATGGACACAGTCCAAGTCTACTCACATGCAGTTCTCCAGAACTGAATCATTCACCATGTTGAGGCTCAGGTCCAACTCTCTTAGGGAGGGATGAGAGTTTACAGCTGAGGACAGAACTTCACAGCATCTCTCTGACAAGCAGCACTGAGCCAGTCTGAATGAAGAATGAAACACCAGATGAAATACAATGAAAAAGAAAGAATAAATAAAACACGTTACAATATACATTATTCCTGGATTGAGAACCTGGACCTGGCCGTGATGGACTGTCAGGGTTTTGGACTAGTGACCCAAGAGGTGGAAAGGAAAAGAGAAAGAAAGAAAGAAAATACAACAAGAATACAATAAATTAAGAAAGAAAACAGACATATTCTTAATATTCTGAAGTTCAGCTCACACACACATACAAGGCTGTTACTACACTCAATATAGATCATAATGATGACATTAGGGATCCCCATATATGGGCATAATTAAATGCACAAAATCTCTGTAAGTATGTATGTATTTATTTTAAGTACGTCTGTAGTTCAGGTATCTTTAGAACAAGACAGACCAACGTCAAACTTGTCAAATGACCTGAGTGTATTCTTATGTCAAAAGTCTCTAAAAGAGAAATTTTAATTACTTCCTGACATATGCAAGAACTTGTGCATAAATATGAATCTTGATTTCATTCAACTTTACAATGTTTGAGGATGTTCTCTGTGTCTCATAGGTCTTTGTCAGATCTTGCTTGAGTTATTTGATCCTTTTTAAACTTTAGACCAAATAATAAACTATATCAATGAGAAGTTCATCAACCCCAAATGTTTTCTATTTGTATTCACAATGGTGAATATTAGGAATTTAGATCTACAGAATTCAGAGAGATGTTTCATAGGAAGGAGAAAAATACCACATGCTCATCATTAATGAAATGGACGCTTGCACCCATTAATATCAATATAAATAATCAAAACTAGAAGATGATGAAGATCTGACAATATACACCCAACAACGATAGTGTAATATTGTATCTCAGCATGGAAGGACATGAGGTAGGCTTGGGTTCCCATGATATCATTCTTATTAATACATTCTCACCACAACATTCATATTATATTCATATATATATACAGTACAAAATAAAACAGAATTTATCAAAATAAATCTAATAATAAATCTAATAAATAGGGTTAATTAATCTTACTTTAGAATTTCCAGTCTACAGTGCAGACTCTTCAGTCCAGCTAAGAGCAGATCCAGTAGTCCTGATTGCTGCAGGTTGTTTTGGCTGAGGTCCAATTCTCTCAAATGAGAAGGATTAGAGCTGAGAGCTGAAGCCACAACTTCAACCTCTGTCTGTCTGAGGTTACAGCCAACAAGTCTGTAAATACAGATTAAATAAGAGACTATCAAAACTAATTACACCTTGTTCACTGTCATGGAAGTTAACTAAGAGATATCCTACTGTATCTAGTTATACAGACATAAACAGTTTAAGTATGATCAGAGAACAGGGAAGTAAACAACAGATGTAAGTATATCTGAGTAACCAAGCTCACTGTTTAAAAACTGCTACTGAATGGCGCGGAGGAGAACATTGCTTTCCTAGTTGTCTGTTTATCAGCTACTGTACGTTTGATGATATATATATCTATATTTTCATATTAAAACAAATTGAAACTACAGCTCTAGTTTCTGCACATCCTCGCTGTGTATTTTCAAGCTTGATGACACAGGAACACATGTCCCCCCGGTCTCACAAGATCCACCACTTGATTCTGAACTTTTATTGTCAAGTCTGGATATTAAAACTTGTGTCAGCTATATTACCTGTCAATCAATGTGATTTGAACCAACGCACGTCACGAGTCCCTTTAGTTACAGGGAGGGTGATTTATCCCACAGCAGCACAACTTATTATTTGTCAGAATATAAAAAGTGAACCTGGATGGGTGTGTTTCACCACATCGTTGTTGAAAACTGAGGTAGGCTTCTCTGCTTCAACTTCACTTCATCTCCTAGCCTGTGATCTTAGCTTAGTCTTAAAAGAACAGTGGTGGAAAGTAACTAAGTACATTTACTCAAGTACTGTGTCAATGTGTTGGGATGTGACGTGTTGTGAGCTTGTAGATCTGCTATTTTCAAGACATTTTTGTACATTTTATACATACCATGTGAAACGGGACATTCTGCATGATGAGTGCATTCTACTTTTGGTACTTTAAGTACATTTTGATACCGATACTTTTGTACTTTTACTCAAGTAAATTTTGAATTCCGGACTTTTACTTGTAACAGAGTATTTCTACATTGCAGCAAGGCAGTGAGAGAGTGAGACAGGTGCATGGCAGTGAGAGAGTGAGACAGGTGCATGGCAGTGAGAGAGTGAGACAGGTGCATGGAAGTGAGAGAGTGAGACAGGTACATGTCAGTGAGAGAGTGAGACAGGTGCATGTCAGTGAGAGAGTGAGACAGGTGCGTGGAAGTGAGAGAGTGAGACAGGTACATGTCAGTGAGAGAGTGAGACAGGTACATGTCAGTGAGAGAGTGAGACAGGTGCATGTCAGTGAGAGAGTGAGACAGGTGCATGGCAGTGAGAGAGTGAGACAGGTGCATGTCAGTGAGAGAGTGAGACAGGTGCATGGCATTGTAGATCTGTCCATCCAGCGCATTCCCAGTTGGTGCTCGCTGTCTCCTGTGGGGGCCCAAGCCCTAGGTGATCGGCCCCTGCTTATTTTTCTTGTTTAAAGCTTCATTTTATTAAGACAGCAATATGGGAAAAAAACATATTTATCTCAATTAAACATATATTAAATACAATAACCAAATATTATTTTGAAAATGATTAGTAGGGGCAGCCCCGTTTAGTAAGTTGACCAAATATCTACTCACAACCCTAATCAAAATACATCTGGTAAATGTATCTTACCTTAGAATGTGCAGACTCTTCAGTCCAGCAGAGAGCAGATCCAGTAGTCCTGAGTCCTGCAGGTTGTTTTGGCTGAGGTCCAATTCTCTCAAATGTGAAGGATTAGAGCTGAGAGCTGAAGCCACAACTTCAACCTCTGTCTGTCTGAGGTTACAGCCAACAAGTCTGTAAATACAGATTAAATAAGAGACTATCAAAACACATTATACCTAGTTCACTGTCATGGAAGTTAACTAAGAGATCTCCTACTGTATCTAGTTATACAGACATAAACAGTTAAAGTGTGATCAGAGAACAGGGAAGTAAACAACAGATGAAAAGTTAATGTAATGTAAGTCAATCTGAGTAACCAAGCTCACTGTTTAAAAAGCCATCCTCTGTACACCCCTTCACTAATGGTATGGTCCATTTCTCATATGGTATGGTCTGTTTTCATGTTAGAATAACTCATAAAGAGGACACATATGAATAGTTTGAGGACTTGAGTTCTCCTGTTGTTCTGTGTGTAGGCCTACTAAGGTTGGGGTTTTCTGTCGGCGATTGGATGAGTCCAATCATTGCATGTTTTTATTAGGTGATGTTTTGGATGATATTTGTCATTTTATTTAGCAAAATAAATGTATCCTAATGGTGTGTCTCTTTGACAATTAAACTCTTCAAATATGGCCGAATTAAATATGAAGCGCAATACAAACGTATACGAAATGTTAATCAATTTGGGCTATTCTAATAATGATTGATGATGATGATGAAGGATGCGACTTGTTGTTAGCTTGTAGATCTGCTATTTTCAAAAGATTTTAATACATTTTCTGCATAATGAGTACTTTCTACTTTTGGTACTTTAAGTACATTTTGATACCAATACTTTTGTACTTCTACTCAAGTAAATTTTGATTTCCGGACTTTTACTTGTAAGAGAGTATTTCTACATTGCAGTATTGATACTTTTACTTAAGTACAAAATGTGAGTACTTTTTCCACCACTGTAAAATAATATCCTATGGATGTGATAAGTTTTACAATTCTTTGTTGTCTAAACAAGTGTTGGTCAGTGAGAGAGTGAGACAGGTGCATGTTGCAGTCACGTTACTATAGTAACCCGACACTGCAGACGTTACAGCCAAATGTATACTCTGTCGTACGATGGGATCGTGCGCCGAAAATAGCAGATCTACAAGCTCACAATGTGTCGCGTCAGCGACGCATTGTGAGCTTGTAGATCTGTCTGACCAGCGTACTCCCAGTGGGTGCTCGCTTTCTCCTGTGGGTGCCCGAGCCCTAGGTGATCGGCCCCTGCTTATTTTGCTTGTTAAAAGCATCATTTAATTAAGACATGACAGCAATATGGGAAAAACGTATATATCTCAATTAAACATATATTAAATACAATAACCAAATATTGTTTTGTATACGATTAGTAGGGGCAGCCCCGTTTAGGTTAACCGAATATCTGCGCACAGTCACACCCCTAATCAAAATAAATCTGGTAAATGTATCTTACCTTAGAATCTCCAGTCTACAGTGCAGACTCTTCAGTCCAGCAAAGAGCAGAGGTCCTGAGCGCTGCAGGTTGTTTTGGCTGAGGTCCAATTCTCTCAAATGTGAAGGATTAGAGCTGAGAGCTGAAGCCACAACTTCAACCTCTGTCTGTCTGAGGTTACAGCCAACAAGTCTGTAAATACAGATTGAATAAGAGACTATCAAAACAAATTACACCTAGTTCACTGTCATGGAAGTTAACTAAGAGATCTCCTACTGTATCTAGTTATACAGACATAAACAGTTTAAGTATGATCAGAGAACATTGAAGTAAAAAACAGTTGGAAGTTAATGTTATCCTACTATCCTACTATAATTCTAGTAATAATTCTAGTAACCTCTGTGCGTTTGTAGTGGTGGTGGTGAAGCTACCCGGTTCTCCTCACTGGCTGGACCAATTGCTCTGATTTTGCACACAGCCATTGACCATTACCATCTGAACACAACTGTGAAGCCCGTTTTCCAATTTCATCAAATCTCAGCTTCTTATTAGCGTTTTTGTGTCAAACACTGTCGCCATGGTTACGGGGCTGCCCAGCTATGGGACGAACTGCCTCCCGGGTTGCCAGATCATGTGCGCATATCCCCCCACGGCTGCTGGACCAATTGCTCTGATTTTGCACACAGCCATTGACCATTACCATCTGAACACAACTGTGAAGCCCGTTTTCCAATTTCATCAAATCTCAGCTTCTTATTAGCGTTTTTGTGTCAAACACTGTCGCCATGGTTACGGGGCTGCCCAGCTATGGGACGAACTGCCTCCCGGGTTGCCAGATCATGTGCGCATATCCCCCCACGGCTGCGCTGCGCCGACCGGGTATGGTCTAGTGTAAGTAATCTGAGTAACCAAGCTCACTGTTTAAAAAGCCATCCTCTGTACACCCCTTCACTAATGGTATGGTCCATTTCTCATATGGTATGGTCTGTTTTCATGGTAGAATAACTCATAAAGAGGACACATACTGTATGAATAGTTTGAGGACTTGAGTTCTCCTGTTGTTCTGTGTGTACTAAGGTTGGGGTCGTCTGTCGTCGATTGGATGAGTCCAATTAATGTTGGTTACCTTCATGTTACATGTGTGCACTTCACCTACAGTATGCTGAGTATACTAATATAGTTTTGTCTTCCATTAAAGGAATATTTCACCCCAAAAAAGACTTTATCCCTATCAATTAAACCTTGAATTCATGGAGATTTGAGTTTTTTAGTATTTGTGACATTCCTGAACCTAAATCCAAAATCCTACTACTTTAATTAAAATGGCCACGCTGTGGTGTACGTCCCAGGTTGGTCAGCACACAATCACTCCACTTGCCTCCAAACTTGCCACAGACTATTGATCAGTGCTCTGGCTAATGCCTATAGGCTTCTTTCCCCACCTTTGATGTACTTACATATTGTACAGTTAATATAAAACTACATTCTTTTCATTCAGGCAAATTTTAGCCACCTTTTTGTTTGGCCGCTAGGCCCACCCTACTGCACATATGTGACATAGGCGCAGCGTCCCATAAAAAGGACAAGGACTGACAGATAGAGATCTCCATATATGGTCATATCAGTTGGATCACTGGTGCACCGTAGATGTGAGGGCCACGAAGCGGCCCCAACCTCTAGTTTGACTAAATGACATTAATAGGAAACCAATCTTAACAAGAGCAAAACTATATTTAAAACATTCTCTTTAAACCTGGATCATCAGTAGGCTCATAGTGATTACACTGTGAGAGTTGTTTTGGAGTTTATGTACTTTTCTTTAATATAGTTTTGCATTGGTTTTCTACCACAGCAGACACTGCAAATATTCTATTTTGGATCAGGAATGCAACCAAAAAAAAAGAAGGTCTGAGGAGGGGGGAGGGGCAGAGTGTGGAACGGTCAACACCACTAGACGTCACAGAAAGACTGAACAGAGGAAGAGAGCAATGTTCAACCAGCAGTTGAAGGTGTGAAATGAATAAAGTGAGAATGAGCAAATACATGGCATATTTACTATTTGGTGGAATTCATCATCTGATACACTTGTGTCGTGCACAAATCAAGGCTTTACACAGCCTTTCATGAATCAGACGTGGCTCTTTGTTTACAAGCAAACCTACACTAAATAATATAGCAGAGATTTTAAGAGCTGTGTGAATGAGGCCCATTGAAAATAACAATTATCATTTTATTTTAAGTTCCGCTACTTAGAGGATGTCAATGTCAGTGGGTTCAAACCACTGGTCTGGTGGGGGTAACCAGCAGACACAGACAGCATTATTGGAACTTTTATGTCAACCTTCATTTCTAATTATAGTGTTAACTGTAATGTCAGATTGACTCTAGGATGTTTCTATTCACTTGACCACTAACCGAGCATTTCTGCAGTTCCTCACAGCTGGGATCAGTCTCCTTCGTCCTCCCTCTGATGTGTTGTATTTGTCCAGGTCCAACTCTTCCAGCACCTCCTCTGACGTCTGCAGCATGACGGCCAGAGCTGAACACTGGGTCTCAGACAGTTTCTCTGTTCTATTCTCTGACTTCAGGTACTGTTGAATCTCCTGATGTACTGAGTGGTCATTTATCTCCATCAAACAGTGGAAGATGTTGATACATCTGTCAGGAGAGGCATCGACTGTCAACTCCTTCAGGTTGTTGATGGCTCTCTTGATGCTCCATAGGTTGTTCCCTCTCTGACCCAGTAGGCCTCCTAACAGATTCTTGTTGGACTCCAGAGAGAGGCCATGAAGGAAGCGGACAAAGAGGTCCAAGTGGCCATTTCTACTATCCAAGGCTTTAGTGGTGGCTTTGTTCAGGAAGCCATCCAGGGAATTAACTGTAGTACCAAGAAATGTCTCCACCGCATGCATCGCACCAAGGTTCCACCGACACTTTGTAAAACAGTGGAACAGGTAGACTGCAGCCAGAAACTCCTGGATGCTCAGATGAACAAAGCTGTAGACCGTTTTCTGGAAGAGCACACTCTCTCTTTTGAAGATCTGTGTGCACACTCCTGAGTACAGTGAGGCTTCTTTCACATCAAGGCCACA
Source organism: Gymnoscopelus microlampas (assembly GCF_963454915.1). Lineage (NCBI taxonomy): Eukaryota > Metazoa > Chordata > Actinopteri > Myctophiformes > Myctophidae > Gymnoscopelus > Gymnoscopelus microlampas. Next base: position 49,888,953 of record NC_139952.1, on the reverse strand, counting down.
CTCTTCCAGGTCTTCTTGGTAGAACATGATGCTACCTCTGTTTAGGTGTTCAAATGCCAGCCTTCCCAGCTTCAGAAGAACATCCCTGTCAGTCTCCATGAGGTGCATTTGAGTCCACTTTTCGTTTTCTTTCTGTTTCACATCTTGAGTCTCATACTTCTGCTTCTTTCTCTTTGTCTGAACCAACAGGAAGTGGCAGCACATCTCAGTCAGGGTCTTGGGCAGCTGTCCTGTCGTGTGTGTCCTCAACATGTCCAGCAGAACGGTAGCAATGATCCAACAGAAGAGTGGGATGTGACACATGATGTGGAGGGTCCTTGATGTCTTCAAGTGTGAGAGGATTCTGTCGGCCAACTTCTCTTCACTGAATGTGTTCCTAAAGTACTTCTCCTTCTGGGGGTCTGTGAACCCTCGCACTTCTGTCACCATGTCAACACATGCAGGAGGGATCTGATTGGCTGCTGCAGGTCTGGTGGTTATCCAGAGGAGAGCTGAGGGGAGCAGATTCTCCTTGATGAGGTTTGTCAACAATACGTCCACTGATGATGTCACTGTGACATCAGAAACAATGTCATTGTTTTGGAACAATGGAAACCTGCTTTCATCTAGACCATCAAAGATGAAGCCAACTTTCCAGACAGAGAGCTGCTCTGCTGTGACCTTCTTTAATGTTGGGTGGAAATCATGGATCAGTGTGAGAAGACTGTACTGCTCATCTCTGACCAAGTTCAGCTCCCGGAATGAAAAGGTAACCAGGAGATTTATATCTTGATTTTCCAAACCCTTTGCCCAGTCCAGAGTGAACTTACGCACAGAAAATGTTTTTCCAATGCCAGCGATGCCCTTGGTCAGAACTCTTCTGATGGGTGTCTTTCTGCCAGGGAGGGGTTTAAAAATGTCACAGCAGTTGATTGGTGTGTCATGGAAGGTCTTCATGTTGGAAGCTGTCTCAAGCTGTATCACCTCATGTTGGCTATTAACCCCTTCACTCTCTCCCTCTGTGATGTAGAGCTCTGTGTAGGTGCTGGTGAGGGAGGTTCCAGACTCTTCTGTCATGTGGTTTTTCACATCATCAAGACTGTTCAAACTGATCTTATAATCGTTCAAATCAACCAGCAGACTGACATCTGAAATGAGAAGAGAATGTATGTTTTAAACATTCAGGTTAATATAACTTTACATCTTTACAGCACATGCAAACACTACTAATTAAATGCCCTCCAGAAAATATGTAATTTGTTAAGAAAAACTGCCAAAAGTACAACACAAGATCAGTTGTTTTTGTCCAGAGTTGATAGTTGTTTAGCTTCATTATTTGCACTTAGATATTGATAAAGTCAATAATTTGAACATTTAGTCTGACTAAGATTTCTGCAATTTAAGCATTCAATTTATTAACATGCAATTTTAATTAGAGCAAATTCTGTCCAGTTTTACTTTGTCCAGGTGTGGTTTGACTGGGTGTCTTCAGTCCAGGCGTGGTTTTACTGGGTGTCTTCAGTCCAGGTGTGGTTCTGAACCTCGTTCCACACTGGGGACAGCCATAGTGTCCTGTTGGAGCAGACTGGTCCCAGTATGAGGTGATGCACTGTCTGCAGAACCAGTGTCCACAGCTGGTAGAGACTGGATCTGTCAGAACCTCCTCACACACTGAACACCTGGACGCCTGCTCTGTCACAACACAACCACTCCTCTCTCTGTGGAGATGAAGACACTTTATTTATATATAATAGTTATTGTACATGTAGATATAATATGATATGCCATAACATCATTGACAATCGTTTGTTCGTTGAGTGAGTGAGTGAGTGAGTGAGTGAGTGAGTGAGTGAGTGAGTGAGTGAGTGAGTGAGTGAGTGAGTGAGTGAGTGAGTGAGTGAGTGAGTGTGTGTGTGTGTGTGTGTGTATTCATATAATATTCATGCTTGATAGGATTTGTTCACACTGCATTGTGTTGGTATACCATAATAATCTCCACTCTGTCATAGAACTATATGGTATGTGGTGGGCTAATCACAGCTCACAATGCTACATGCATGACATCACAAAACAGAACCAACTCAATGAAAGACTTTAATACCCGGTGAACTTAAAGTGAAACTCATGAAGAGCATGATAGTAGGATCATTGTTGATAATCTATTCCATTTATTCATTTATGTCCTTCTGCAAATCTTAGTTTCACCAACATTGTTGTTTTAAAGCAATTGCTATTTCCATTTAGCCAAATGAAGCATCATCACTAGGATATGCAGACAAGCAGCCAGTCTGTACAATGTGATTTCACCACTACACACCAGATGACACACACACTGAAACTGAAATGAAGTGAAAGCTAACTGACTGACTTGTGTATATTCCTACTGTGCTGTAGGCGTATACCTCACCACAGTTAGATCACCCTATCCTAGAATTCATGTCTCTACGTAGGTAAGAGTTCACTTTTTTCATCCACAAAGGTAAATTAAGAAGTTTACAGCAGCTCTCATCAGACAGACAGACAAAGAAAAAGAGACATCAATAAAACCTTTAGAATAATAACATCTGAATATTGTAGGTTGACTTTTCTTATATGCCTATTTTAAAGACAGTCCAGACACTACTAAGTAAAAGCCAGTGGGTTGATTTTAACATCCTCATCCTAATCAGCCTGATCTAGATAGCGAGGAGGAGGAGGAGGAGTTTTACAATCGTTGCCATGTCACCCGACGGCGCATTATTCCGACGTCCCGTTGGTCTGACCGGCCTCATTATAACTAACCCTATCCCTAACCTCACACTAACCTAACGTTTGTCAGACTACTGGGGCGTCTGAATAATGGGAGGTCAGAATTATGAGCGGACCCCGGACAATCGTATTGCAGCAAGCAGAAAAGGTCTGGTATGGTGCTCCTTATCACAATGTAGGTTTAACAATCTGTTGCTAAAGGATCTTCTCTATCATCACAGTGTCATGTAGTTTCTACTTAGTTTAAAGTCTCTCACAAACAAAACCTCTATTATCAATAACTTATTATCTGAAAATAAACTAGATTGTAGTTTCATGTTCAATGAGACTCACTTGGCTGAACCAGAGTGATAACAAGGAGCTAATTGAGGCATCAAATCATTAGTCCAGGGGCCAACACTGATATTCAACACAAATTGGTACCACCTAAGGTGACCGTAAAGTTTTTGTATTTTTGTCTTCCTACATGTCTCTAGTTTATATTTTGGTATGATAACCCTTCCAATCTTGTAGCTTAATGGCAGTTATCACTACCTACCGGCTAATGTATCCGGTAGGAGACACAAAGTAGAATCTTTGTGTCTCCTACCCCGGGCATCAAATTATTGCGACAAAAAACAAATATATCCATGTATTCAAGGCTTCATGGGGTGTGCAATTGATAGAAAATAAATATTTTTTTGGGTGAACTCCTCCTTTAAGTTTTTCAGGGGGACTCTCTACCCATTCAGCTATGACCACCCCAGACCGAAGGAGGGTCAACTTTTACAAGCTTATGGAAAGCAGTCTTTTTGCAAACACCAAAAATCTGAGAAGTTATCAATTGCACACCCCATGAAGCCTTGAATACATGGATATATTTTGTTTTTTGTCGCAATAATTTGATGCCCGGGGTAGGAGACACAAAGATTCTACTTTGTGTCTCCTACCGGATACATTAGCCGGTAGGTAGTGATAACTGCCATTAAGCTACAAGATTGGAAGGGTTATCATACCAAAATATAAACTAGAGACATGTAGGAAGACAAAAATACAAAAACTTTACGGTCACCTTAGGTGGTACCAAAATATGTCTTGGCCCCTGGACTACATTCACTGAATGACCTGTGTGGTTCAGATAAATGTAGTTCTATTTCGTCCCTGCTAACCGCCAGAGGCGGTGCTTAAAGCACTGAATGGTTCCCCTTCGCGCATGCGCAGTTCGAGTATTGTATACCAACAACGTCACTTGTGACCCCTGGATGACCCGGAGGAGGCTATATCATCCGGAAATCATCAAGGGATCTTTTCCTTTTTTCTTCTCGCGCGCGAGTTGCAAACATGGTTTGCATCGAGTTGTTGCAATTGCAATGCATTATTATACAATGCATTGGTCTGCAACCTACCTTATTATTAAAGTCGCTGGTAGCTCCGTGGCCGTATTGGACGGCCGGGGTAGCGAGTGTTCGCCCCCCAGGGGCTGCGGCTTATTTATCTCCTCCATGAGTGGAGGTTATTTAACGTGGACGCGTTAGCGTCGGATCTCTTTCACCGTCAATGGAGGGGCTTGCTTCCCTCTCCGGTCAAAAGGTGGGTCACTGTTGTTAGCGGTAATGTCCGCACTAAAGATGACGTTCAAATTATTATATCTGTTTGGATCACAACCTCTGTTGGTAAAGGCTTGCGTGAGCGCCGCCTTACCCCAGCATACGGTTTTGTTTGTCTGTGAACGGTAGCGTGAGCGCTCCGATCAGATGATCGAATTACTTGTATTATTGGAATGTAATATATAGGCCTATTGTATGGAAATACACTTTGTTGCTAAAAGTTGAGTGCTGAACAAACACACAATGTCATAAACGAGTGTCCTAGTCTCACTCTGCAGCCGCACTGAGGCGCCTGGACATAACCTGACGTTTGCTTTCTAAGCCCGATCTAGCCTTTGATCTGATGACGTTCAAGGAACATGTTACGTTCTTTCTTTTTCATTGATAAGCACGCTGCTTGACTATAAATCTTCTGATTAGCTTCTGCTGGTGACAAGCCATGATGCGCTCTGTTCCCAGCATGAGGGACGTTAGTTAACAAACGCTAACTATCATCTCTGGTTGTTGCTTTTAATAAGCCTTTGCTAGTGAAAGCTATATATACATAGTATATTGTGTATAGCTTATAGCAGCGTCCATAGCTTGTGTTCAAGCTTTAGTTAACAGCTATTGTGTATAGCTCTGTTGTTGTTAGCCTAGCTGGTAGCCACCAGCGGCTCAAGCTTCTATTATACAGCTATATTGTTTATAGCTTATAGCAGCGTTCATAGCTTGTGTTCAAGCTTTAGTTAACAGCTATTGTGTATAGCTCTGTTGTTGTTAGCCTAGCTGGTAGCCACCAGCGGCTCAAGCCTCTATTATGCAGCTATATTGTGTTTAATCTATAGCAGCGTTCATAGCTTGTGTTCAAGCTTTAGTTAACAGTGGTTGTTAGCCTAGCTGGTAGCTACCAGTGGCTCAAGCTGCTATTTCAGCCATATTGCGTATAGCCTAGTTGGTACAGGCAGCGTACGCGCTCCCTTCCTCCAGCACATGGCCTCTATTCTGATGTGGAGCTACAAGTAATTTGTAGCTCAAGCTCTTATTAACAGCTACTGTGGAGTAGCTTGTTTCTGGTTTCTAACCTCTGTCTGCTGATTGGGCAGCTACGCGCTCCCTTCCTCCAGCATATGGCCTCTATTATGATATAAAGCTACAAGTAGTTTGTACCTCAGGCTCTTATTAACAGCTATTGTGGATTAGCTTGTTTTTTGGTTTCTAACCTCGGTCTGCTGGCTAGGCAGCTACGCGCTTCCCTCCAGCACATGGCCTCTATTTTTAGATTAAGCTACAAGTAATTTGTAGCTCAGTCTCCTATTAACAGCTATCGTTTGAAGTTTCACCTTTGAGATCCTCTCTCGGACTTCTTTGTTGACATGTAGGCTGCCATCATGGAGTACAACTAGCAGCTTTCCACTGTGGTCTTTGCTACCACTGAAACGGTGAAGAAGTTGTTTACAACATTTTCTTAGTTTTTGATGAGCACGCTGCTTGGCTATAGCCCTTGATTAGCCTCTGGCGCTGCGGGTGATGGCAGCTGTAACGCTCCCTACTCCCGGCACGAAGCCTCCGCTAGTGAAGGCCTTATTTATACATATGTATATATATATATATTGCGTAGAGCTTAATAGCAGCGTTTAAGCTTTGTTAACAGCTATTAGGTATAGCTGTCTTGTGGTTGTTATTAGCCTAGCTGGTACGAGCAGCGTACACGCCCTCCCTCCAGCATATGGGCATTCTGATGTAGCTGCAAGTAGTTTGTAGCTCAAACTCTTACTAACAGCTATTGTGCATAGCTTTTTTATTAACCTCTGTCTGATCAACCTTTGTTGCCGGAATAGGCAGCGTTAGTGCTCTCCTCCCGGCATTATTGTGGACTTTACACTAGCGTGTTGGAGGCAACGTTCTGTCTTTGCCTAAGCGGTGAAAGCAAGCATACAAATACTGATAATGCACTTTTCACTGAGATAGATCTCAAAAAGCGCTACAATAAGCATTACAAATAATGCTAAAATCACACGCTACTACATAGATAGCAGTGTCCAAACTTGATGGACGGCTATTACAGGCTGATTGGTTATAAGTAAGTAAACATCTGCCGGTGGTACAGGTGGCGTGCACGCTCCCTTCCTCCACCATACAGTTTCTGAAGTCGAGCTAGCAGCAGCGTTCGCGCTGGCTCTGATTTTATATTCCACCTACAGTCGTAGCCAGCTGAGAACCTCACCTTAGGTACCTAGGAAATCAGTACCCGGGAGGCGCTGATATGAAACCACACCCCTCTGTGGGTGTGGTTTTGCCTTGGAGGGTGGAGTTTAGCATTATTTTTTCCCCACTGTGCAATACAGTAGCTGGACAGTAGGTGGCAGGGCCGAGCAACTATTGGTTGTTTACCTACTAGTCTACTTGGTGGGGAATTCAAATATCCCTTTAACTATATTCTACAGTTTAACCCAGTGATTCTCAACCTTTTTCATTTCAATTTCATTACTCATATCTATTGCTTTATTTAGGCATTTTGTATCACAATATTTTTCTTTTCTTTTAATAATAATAATAATAATGGTTAGTGTGTTCTGTAATCAGTGTTGGGCTATATTACTTAGGAGAGTAATATGTTACTTATTACTCCTTTGAAAAGTAATAATATTATATTACTTATTACTTGGAATCAAGGGTAATATATTATATATTACTTTATATTACTTTCCCCGCGCCCCCGCAAAAGAAAAGACGTGTACAGTTTTTAGCCTTTTAGAACTGAATCCAATTTAATGGAACAATAGAACATTGGTTCTCAAAGTGGGGTCCGGGGACCCCCAGGGGTACCTGAGGGGGTTCCAGGGGTCCCCAGCTAAATGGAGGATAGTTAGGAACCAAATGCACCCTTGTGGGTCTGTAACTCTGAGAGTTAAATTAACATTGATTTTACAATATAAATTGGGGTCCCAGGGATAGAAATGCCATTAAATGGGTGTCGCCTAATGCATGTAAACTGGGGGTCCTCTTGAAATTAAAATTGTTGAGAATCACTGGTAGCTGGCAGTGAAAAATCTTCTGTTATGGGGAATCAACGCACACACACACACACACACACACACACACACACAGTAAACTCTGAGTCTCTCTCTCTCTCTCTCTCTCTCTCTCTCTCTCTCTCTCTCTCTCTCTCTCTCTCTCTCTCTCTCTCTCTCTCTCCTCTCTCTCTCTCTCTCTCTCTCTCTCTCTCTCTCTCTCTCTCTCTCTCTCTCTCTCTCTCTCTCTCTCTCTCTCTCTCTCTCTCTCTCTCTCTCTCTCTCTCTCTCTCTCTCTCTCTCTCTCTCTCTCTCTCTCTCTCTAGTCTGTCTCCTCTCTCTCTCGGGAAAGTGGTATAAACTTTGGCAGGTAAAAGTTGAAGAATGCCCTAGTTGGATTTCAACCGGGAGACTTCTGGTTACAAGTCCTGTATCTAATCCACTGCACCACATTGGTTCTTACTTGCTCTGTTCACTACTAAGGTCTTCACTGAAAGATTAGATAAAGGTGAAAGCGCCAAGAAAAGTTGGAAAAACATTCTGGCTGGATTTGAACTGAGAACCTTCTAGTTGCAAACCTTTAGCTAAACCCACCACACCACAGTGGTTCTTCCATAGACTGTTCACTTGTGTGTTCTTCACTGTAGAAACTGTAGCCTGCCAAAGTGTGTACTTTTTTTTTGTCTTCTTTGAAATCATTTGCCGTTTGGGAGATATTTAACTTTAAGCACCCAATGCATTGTCAATGCGGCAATGGACATTTAAAGGGAAACAAGTGCAGGCTACTAATCCTACATACTTACTGCTAGTAACCCCATTCATACTTTAACATGTTCATCTTACTGTGGACATGTTTGCCTGAAAAGGAATCTTTGAAATGTTAATAGTTTTAGAATTGTACTCCTTTAAAAGTTCAGAGATTTATAATGGAGGCGGATGGAAGGTTAGGGTTAAGGGACCTCAAACTTTCACCTAGAAACTCCATTCAATCTGACACTCTCTCTCTCTCTCTCTCTCTCTCTCTCTCTCTCTCTCTCTCTCTCTCTCTCTCTCTCTCTCTCTCTCTCTCTCTCTCTCTCTCTCTCTCTCTCTCTCTCTCTCTCTCTCTCTCTCTCTCTCTCTCTCTCTCTCTCTCTCTCTCTCTCTCTCTCTCTCTCTCTCTCTCTCTCTCTCTCTCTCTCTCTCTCTCTCTCTCTCTCTCTCTCTCTCTCTCTCTTTATCGCCTGCAACTTCTAAATAAAGGTTTCAGACAATGACACACACCCAAACCCCCCCCACACACACACACACACACACACACACACACACACACACACACACACACACACACACACACACACACACACACACACACACACCACACACACACACACACACAAGTTTTAAGTGGATTTGCTAGTTTAGTTTTTACTTTGTGAAAGGCTTAGTTTTAGTTGATTTTTTATTAGTTTCAATCTTCATTTAGTTTTATTATTGTAAGGGTAGTCAGGGGCAATATTCAACTAGAATAGTGAAGATGGCAGATCTACAAGCTCACAACACGCAGCAGTTGTAACATTGCTACTGCTGTCATCGGCTGCGTGGAGACAGAAACGAAAACTGATACTGAATATGTTTTGCTTAATCATTCTGAATCAGCTTTGCTTAATCATTCATCAAAAGTTATGAAAGTTCTAATGAAGGAACGGGACTCTTACAAGGTTCAACTGGTGACATTGACAGAGAAGCTTGTAGAGAACTTGTAGATCTTCCATTTCCACTATTCTGAGCTTGTTGAATACAGCCCCTGACTACCCTTACAATAATAAAACTAAGATTAACACTGAAAACAAAAAAAAACTCTACTTCTTTTCACAAACTAAAAACTAAATTAAATTGACAAATCCACTTAAAAATCTAATGAAAACTAACTGCAATTCAAAACATGTAGTCAAAATAAAAATGTGTGCGTGTCATTGCATGTCATTGTCTGAAACCATTGCTGATGCAGTGCATGTGTGTATGACTTTGTTTTCCAACCTCGAAAAGTTTTTTGATTGAATACTTTATTTAGTAGTTTGCAGACAAAAAGCACATGAAAGTACAGTTCAAATACAAGTTGACTAAATATGATTTAAAAAATCCAAGAAAGCCATATGGCTTGTTTAAATTGGGGTCCTAAGTTAGTTAGTACATTATAATCTCCTGTGTTGATTTAACTCCGTTTCACATTCTAAAATAACATAATTGTGCCCCAGTAGTTTATAATGCATTTTATTGAAATGTTACTTTCAGTTGACTAGTATAGTTACTAGTTACTGCTCTCAGAAAGTAGCAGCTTTGGAGCTGCAATTATTTTATCTCTGACTGACTTATCTATCTTCTTCCACCATGTTCCATGAAACACAGTTATGTTTAAAGAAACAATTGCTTTTGAATTCATCCTAAGGACTCTTTTTTTCCCTTCTATTTTCCATGTTTTGGATCTGATAAATGTTTGGTTACTTACTAGTTAGTTTGTAGATTTTGAATATTATCACAAAACATACAGGAACCACTTCAGCCCTATACACATTTTGGCCATTTGAAAATAGCCGATCTACAAGCTCACAATGCGTCGCAATGTGACACATAGTGAGCTTGTAGATCTGCTATTTTCAAAAGATTTTTATACATTTTATACATTTGAAAAGTTGTGAAATGGGACATTCCACATAATTAGTAGAGTACTTTCTACTTTTGGTACTTTAAGTACATTTTAATACCAATACTTTTGTACTTTAACTCAAGTATAGTTTTATTTCCTGACTTTTACTTGTAACAGAGTACTTCTACTTTGCAAAAGCAAAAACAAAAGCAGCAGAAACAGTCTATAGCTATGTTGCTCACTGTGAACGCGCCACCCTGTGGCAGAATGGCCACACTACACACTGAAATAAGATACAATACATTTAGGGGGCGTGTCTGAGAATCTGGGGGAGTGGCCGGCACAGGTACCCAGGGGACAAATCAGTACTGCTTTGAAAATCGTGAGGTTCTCAGCTGGCTACTACTGTACATTTGGGAGGATCTCAAGGTGCTTGCTACATAAGCATTTGCATTGAGAAAAATATGCACTCGCTGCTACATGGATGGCAGCGTCCAAGCTTTGGCTAACGGCTATTATAAGCCTCTTGTGTTAAAATAAGCCTCGACTGGTGGTACAGGTAGCGTACGCGCTCCCTCCCCCCACCATACAGGTTCAAGAGTCCAGTTAACAGCAGCATTTCCAGCTAACCGTGACGTTCGCGCTCTGGTTATCTGAGAGCTGACAAGATTCTGCTGGAATTAAAGCCTCTGCTGGTGCAGGCAGCGTACGTGCTACCTCCCCCCAGCATACGGCCAATATAGTCTAGCAACCAGTAGCGTTCGCGCTCTGGGCTAGTTCTGACTGGTGTGCGTTGACCGTGCAGAGAAACCGGTAACACCACAATAGAGGGCTCTCACTTTTGCACCTTGTGTGGGGCTCCTTCAGCCGGATGACGGCCATGACCTTTGCCCTGCGTGCCAGGAAGAAAAGGTCTGACTGCAGCAGACTGTCATCCAGGATGGATCGGCTGTTTGCTGATTGGGCCCAAAGGTGGTCCATGCTCACGGCCTGCCGGCCGATTCCCCATCGGAGGACGCCGAAGTGCCTACTCCTCCGATGCAGCTGACTCCAGAGGATGAGGTGCTCTCCTTGGCAGCTTCACCTACACACTTCCATGACTATAAGGAAGAGGCAGAAGGTGGTGTCTCCCAGGCCTCAGAGCCGGGCTCCCACTCAGCTCAGAGTTCACTGGCTGTTCCCCGTTCCTCATGCCTGTACCCAAAAGAGCTACAGGCCTGTCTGAGAGACACACTGCTTATGGCAAAACCCTGTCAGCCAGGCAGGACGTGACAAGAGCTGGCCTGTGTTGCATGCCGGCTATTGAGCCTGCCATCGCACCCCTCATTTGCGTCCCCTATTGCGGAAGGGTGCTAGGTGCCGTCGACCCCAGTGCGGGGTCACGGACGACCTTCTTACAAGAGCTTGTGGTGCCGGAGCATGTGTCGGTCGTGAGGGCAACTCCCTATCACACCTTATGCATGCCCTCTCAACTTCTTTGCAAAAGGGCAATGTGAATGCTGACTCCATCACCTTTGGTGATGCGTGACTGAAGGCATCTGGCCTGATGTCCCTCTAACTCGGGACAGCTGATGTCGATCCTAGTTCAGACTCATCGTCAAATCTGGCTTTCACAGCCTATCTGACTGAGGCATTAGCAGAACTCTCCGTAGTCTCCCGTGGGGAGCTAGGAGCAGTATTTGGTTCAGCTGCACAGGAAGCGTTGGAGCGAACCATCTATGCCGAGCAGACTAGCCTGCAGCTTGCAGGCCTACGGTGCATGCCTCCCTCCGACAGAGGGGGGGGGGGGGGGGGGGGGGGCATCAAGGTTGTAGACCCCCTCTCACACCTCAGGGCGTTCTAGTCTACATACTGCCTCGTGACAAAAAACGACAGGCGTTTTTCATCCTGGCTGGGATGTGAAGGGACTCGACAGGTTTAGGAAGGTCATGCCATTTCATATGTTGACCACAGCAGATGATCTGCGGACCGTCGCCCACAGAGAGTGGTTCACGTCTATAGACCTGAAGGACGCATACTTTCATGTCCCCATTGCCTGTCTGTCAACACTGGCAGTTTTTGTGTCTTGCCTATCAAGGCCACCACTAGCAGTTCAGGGTGCCACCATTCGGGCTCTCCCTCTCCCCGAGGGCATTCACAAGGTGTGTGGCAGCGGCAGTTGCGCCTCTGCAGCCCTAGACATGAGGGCTCTGTATCCGGAAATACAGCATGTCTCCCGTCCCACGTGGCCCATCTGGGACTAGGAGAAAAGTGGCCTAGAACCATCTCAGGCCACAACATTCATTGACGTGGCTTTAAACGCCATGATTATGACAGCCTGTCCGCCCCCCCTCGTTGGGTGGGCGACATCTTAAACCTTGCCCCAAAGGGGCGTCGACCCTCTGGTTCTCCCTAGTGGGGACAACCACCCCTCTGGGCCAGGATGTGCTGGCTCACCCTTTGCCAGAGGCACTCTATATGCCTTTCCACTGCTTCCTCTGATACGACCAGCGCCTCAGAGAGCTCTTCGGTAGGGTCACACCATGCCGCTGGTGGCCCCCTTCTGGCCAGGGAGGACTTGTTTCCTCTGTTGCACAGACTCAGTCGCAGGGCGCCATGGTGCCTCCCCGACAGGAGAGGTCGCATCTGGCATCCCAATCCTCGACACCTCCCCGACTGTGTGTTTGGCTGCCGGAGGGCCCAAACCGCTGCTGAGCAGCCATGCGGACCCAGTCAGGCATAAATGGTAAATGGTGCATTTATATAGCGCCTTTATCCAAAGCGCATTACATAGATTGTGCATTACAGGCACACCATCCTGAATGCAGGAGCACCATCCACCAGGCTACAGTATGATAACAGACTGAAGCTGTTTTCCAACTGGTGTATGGGTCAGGGTGAAGACCCAGTGCGTTGCTCTGTGCCTACTTTTCTGGAACTTCTGCAGTCCCTCTTAGACAAGGGCCGATAAAAGAGCTCCTTCTACTCTAAGAGTGTACATACTAGCAGCAATATCATATTGACGTGCTAGAATCTATAATGGCACAGCCACCGTGGGGAAGCCACGGTCTAGTGTCCCTCTTCCCGAGGGGGGCCCTGAGGTCGCATCCTCCAAGAGCCCTGAAAACTCCAGCATGGGATCTCCCATGACTCCCAAGTAGGTGTCATGTAAGACGGCATTCCTCCTGGCCTTTACCTCAGCGAAGCGTGTCAGCGAGCTGCACGCCCAGTCTGTCAATGACTTGCGTCTGAGGTGGAACTCAGACGGCTTATGCGTCACTCTGTGGCAGAACACAGCGTTCCTCCCTGAAGGTGCTGTCACATTCGCACCTCAACCAGCCTATAAGGCTACAGTTTAACCCTCCACCAGGAGAGTGGATGGGCAAGCTGGAACTGTTGTGCCCTGTGCGGGCCCTGAGAGCCTATGTCAGACCTTCCGCGTGCATTAAGCGGTCGGAACGGCTTTCTTCTTATGGTGGCCCTAACAAAGGTTGCGCTCTCTCCAGACAGCGCCTGTCCCACTATATTGTGGATGCCATCAATCACGCTATGGGCCGAGTAATCGTCCGCTGCCATCTGGCGTCAGGTGCCACTCTACCAGGAGTGTCCTCATATCATGGGCTACCCTGAGAGCGGTACCCCTGGAGGATATCGGTGCCGTTGCCCCACGGGCATCACCTGCACGTTCTCCAGGTTCTATTGGGTGAATGTTGCCACTCCCCATCAACTGGGCATGGTCCTCTTACCAGAGTCCTCCGATTCTACTCTTTGAGTTTGGTAATCAGGATTCCTCGTGACTCGTTTGGTATAAGTCATTCAGTGCTTTAAGCACCGCCTCTGGCGGTTAGCAGGGACGAAATAGAACAATAGTTACGTATGTAACTACGGTTCTATGAGTCCCGAATGACCGCCAGAGCGTTCTGTCACTCAGAATCCTCGTGTTCTCGCGAGAAGATTCTGTAGGAAAAGATCCCTTGATGATTTCCGGATGATATAGCCTCCTCCGGGTCATCCAGGGGTCACAAGTGACGTTGTTGGTATACAATACTCGAACTGCGCATGCGCGAAGGGGAACCATTCAGTGCTTTAAGCACCGCCTCTGGCGGTCATTCGGGACTCATAGAACCGTAGTTACATACGTAACTATCGTTCTATTGTATCTTCTTGGTTTGACACCAGTTCAAATCCTAGCTGCTGTATTGTCAACAAGCTGGAGACATGAGAGCAAATCTATTAGAACATGTATTCTAAAAGACATACATATATCAATTCTATGCCTGTTTCATGTCCAGTTTTAATTGTTCTGTATGTTTGTTTGTAAAAACAGTAGAACTATTTTATATTTTAAATTAGTTCTATGTCGATGCATTTGTATGTATTTCCACTTATCTCTACGTAGTTCACAGAGATCAGTGATCTTACTTTGTGTTTGAAGGTCCATGTTCTTTTCTGAAGGTCCCAGGTAAATCCATTGACCAGTCACTCTTCATAGACACACAGCTGGGTGTTGGAGACTCTGGTCTGTGGTGAAGACTTCTGGAATCATACAAATGTTTCTACAATTATCACTTGAATTAAATAGACCGTTTGTTGTACAAATATCCCTAGTAATAATTTACACACGGTTTTATGTACAGTATGTCCGTCCCCTCAAAAGTAGATCAATCAAAACTCATGATGCTACATGCATGACATCACAAAAAAGAACCACCTCAGACCATGAAAGACTTAAAAACCAGCCTGATTGCCAGAGAATTAGTATACATTGCAGGGATTTGTGCATGTCATTCCGTGCATAGTCGCCTAGAAATCCCCAAATTCCGTGCATATGTACGGGGAGTCCCACGGTGGGCGTAACCAGTCGCAACCCGGAAAAACCCGGAAGTAGAGCAGTCCCCACAACAAAATTTACGATTCTGTGCCTATCGGTACGTAACTCAAACGGCGCTGAGTAGGCTCAAGGGAATGTCGCAATGTTCAGGACGGCAACTCGCTCGCTTTAGTTCGCTCGGTGGTCCTTCACACGGCGACAATTCCCTTGAGACTGTGCGCCTCCGAAATGGTTTAGTCACAATGGGGGAGATGCGAGGCGGCTATGCACGGAATTTGTGGTTTTCCAGTAGTCTATGCACGGATTTTGAGAAACGTTGAAAAACGTTCAATGAGAACGTTTCCTCTGGCGATCGGGTTGTAAAAACCTGGTGAACTTAAAGTGAAACTCATGAAGAGCCTGATAGTAGGATCATTGTTGATCATTTTATGTTTTAAAGGTCTGTCTGCATATCTTAGTTTCACTTAAAGCAATTGATATTTCCATTTATCCAAATGAAACAGACATCTTCACACTCACACGATGCACACAAGCAGCCAGTCTGTACAATGTGATTTCACCACTAAACTCCAGATGAGATGTGTGAGACTTCCTTCAGAAACTACACACACTGCAACTGAAACGAAGTGAAAATCAACTGACTGACTTTTTGATATTCCTACTGTGCTGTAGGCGCACCTCACCACAGTTAGATCACCCTATCCTAGAATTACTATGGCTCTAGATAGGTAAGAGTTTCCTGTTTTTATCCCCAAAGGGAAATTCAGGCCTTACAGCAGCTCTCATCATCAGACAGACAAAGAAAAACAGACATCAATAAAAACCTTTAGAATAATAACATCTGAATATCGTAGGTTGACTTTTCTTAGATGCCTATTTTAAAGACAGTCCAAACACTACTAAGTAAAAGCCAGTGGGTTGATTTTAACATCCTCATCCTAATCAGCCTGATATAGATAGCAAGGAGGAGGAGTTTTACAATCGGTGCCATGTCACCTGACGGCGCATTACTCCGACGTCCCGTTGGTGCGACTGGCCCCATCATAACTAACCCTATCCCTGACCTCACACTAACCTAACGTTTGTCGGACTACTGGGGCGTCTGAATAATGGGAGGTCGGACTTATGAGCGGACCCTGTACAATCGTATTGCAGCAAGCAGTAAAGGTCTCCTATAGCGCTCCTTATCACAATGTAGGTTTAACAGTCTGTTGATAATCTTCTCTATCCTGCCTCAGTGTCGATGTTCTGAAAATAAACTAGATTATAGTTTAATGTTCAAAGAGAAACCAGTTCAAATCCTAGCTGCTGTATTGTCAACAAGTTGGAGATATGAGAGTAAATCTATTAGAACATGTATTCTAAAAGACATACATAGTATATCAAATCTATGCCTGTTTCATGTCCAGTTTCAATGTTGATTGTTCTGTATGTTTGTTTGTAAAAACAGTAGAACTATTTTATATTTCAAATTAGTTCTATTTCTATCCATTTGTATGTATTTCCACTTATCTCTACGTAGTTCACAGAGATCAGTGATCTTACTTTGTGTTTGAAGGTCCAGGTTCTTTTCTGAAGGTCGCAGGTAAATCCATTGACCAGTCACTCTTCATAGACACACAGCTGGGTGTTGGAGACTCTGGTCTGTGGTGAAGACTTCTGGAATCATACAAATGTTTTATAATTATCATTTGAATTAAATTTGAATTAAATAGACCGTTTGTTGTAAAAATATCCCTAGTAATAACTTACAGTGTGGCTGCAGAACAGCCACACTGTAAACAGGGTTTTCTGTACAGTATGTCCGTCCCCTCAAAAGTAGATCAATCAAAGCTCATGATGCATGACATCACAAAAAAGAACCATCTCAGACCATGAAAGACTTAAAAACCTGGTGAACTTAAAGTGAAACTCATGAAGAGCATGATAGTAGGATCATTGTTGATCATTTTATTCATTTTATGTTTTAAAGGTCTCTCTGCATATCTTAGTTTCACTTAAAGCAATTGATATTTCCATTTATCCAAATGAAACAGACATCTTCACACTCAGAGATGCACACAAGCAGCCAGTCTGTACAATGTGATTTCACCACTAAACTCCAGATGAGATGTGTGAGACTTCCTTCAGAAACTACACACACTGCAACTGAAACGAAGTGAAAATCAACTGACTGACTTTTTGATATTCCTACTGTGCTGTAGGCGCACCTCACCACAGTTAGATCACCCTATCCTAGAATTACTATGGCTCTAGATAGGTAAGAGTTTCCTGTTTTTATCCCCAAAGGGAAATTCAGGCCTTACAGCAGCTCTCATCATCAGACAGACGAAGAAGAGACATCAATACAAAACTTTGGAATAATAACGTCTGAATATTGTAGGTTGACTTTTCTTAGACGCCTATTTTAAAGATGATTTTAACATCCCTCATCCCCCTTTCCCTAATCAGACAGATCTATATAGCCAGAGGAGGAGTTTTACAATCGGTACCATGTCATGTCGCCAACTAACCCTATCCCTAACCTCACACTAACCTAACGTTTGTCAGACTACAGGGGCGTCTGAATAATGGGAGGTCAGAATTATGAGCGGACCCCATATACAATCATATTGCAGCAAGCAGAAAAGGTCTCCTACAGTGCTCCTTATCACAATGTAGGTGTAACAATCTGTTGCTAAATTATCCTCTCTATCTTACCACAGTGTCATGTCATTTCCACTCAGTTTAAGATCTCTTAAAAACAAAAACAAAACCTCTATTATCAATGACTTCTTATCTGAAAATAAACTAGATTGTAGTTTAATGTTCAATGAGACTCACTTGGCTGAACCAGAGTGATAACAAGGAGCTAATTGAGGCATCAAATCATTCACTGAATGTCATGTGGTTCAGATAAATGTAGTTCTATTGTATCTTCTTGGTTTGACACCAGTTCAAATCCTAGCTGCTGTATTGTCAACAAGCTGGAGACATAGAGTGTAGAGTAATCATCTATTAGAACATGTATTCTAAAGACATACAACTTGTCATCTATCAAATAAATGCCTTTTTCATGTCCAGTTTTAATGTTTATATCATTGATTGTTCTGTATGTTTGTTTGTAAAAAAACAGGAAAACTGTAGAACTATTTTAAATTAGTTCTATGTAGATACATTTTTATGTATTTCCACTTGTAGTTCACAGAGATCAGTGATCTTACTTTGTGTTTGAAGGTCCAGGTTCATTACTGAAGGTCACAGGCAAATCCTTTGACCAGTCACTCTTCATAGACACACAGCTGGATGTTGGAGACTCTGGTCTGTGGTGAAGACTTCTGGAATCATACAAATGTTTGATTTGTGTGAGCGATCGAGATACATACAGTCAGTCTACAAGGAGACATATGAAGTGAATGAGAGACAGACAGTCTACAAGGAGACATAATGAAGTGAATGAGAGACAGACAGTCTACAAGGAGACATATGTGAAGTGAATGAGTGGACTTTTGGCAGTGGTCCAAACAACATGTGGTGAGTTGGACAGCTGAGTCTTGTAGATATGTGGCAACATTGTCTATAACGTGTCTTCTCAGACATATCACAACCGCTCGTCACTACTGCAAGTTTAACCGTCTGCGCGGCTCAGTTTGTAGTTTATATCTATGCATCTATAGTCAGCTACTGCTTCTACATGATATCACAAGAGATTAAATGACATAAGATGCTGCATTCGAGCAAGCCAGAGAATCTTAATGAAATTCTGCACTGTATTAAAATGTCATAGTGTGTGCATGTTGAAGATATAATCTCATAAGAGAATCTAATAAGATTGATGATGCTGAATGATGCTACCAGAATAACAAAATGTTTAGTCTGTAGTGTGAGTGAAGCTTTATAGTGTTGTGTATATTGTGTAGGAGGATTCACACCAGATAATGATGTCAGCTAAACTGTTGCAAAACTATATGTTATTCCCATCCCTATTTGTGTTATAGTGTTGTGTATATTGTGTAGAAGGATTCACATACTCTGTGTGTGGAGGTCCAAGTTCATTACTGAAGTAAAGAGGTTCATCTTTGGACCAGTGACTCTTCATAGACACACAGCTGGGTGTTGGAGACTCTGGTCTGAGGTGAAGACTTCTGGAATCATATACATGTTTCTATAGTTATCATGTTAATGAAGAAATCAATGTGTTAAATATTTGTTATTGTTAAGTCCATTTGACATCTAAATGGGAAAATGTTTTGAGTTTTGACTCACATTATTGCAGCAACAAGAAAACAAAACAAAGATAATTAATAATTTATGATAATAGAAACAGTCAAGTTTGACTAAAAGTACAGTGTTAGTGTTGTGTATATTGTATAGGAGGATAGACATACTTTGTGTCTGTAGGTCCAGGTTCATCACTCTTCATAGACACAGATGGAGACTCTGGTCTGTGGATGAGCTGTTTGTCAGTTCCCTCCTCCTCTCTCTCCTCACAATGACTCATCTTTGGTCTTTATTAAACCTGTCAAGATTAGAGTCAAAATAGACCAGAAAACAGTAAATGTTTGCTGCATATGTACAATGCGCGCACACACACACACACACACACACACACACACACACACACACACACACACACACACACACACGCACATGCACGCACTTTCAGCAAATCTAATTCTTGTTTGTGATAACATGCAAAATCACTGTAATGTGAGGTGGATCGAAAATAAATGAACACAGCCTTAAAAAAGAAAAAGTTAGATTAAATCTCAACATGGATTATTAGAAGAACTGGATGAGGCGTGGGAAATGGCAGCCTATTCATTTCAATGAAATGTGATTGCCTTCATATTGTAGATCTATTTTCCTTTCAATGTGCATCAGATTGATGCATTTATCTTTATATTGTGCTACAGTCTCACAAAAGCCAGACTGAAACAGTAAAAGGGCAGAGAATCATGTCATTAGCTTATATCAATACAAAGGCAGGTGATAAAGTCACTGAATATAAACTATAGTGAATGCAGGAAGCTTTGCTCTTGTTCTATGTTTCCTAAAGATGGAGATAACAGCAGTACTGGTGCTTCAGAGCCCAGTGCACAGAGCTACTGGCAGCTACAGAGAAAACTGTCTGCATTAAAAACTCATTGCTATAAGATCCATTTATTTGCATATTCCCAAGATTCCATTATTAACCCATTAAGACTGGGAACGCATCTCTGTCATTTTAGATTTCTTTGGCTACTCAAAAATAGCAGATATACAAGCTCATAGCACGGCACAGAGTGCCGCGCTATGAGCTTGTAGATCTGCTATTTCTTTTTTTTTTTTAATCTTCGCACATTTGTATAAATCTTTGAGAATATATATATATATATATATATATATATATATATATATATATATATATATATATATATACATTTTTAACTCAAATCTTTGCTTTTACTGGGACAAAATGTTTTGTGTTTGGGACTGCTGGGATTTAGACATTTGTAGAATCCACCAGAAACAAAGATTTGAGTTAAAATGTTCACCTTAAAAAACATATATATTCAAATATTTGCACAAATCTTCACGGTTTTAAAATAAAATAGCAGATCTACAAGTATATCTGCTATTTTTGAATAGCCAAAGTATAAAATAATGGTTAAAGTGGTTAAAATCTAAAATGACAGATGGCTTTCCCGGTCTTAATGGGTTAAGCAGTAAATTATTCAATATGTTGCCTTTTATAGACAGCCTTACAGAAACACAGTAAATAAATAGTACAAATACAGTAAAATACCAGTTACACAGTTATAATGACATTCCATAGTGTGTTGCATTCAGGGATCAACATTATAAATGGCCTAAAGCCCTGGAAGTCCTATTTAAACCCTCTGGGCTGACAGAATGTACAGTATCTTCCTTGGGCCAGGCACCAAAAAAAACATCATAACACAGATATTGGTGCGTCATTTGAATGCTATTCACATTCCTGATTTGTCAGTTTGCCCCCGGTGTTCCAACATGGACATTACAGCCAACAGAAGCATGACTGTCAACAACACTACTGCTCTGACAGCAGCATGCAGGCTACCGTTAGCTTGTTAGCTTAAATACTGTTCAACAACACTACTGCTCTGACAGCAGCATTTCAACTGAAAGGATTTTAACACTGTGTCCTATTTTGCACGTCTTAAGTACAAGGTCTTATGACTTAACTTAACACCTGGAGGCGTGGCCAATGCTGTTTGGCCACTCAAAATAGTGATACAATATTGGCCACACCTCCAGGTTTTAAGTTAAGTCATAAGACCTGGTACTTAATACGTGCAAAATAGGAACATGTCATATTTAATGCAACATCTGTGATACATGGGATATACTTGAAAGCAGAGTCATGCACCGTGTCCACTATGTACATGAAGCTCTATTTATACTCAACTGCACAATGGTGTCACTCAAGAGTCACAGACAGACAGACAGACAGACAGACAGACAGACATATAGACAGACAGAGACACCATAGATATAGAAACCTAGATACCTCATTGGCCTCTGCAGTTCGTTGGAGCGACCTGTTTCGTATGGTGGCCGCCATATTTCCGGGGGGTACAGGAACTGGCCAATCACATCGTGTTGACTACTGGCCAATCACAGCAGGTCTTTTCGAGGACTTGTCAGAATCTAGTTGTCCCGCCCCCACCTGCCTCTGATTGGCCTACTGAACGCCCCCTTCTGTGACGCACGCGAAAATTTCCAGCTGCCCCCCTGGAAGCGGAAGCGCTCCCGCCATACCTTTATATGTCACTGGGTACATACACACTTGTCAGTTTTTGTCCGTTTGCAACCGTACGGACGGCCGGAAGTCCCATCCACTCCCATGTTAAAAAAAAAACGGAAAGACGGAAGCGATCCGGTCCGGAAAAAGCACATTCGGTTTCCGCAACACATTTGTATACATAACAAAATTGCCGGATCCGGAACAAGAGCTTCCGTTTCGTAGCGACCCGTTTTACGCCAGCAAACGGACAAGTGTGTATGTACCCTATGAGAGAGACAGGAACTGAAAGCATTAAGGACCAACTTCCTCTGTGGTCACATCACATGATTTACAGTAAACTGCTGTGGAGAATCTGAGTGACTCACTGTGATAAATGTCAGAGTCATAACTTATTCCTTATCATTATTATTATTATTATTATTATTACCCTTAGTATTATTATTATTATATTGTTCCAGGGACCCCCCAGAAGCAAACATGTGAGATGAAAATGTTTGCTTTAAAATATATATATAAATTCAAATATTTGCACAAATGTTCAAAATTTAAAAAAAATAGCAGATCTACAGGCTCATATGAGCTATGAGCTTGTAGATCTGCTTTTTATGAAAAATCCTGACACACACACTGGTGTATCATCAAAGGTAAAATGTCAAGGAGACCAAACGTCTTGAGTAATGTAAGTAACTGTGGAAATCATGTCCGGGGGGTTAGGGTGATGAAACACCTAACTGTGTCTGCAGCACCCAGCACCCAGCACCCCGCTGAGGAAGAGAACATTTACAGCAGCACCCCATCATTCCCCATTATCACCCCCCACCAAGCCTGGGGGGTGCAAACATTTTCAGCTCCAAGCGCGCCAGGAAACCACAAACGGTTAAACCCCATCACCCCCCCCCCCCCATCACAGCCAAACATTTCCATCAGCCCCAAGAGCACCTAAAACGCAGGAAACCACAAACGGTTAATTCTGCCTTTATCTGTCTGATACATATTGGTGTTGATATGATGAGAGAGAGAGAGAGAGAGAGAGAGAGAGAGAGAGAGAGAGAGAGAGAGAGAGAGAGAGAGAGAGAGAGAGAGAGAGATACACTTACCCTATATTAATCTTTAAGGTTTAACGTGATGTAACAAATCAAAATGGAGTCCATGCTGTTCAGTTCTCTGTGATGTTGTGTCAACATGGTTGACGGTGTATTAACACATAAAGTTCTATCATAGTGGGAGTGTCTACAGTTACAGTGTACATGGTGTGTGACATGGGGACACACACACACACACACACACACACACACACACACACACACACACACACACACACACACACACACACACACACACACACACACACACACACACACACACACACACACACACACACACACACACACACACACACACACACACACACACACACTTGTTTGTGATAACATACAAAGCAAAATCACACTAATGTGAGGTGGATGGAAAATAAATGAACAAAGCTTTAAAAAGTTATCAGATTAAATCCCTTATAAACATGGATTATTAGAAGAACTGGATGAGGCGTGGGAAATGGCAGCCTATTCATTTCAATGAAATGTGCTTGCCTTCATATTGTAGATCTATTTTCCTTTCAATGTGCATCAGATTGATGCATTTATCTTTATATTGTGCTACAGTCTCACAAAAGCCAGACTGAAACAGTAAAAGGGCAGAGAATCATGTCATTAGCTTATATCAATACAAAGGCAGGTGATAAAGTCACTGAATATAAACTATAGTGAATGCAGGAAGCTTTGCTCTTGTTCTATGTTTCCTAAAGATGGAGATAACAGCAGTACTGGTGCTTCAGAGCCCAGTGCACAGAGCTACTGGCAGCTACAGAGAAAACTGTCTGCAGTAAAAACTCATTGTTAGAAGATCCATTTATTTACATATTCCCAAGATTTCATTATTAACCCATTAAGACCGGGAACGCATCTCTGTCATTTTAGATTTCTTTGGCTATTCAAAATACAAGCTCATAGCGCGGCACCGAGTGCTTGTAGATCTGCTATTATTTTTTAAATCTTGGAACATTTGTGCAAATCTTTGCTTTTGCATGGGAGTCCCTGGGACAAAATATTTTTACATAGGGGTTCGCGGCCAAATAGGCTACATATCATTGTGGGGTCCTTGACATGAAGAAGTTTGAGAACAACTGATATTATAGCAATAAGTTGAAAAAAAGAAAAACTGTTGGGATTTAGACATTTGTAGAATCCCCCAGAAACAAAGATTTGAGTTAAAAATATTCACTTCAAAAATATATATATATTCAAAGATTTGCACACATTTTCACGGTTTTAAAATTAAATAGCAGATCTACAAGCACTCTGTGGCCGCAAAATGAAGGCTGAACCTCCTAAATCTGCAGCTGATTGCAACACAAACATGCAACCAGTTACACTAATTCAACACAAACATTGTGATCAAGTGTTTAGTCAGTAACAGGGTCTCCCCTTCGCTACAGCTCTTTAGTAAACAGAAAAGGCAGTTTCAGTATCCTATCAGGAGAGAGAACTCATACAGATGAATTGAATACACAGGACCACAATGGAAACAAGCCCTGAGGGCTTTTTGTTATCCTTGGCTTTTAGCATTATTGTATAACTGTGCCCCTGTACTTTGTTCAAACTGTTGATAAAGTATTCAATCAAAGAGGGTAGATGAACAAAGAAGAGAGCAATCGTCTTGTTCTCTTACCATTGCAACCATGATCAGTGTTTAAACAGTTATCCAGTTGATGTTTTAGCATTGATAGCAACATACCATTCATTTCCTGGTCTGGGGACCGCACAGCTCGAGGCTTGCTGGATGTTGGTGTCTCTCCTACAACATCATTTAGTTGGCATAATGTCATTCACAATGTATTTATTTTGGGCAAAAACTATATAGGCTAACTGCAACCAATGCACAAGCCCAGTGTTGTAATGAAAATGGTCAGTTTTTTGTTGGTACAAAGTCAGACAGGTGTAATTAGTTTTTAACTGTGTCACAGTGATCACAGGGCTTTATATTGTCCAGAGTTCCAAGAGTGTCTATATAAAATAAATGCATTGAATTGTGTCAATACCTGGGAAACACACTTCAGGTGGTTTGGCAAACATCGCCACTCGATTGGTCATCAGAGTCTGAGTGCTCATACTGGGGATTTGGCCTAAAGAATACAATATACACAATGTAGTCATACTATGTTAACTAACCACGTCTACAGTCTGAATACATAGGACCACAATGGAAACAAGCCATCAGGCCTTTGTGTTGTACTTTTAGCATTACTTGTATAATTGTACCGCTGTACTAGTTGCAAATTGTTAATAAAGTATTCAATAAATGATACCTTGAACAATACCTACACATCACCAATGCTGCTCCAACACCCTAGTGCAGGGGTCTTCAACGTTTTCAGGCCAAGGACCCCTTGGCTGAGAGCGAGATAAAGCAGGGACCCCCCAATGCCCCCATTATATATTGTATAGAATATTATTTTTTTTCATAGATTTCATAGGCAGCTTCATAGACTTGTTTCACAGCACTATCATGTTGGATTCATGTTAATTTGTATTTCTAGACATTCAACCATGTACCTAAACAATACTTAGTAAACCTGACTTTTCACTCTGTACTTAGTCTGCTCTTTTTTCCCCCTACAACAAACCACTTTGCCAAAAATAGCAGATCTACAAGCGTACAACGCCTCGCGCTGTACGATTGTAGATCTGCTATTTTTGGCTAAAGTTCTCCTTAGAATAGGGATGCTTGGTTGAAGTGGTTAATGTAAAAATCACACAAAGATTTGGCAGACCCCCTATAGTAGCTCTGAGGACCCCCTAGGGGTCCCGGACCCCTGTTGAAGACCCCTGCCCTAGTGTGAGCTGATCTGTGATTGGTCTAGCATGAGGCAAGCCGTTATCATGAGCCAATGTCAGCTGAGCTGTGTGGTTAGCTGAGTCCATGTGGTAGCATAAGCTGAGCTGTGATTGGTGTGATGGCATGGTGATAGAAAGAAGGAGAGAGGTACAGACTAACCCTAGACAGCAGGCCCTGTCAGGGCCACGCTGAGGGGAGAGAGAAAAGACAAAGAAAAGAGTGATCACTATTACCTGGATCTTCTTTTCTGCCGTAGTTCTCCTTCGTCCTCAGGTTCTATGTGGGAGGTTGGACACATTGTTGAGGTGTACTTGGTCTCTGGTCGCTTAGCTTCATCAAAATGTCTCTGGAAAGAGCACAGGGACAATGACCATTAACATGACTGCAGTCCAGTGTTGAAGCAACACATGGTGAACAAAATAAGCAAACGTTCTGCAAAAATAGCTGATCTACAAGCTCGTAATGTGTCACATTGTGAGCTTCCTAGATGTATACATACTGTATGTGCTGCACAGATTACTCACCACAGGTAATAATAATGGTAATGGTAAATGGTGCATTTATATAGCGCTTCTATCCGAAGCGCTTTACATTGATTGTGCCATTAACCCATTCACACACACATTCATACACCGATGGAGGAGGAAACCATGCAAGGCACCAACCTGCTCATCGGGAGAAATTAGGGGTTCAGTGTCTTGCTCAAGGACACTTCCACACTAACTCTAGGGGAGTGCCCCAGCCCGGGATCGAACTTGGAACCTTGCGGTTTTCCAGTTCACTCTACCCGGCCACTCTACCCCTGAGCCACTACCGGAGGGGTGATATCGGCTGGGGGGTGGGGGGGTGGGTGGTGGTGACAACACAAAGATGTGTGTGGGGAGGAATTAATTGGCTTAACGACTACATTGGGGAGAAAAAGGGGTAAAAAATAATTGGCTACTCTAAATGTATAGAAAAAAGGGGTGAAATATCTTCAAGATGGACAGCAAAGAGGATAGGGCAACCAGAGAGACTGAATAGAATATTTTAAACTTATCATGAGTAAATCTTCATTATGTTCATCACTGTCAGAGTCATTTTCAGATTTAATGTTGTCAGCCTCATCTATACTTTCAAAATGAAACTCTGGTGAAGCCTTTGAGGTTTAGGAGTTGATATTTTCACTCTGATCACTGATAATTAGTGGTCGGTTTATTGGTAAGTCTGATGTAGTTGGTAAAGCATCTAGCAGGCACTCAGAAGAGGTTGTGACAGGAGTTGTGCTCTCTAAACAGTGAAGGTTTGTAACTGCATTAGCAGCAGCAGTTAAATGATATTCAATGAGGATATCCTGCTCTGTCTCTCTCACTAATGTGTTGACTTTACGTCTTTTAGCCCAATAAGATGACATTATCTTAAGAGTGATGAGGTGCTGTAGTCACTGTACATAAACTGTACCTAATTACTTGTCTGTAATGGACTGAGTCTTCCTTCTCCAATTCTGCTCGTCTGGAAAGTGGTGATCCTGAAGATGGGAAAAGAAAAGAAAAGGTCTAAATTAATGAGCTGCAATATCACTGAAAATACAACAAAATGCAATACATACATCTTCTGTAGTGTTAAAACAATAGATGAAGTGTCAGGGATCGTCATGAATTTAAAGGTAGTAAAACATCCTTGAAACCTACACAGTCTAATGCAATGGTTCCCAAAACAGTGTGAGACAATCCAGGTGTGCTTGTATCATGTATTTGACAAGGCAGCACACATTATGCAATATATACAACTATTTATGAATTATTATTATCTATATCAGCACTCATTTCCCACTAGAGACACATTATATATCCTAAAAAACAAACAAAACAAAGACTAGCTGTATTGTAAAGTCAATACCGCCCCCATCTGGCAGAGTCAGGTTATACATGTGTGCCTTGACACAAAATCTTGTTAAACCACATGGTTTAATGTAAGACAATAGAACAGCCCTACAACACATACATATTCATGTTTAGTTTAATGTAAGACAATACAACAGCCCTACAACACATACATATTCATATTTAGTTTAATGTAAGACAATACAACAGCCCTACAACACATACATATTCATGTTTAGTTTAATGTAAGACAATACAACAGCCCTACAACACAAACATATTCATGTCCTCACACTTTTTCGTGCCAAGGACATGCATTAGGCTACGGACCCCCATTTAATGGCATGTATGTCTCTGGGACCCCAATTCATATTGTAAAATCAATGTTAATTTAACTCTGAGAGTGTACAAATGGAACCAAATGGACCCGTTAGGGTCCATTTGGTTCCATTTGTACACTCTCAGAGTTAGACATATAAGGTTCCATTTGGTTCCTATCCATCATTTAGCTGGGGACCCCCTGGAACCCCCTCAAGTACCCCTGGGGGTCCCCGGACCCCACTTTGAGAACCAATGATTTAGAAAACAGTGTCAACATCTTACACTAATGTTGGATTAACCCTTTAAGACCGGGAACTTATATGTCATTTTAGATTTATTTGGCTATTGAAAAATAGCAGATCTACAAGCTCATAGCGCGGCACTCTGTGCTGCGCTATGAGCTTGTAGATCTGCTATTTATTTTTTCAATCGTGAAAATGTAAGCAAATCTTTCAATATATATTTCTAAAAGCAAAAATGTTTAACTCAAATCCTTGCTTCTGGGGGGGGGGGGCTGAAACAAAATATATATATCAGTCGTTCTAAAACGTTTTCATGTCAAGGACCCCCAAAATTATGTGTGTGGCCACAGTCCCCCATCTAAAAAAAAAATGTTTTAGGGACTCCCAGAAGCAAAGTTGTTCACTTAAGAAAAAAATATATATATTCAAAGATTTGCCCAAATGTTCATGATTTTTTTTTAAATAGCAGATCTACAAGCTCATTTAATAACAAGGTGAAATGAGCTGAAATAACATTTAATAACAAGGTGAAATGAGCTGAAATAACATTTAATAACAAGGTGAAATGAGCTGAAATAACATTTAATAACAAGGTGAAATGAGCTGAAACAACATTTAATAACAAGGTGAAATGAGCTGAAATAACATTACACAATTGTAAATTTGGATCAACATCAAGGTGAGTTCATTATTAATCTTAACTACTGTACATAAAATACCAGCGTAAACGAACGTCTAACTTTAATAAAATAAACGGGACCAATGCAGCCCAGTGGAATAGCCCTGAAACATGACCGTCATATCATGACAGTCATGGATGAACTTCAACCTGGTGTTTGCACTTTATACATTTATTTCTTGTATATCTACATAAACGTTCAGATTTCAAATATAAAGTGTTTACCTCATGGCCACGGATATTATAATTATGTACGGGCCTCTCAAAAGTACCCGTATCTCGTGTATTGTTCAATAAAAAGCATTTTAATCCGATCACCGGCCATTTTCTATATATTTTTGGTAATGTATCAGAGTGCAATACATCTCCCAACCATTAGTGTCGCATAGTTGAAAGCATCGGAGAAAATGGCCGGCGATCTGATTAAAAAGCTTTTTATTGAACAATACGGCAGATACGGTCCTTATCGCGGGTCGGGTCAACTTGTAACATCCATGGGTCAGGGGTCAGGGGTCAGCACTTTATATTTGAAATGTGAACGTGTATGTACATGTGAGAGTTTAAATGTAAAAAATAAACCGAAAAACAGGAACTTTGGGTTCCATGACGCTGTGACAGAGAGCGTCATGGTAACCATGGATACGTACTGACCGGCTGCCGGCGGCTCCTCCTCCAACAGCGTCATCGCTCGTGCCGTCGTAAGTATTTCGTTCCATCCTGCGTTAGAGCTCATGAGCGTGTTTTAACATGTTCCTTTACACACAGTCACCAACATGGAGGATGAGACAGGAGACGTAGACAAGTAGAGGTAGTTTAGTTAACTTCACAGTGAGCACTACATTAATACATTAATACATTCATTCACTGTGGTCAGCCATAACAACAACAAACTTCACCCGGAACCGGAAGTCACTGTATCCCTTAACCCCCCGCTCTTAAAGGGACAAGCCCTCTTTAGTGAATGTCTCTGGATGACTTTCTATGTGGGTCACAATGTATACGTGTAGTTTACACCATCGCTTGTTAGTTGACACGCACACGCACACGCGCACGCGCACGCACACACACACACACACACACACACACACACACACACACACACACACACACACACACACACACACACACACACACACACACACACACACACACACACACACACATACACACACACACACACACACACACACACACACACTCATATATATATATATATTCTCAGGTGGGGGTCCGTGGCCAAATACATTTCAATGTGGGGGTCCTTGACATGAAAAAGGTTTGAAAAGCACCGTCTATAGACAGAGGAAACGCCCATAAGATGAAGAGTGTTGGTTCACTAATGCAGGAACCATCAAAGGTTCTCTTTGGATCCAATCATTAATAAGACCATAAATATATACATATATAATATAACCCCTCCTATTAAATATATACATATATAATATAAACCCTCCTATTAAATATAATACATATATAATATAAACCCTCCTATTAAATATATACATATATAATATAAACCCTCCTATTAAATATATACATATATAATATAAACCCTCCTATTAAATATATACATATATAATATAAACCCTCCTATTAAATATATACATATATAATATAAACCCTCCTATTAAATATATACATATATAATAGAAACCCTCCTATTAAATATATACATATATAATATAAACCCTCCTATTAAATATATATATATATAATATAAACC
The DNA here is from genome assembly GCF_963454915.1 of Gymnoscopelus microlampas. Classification (NCBI taxonomy): domain Eukaryota; kingdom Metazoa; phylum Chordata; class Actinopteri; order Myctophiformes; family Myctophidae; genus Gymnoscopelus; species Gymnoscopelus microlampas. Next base: position 49,858,742 of record NC_139952.1, on the reverse strand, counting down.
CTCCTATTAAATATATACATATATAATATAAACCCTCCTATTAAATATATACATATATAATAGAAACCCTCCTATTAAATATATACATATATAATAGAAACCCTCCTAAACAAATACAGAACTAAAAGAAAGACAACAAAGCTCAGTGTTAATTTATCCATCTGTATCTCAGAGTTAAATGAACATCCAACATGTTACTGTAAACACTGTTTATGCAACATTTTATTATAAATTAAATAAATTAAAGCCTGGGAGTTTCTTAGCGTCTAAATCACAGTTTCTCAACATTGGGCCTGGGGACCACCAGGGGTCACAAATGGACCCTTTTTGGTTCTTTGGTCTTTGTTTTATAAAGCAGTGAGAGTTCGCTTTAGTTTTCTTTTTTCTAGGGTTATGACTTATTAATCACAAAGTAAAGCAGCCTACAAGTCTAACCTCTCTCTATAGTTTAATCCAGTGGTTTTCAACCTTTTTCATGACAAGGACCCCTAAATTGATATACTGTGTCATTTTAAGATTTCTTTGGCTATTAAAAAACAGCAGATCTACAAGCTCATAGCGCGGCACCGGGTGCCACACTATGAGCTTGTAGATCTGCTGTTTTCCAACTCCTTAGGCCTACAGTTTGTTGCTCGGTGGTGATCCAACTTTTCCATGTCAAGGACCCCCAAAATCATATGTATTTGGCCTTGGACCTTGCAAATAAAAGGTGTGAGAACCACTAGTACTAGTGACTCATAATGTGTCATATAGTGTGGTAGTAAATCAGTGTCATACATATTCTGAAGAAAACCTGGAGACTGACATTCAGTAATTGGTTCTTATGATCAAAATAAGAACAATAATGTTATGTAAAACAGAGAATCTAAACTTTACCACGGACACATTGATGAGCCCTGCTGCATGGCCATGGACAGAAACATGAAGAAACTGGACGTATGATTCTCATTGTAAAAGCATATCAATATGATACAGTATGTGATGATAGGATATAATATGATACAGTATGTAATGATAGGATATAATATGATACAGTATGTAATGATAGGATATAATATGATACAGTATGTAATGATAGGATATAATATGATACAGTATGTAATGATAGATATAATATGATACAGTATGTAATGATAGGATATAATATGATACAGTATGTAATGATAGGATATAATATGATACAGTATGTAATGATAGGATATAATATGATACAGTATGTAATGATAGGATATAATATGATACAGTATGTAATGATAGATATAATATGATACAGTATGTAATGATAGGATATAATATGATACAGTATGTAATGATAGGATATAATATGATACAGTATGTAATGATAGGATATAATATGATACAGTATGTAATGATAGATATAATATGATACAGTATGTAATGATAGATATAATATGATACAGTATGTAATGATAGGATATAATATGATACAGTATGTAATGATAGGATATAATATGATACAGTATGTAATGATAGATATAATATGATACAGTATGTAATGATAGGATATAATATGATACAGTATGTAATGATAGATATAATATGATACAGTATGTAATGATAGGATATAATATGATACAGTATGTAATGATAGGATATAATATGATACAGTATGTAATGATAGGATATAATATGATACAGTATGTAATGATAGGATATAATATGATACAGTATGTAATGATAGGATATAATATCATAAATGTCTCATTCTTGGTCTAGTGTGATGAATGCACTGAAGTGGAATGAGAGCTGGATGAACACGTTTATGAATAAACATTATATCTATGAATGATTGTGAGCAGAACAATGAAACAATAACATGTCAAATGTGTTCTGATTATTGTGCACAGTGTATCATGTTAATGAGGAATCTAAACAGCACAGAGTAAGGATTTATGAATAAGTTATCATTTAGAGATCTGTTATTTATGTGTGCTTCTGTAGGTCTATCCATCAGTGTGACAGTTTACAGTTGGTAGTAAGCTTTGTATCTATAGTGAACTGTACTGATTGATTGAATATTTGATCAGGCAGAAATGTGAAACAGCACAAGTACAGTTAATAACACTTTGTCTAAAAGGTCCGTCCAAAAAAGTCCTTGCGGTCTTGTTTCCATTGAGGTGGTGACATGACAACACTATGAATATTAATACACAGGAACAACCACAGACTGTCAAGAATACATTTATTAAACTATTCATACTTCTACACATGATCATACAATAACATGTGAAGAATGAGAATAATATCACATTCATGTTCAATGAAAACACAATCATGGAATGAGTGAGGAAACAATGATGTAATAATGAATCAATGAATAAACAATGATTGATTTGAGTTGATTAACACATTTAGTAGATGTTTGAATCCAGAGTGATTGACAAAGTCTAAGATGAGAGTCAATGACATGAAGTCTAGTCAACCAACAACATGTTCACAGCAGTAGGAGAGCAGAGACAGTGAACACATCAACCCTACAGTCACTATTCTGGACATGTCATAATAGATGAGAATCCACTGAAAATAGCAGATGTACAAGCTCACAATCACTGTTGAATTTGTCAACTAAAACTATGACAAAAAAATGTCCGTCAACGAGAAAATAAATAAAAACTAGACTAAAATGTCAGTGAGGGACGAGTGGAGAAGAGATCCAGTAGAACTAAAAGACAAGTCATTTTATGTTTGGTTGTGCTCAGGTGTTTTGCTCTGAAAATAGCAGATCAAAAAGCTCAAAGCGCGTCACAAACACGTTGTGAGCTTGTAGATCGGTTATTTTCGGCACACAGCTATGTATAAATCAGGCATTACGACGCTATCAAGGCCCTCCAAATACATTTTAGACGACTAAAATGTATTAAATCTAAACGTATTAGACTAAATCATCTGTAGATTTAGTCGACTAAAATCTTATATTTAGTCGACTAACACTAGACTAAAACTAAACATTTCAGAATGACTAAAATATGACTACAATTTGCTGTAAAAATTAACACCATGCTCACCATGTGACGCTTTGTGACGTAGATCTTAGCTAGTAGATAGCTTGTAGATCTATTTTCACCCAAGAGATTTGGTGTAGAGGGGGGAAAAAGCAGGGGACCAATTACAGAACCCTGGGGGACCCCAGTCAATAAAGTATATGGGGTTCAAGTGGTTAAAGTATAAAGGTTTAAATATACAAGAAACAATATTATTACTGTCATAATTACATGATCAAATATACAGTTTTCCTCAGTCTATTCTTGTGTAAAAATATCAAAAATAAAATATTACATAAAAAATTAGTTTGTATCATAAGAGACACAATATGACACTGATATTTACATCATCATCATCATCATCATCATCATCATCATCAGTGTTGATGGACAGTATTTATGATACATATTTATAAATGTATGGAGTGGAGGTTTGTTCACTTCTATCTAATCTAATCTAAGATCTAAAGCTCCCTGTGGTGATGACTCATTTTATACCATAGAGTTTGACATTAATATGGATTTGACCAGGGACCCCCATTTGAACATAATTTGTTCCAGGGACCCCCATTTGAGCATATTTGTGCCACGGACCCCCATTTGAACGTATTTGTGCCAGGGACCCCCATTTGAACACATTTGTGCCACGGACCCCCATTTGAACACATTTGTGCCACGGACCCCCATTTGAACACATTTGTACCACGGACCCCCATTTGAACACATTTGTGCCAGGGACCCCCATTTGAACACATTTGTACCACGGACCCCCATTTGAACACATTTGTGCCAGGGACCCCCATTTGGACACATTTGTTCCAGGCCCCCATTTGAACATATTTGTGCCAGGGACCCCCATTTGAACATATTTGTGCAAGGGACCCCATAGAAGATTTCGGTTATAATTTTCTAAAATATATTATATTAAAAAGAAATCTTACTTTTTTTAAAAGTAGCAGATCTACACCCGTCGCGATGCGACACATTGTGAGCTTGTAGATCTGCTACTTTGAAATAGTCAATATATACAGAGGTTAACGTGTTTAAACTGATTTAGAGACGACTGGTTCTCAAAGTGGGGTCCAGGGGCCCCCGGGGGTCCTTGAGGGGATACCAGGGGGTCTTAAGCTAAATCATTAAATATACAACATCAAGTGTAACCACTTCAACCATCATTTACTTCGCTGTTGGAAAATAGCCGATCTACAAGCTCATCTTTTCGTCAGGGGTCAAAGGTCAAATGCATCGGGGGTCCTTGACATGACAACGTTAGAGAAACACTGAATCTACAGGAGCTTTAATGTGTGACTGTCACTGTGCTGCTTATTACATCATCATGATGATGTCACCGTGATGTCATGATGAGTCACTCATGCCCAAATATGGAGTCCATGACGTCAGACTCAGCTAGTCTCAAAGTCTCACTCAAACATGTTGAGTAACCATGGTGACCTGATGTCATCCTCACATAGAGACTCTATCTCTGCTCACACAGACACACTGAGGAGGAGGAGTGGTTAAACCTGAACCCAGCATAGAGAGGTTCAGAGAATGTGTTCTGGAAGGTGTACAGGTGTGTCAGTGAGTCAGAGGACCCTTTATAAAAGGACAGAGTCCCAACAGTCCAGTCCAGATACACTGCTACTCTGTTAGAGCCAGAGGGACTGACAGGGAGGACAGTCTCCTTACTATTGTGTCTGACAGTGTAAATGTTACCATAACTACCATCATCACAGTCCAGTCTCCAGGACTTGTCATTGTTTCCAAGCCCACAGTCACCACCACGTCCTTTCCTGCTGATCCCTCTGTAAGTCACTGCTACAGAAACATATCCACTCCACTCTACCTCCCAGTAACAGCATCCAGTCAGACCCTCTGTACACAGAACCTGAGGCCATTCATCAAACCTGTCAGGATGTTCAGGATATGATTGATTCTGTCCCCATGTCACCTTTCTGTTGTTCTCAGACAGAGAGAGGCGTCTGTATGCTGTGTTTGTGTCCAGTGTGAGAGGATGGAAATCTGATGAGAAAAACAACACAGTAAACATTTAATACATCATTCACTGACTGACACACACACACACACACACACACACACACACACACACACACACACACACACACACACACACACACACACACACACACACACACACACACACACACACACACACACACACACACACACACACACAGCGTCGCTGTCGGGTGGAAACCTTGTATGTCCAAAACTACCACTAAACATTTTAAAATAGTGTAAATAGCAGATCTACAAGCTCACAACGTGTCAGAGATACAAGGTTTCTGCCTGACGACAACACAGTAAAATGTGAGTCAGAATGTCTTAAAGCCTCCAGGTGAGAAGTGACTTTCTGTGAGAAAATGTTTACATTAAGTTTATGTGAAATGACATCAATGTGGAAAAGTACTCAAATGTTTTACTTAAGTAAAAGTATCAATACTGCAATGTATAAATACTCTGTTACAAGTAAAAGTCCGGAATGTACTTGTGTAAAAGTACAAAAGTATCGCCATTAAAATGTAGGCTACTTAAAGTAACAAAAGTAGAAAGTACTCATTATGCAGTTTTCAAATGTATAAATTGTACAAAAATCATTTGAAATTAGCAGATCTACAAGCTCACAATGCGTTGCATGGAGACGTATTGTGAGCTTGTATATCGACTATTTTCAAATGGCCGAAATGTATTTAGGGCTGTTAATGTAGTTAACGTATGTTTTGTAAGAATAATAAAAATCCTCCAAGTAACTAGTAACTAAAGTTTTCAAATAATTGTTGTGGAGTAAAAGTACAATATGCCTTTGAAATGTAGTGGAGTAGAAATAAAATTACTGCAAATAGGAAATACTCCAGTAAAGTAAAAATACCTCAAAATGTTATTTAAGTACAGTACTTGAGTAAATGTACTTAGTTACTTTACACTTCTGAAAATACTTGAACTGGGGACCCCCCAAAATAATCATATTTGAACTGGGGACCCCTCAAAATAATCATATTTGAACTGGGGACCCCCCACTCTGACAAGCACTTGTGAGGGTGGGGTAGTTGTAGGAGTTGAGGCATTACATTTAGTTTGACTCGGTTCCACATATAAATATTGTGAAAATAGCCGATCTACAAGGCGTTGTGAGCTTGTAGATATATTTTATATTATATTTATATCCGATCTACCACTTATAGATCGGCTATTTTGTAGATCGGCTATTCTCACAATATTTGCCTTTTTTTTGCATTATTTTTGACAATTTGGTCAATTTGGTATTAAAAAGGTCTTAAAAGTCCTTAAATTGTAACATTATAAATGTGCAGATACCCTGTATACACTTATACTGTATGTTGGTTTGTTTACTGTTGAGAGATAAAACAATGTTACACATTAAGATAATCATCTGGGGACCCCCCACAATAATGTGGGGACCACCCTGGGTCCCAGTTTGTAAACCACTGTGTTACATAGAAAACATTCAGCATCTATAAGTTAGCAACACCTCACACCATGGTGAGAAGTATTGCTAACTTGTAGATCGTCTATTTTAGTTATTTTTGAAATATGGAGGAATTACAAGCTGATTTACAAGCTCACAACGTGTCACGATGCAAGGCGTTGTGAGCTTGTAGATCTCCTATTTATTATGTACATTCTATTTTTTTTATGTTTTCTGTACTGCAGTATTTACATCTTGAAGCCGATCTACAAGCTGACAACATGTCACAATGCAACATGTGAGCTTGTAGATCCGCTGTTTTTGAAATATATGTTTATATAATATAGCCAATCAATAAGCTCACAGCCTGTCATGATGCAAGACATTGTGAGCTTGTAGATCGGCTATTTATTTTATTTTACCACAACCCAATCTGCAAGCTCACAATCTGTCACAATGCAACTCGTTGTAAATTGATAGATCGGATAGTTTTGTATTAGAAAAATAGCCGATCTACAAGCTCACAACGATTGCATATCGGCAATTTAATTAATTCATTAATTAAACATTGAGCTTGTAGATTAGCTATTTTTTAACTATAAATCATCTTCAAGCTCACAACGTGTTATAATGTGACACGTTGTGTGCTTGTGGTATTTTTCAAATAAAGCCGAAATACAAATTCAGAACCCGTCACAATGTTACCCATTTTGAGCTTGTAGATCAGCTATTTTTACCTTATTTTCTAATATAGCCGATCTAAAAGCTCACAACACATCATGATGTGATGCATGGTGAGATTGTAGATCGGCTATTTTTCTTTATATCAATTATTGATAATCTACAATCCAATCTGCAAGCTCACAACCTGTCACAATGTGACGAGTTGTGAGCTTGTAGATATGATACGATACGATACGATAATACTTTATTGTCAGTTCACACTGAAATTTGTCTTGCGACCCAGCAGCCATGTATGCAACAATAAACAGTTCACACATTTGACATGACACAAGAAAAACAAAACACAATACAAAATACATACATAAAGACATACAAAGACAAGAGCAATGTCCACCTCTCAGCCTACCCTTGGCCTATAAATCCTGATTAAGCCTCAGTGTCGTCTGATGGACAAAGGACCTCTTCAGTTTGACCTTATTGTATGTAGGAACACCGTATCTCCCTCCTGAAGGCAGCAACCTATATTCTCCATACAAAGCATGGCTAGTGTTTGAAGTGATATTCCTTGCCAACCTTATCATACTATCATTATACGTAGTTGTATAGAGCCTCTGAAGTGGCTGTCCAACAATCTTTGAACAAATGTTCAGTTGCTGCAGCAGTTGTGACTTTAAGGCTACAGACAGACATCCATACCAGGTGGTACTACAGTACTGAAGAACACTCATTATAACAGAAGTGAAAAACAAAAGAAGAATCTGTCTACTAGCACCAAAAGATCTCAAACGGCGAAGGAAATAGACTCTTTGCTTTGTCTTCTTACCCACTGATTCAATATGTTCTTTCCATGACAGAAGGTGGTCAGATCCACTGTTTAAAACAGTAAAAGTCCATATAAAAGTTCATCACACGTTAAACAACATATTGTGAGTTCATGTTTGAAATACAGCTGATCTACAAGCTCACAACCTGTCACAATGTAACTCATGAGTTTGTAGATCTTCTACTTTTGAGTTTTAAACAAAGCCAAACTATACAAGCTCACAACGTGTCACAATGTGATCCTTTTGAGCTTGTAGATCGGCTATCTTTGTTATGTTTGATATATTGAGGTCTGAGGAAGATCCAGCAGGCTTTAAACATCACATTCATGATGGTAATAAAGCATTTAACTTATGGATCATAATTATTCCAGTGCAGAGTTCTGCTCTGCATCTGGCTTTTTAAATTACTTTGGATGAGCGTGATCTTCTACTTGTTGATGTTTGAAATAACTCACTACCTGTCACATTGCAACATGGTGTGAGCTTGTAGATCGGCTGTTTTTGAAATATAGCCAAAAATCATAAAGCATCATATTGCGAGGCTTTGCAAGCTTGTATATCTGCTATTTCTTGTAATATAGCCGATGTAAAGGCTCACAACGCAACATGAAGTGAGCTTGTAGATCGTCTCACAACCTGTCACAATGCGACAAGTTGTGATCAGCTATTTTTTATTTATTTGTAATAGTCTATCTAAAAGCTCACCACACGTCATGATCAGGGTTTCCGTTAGCCGGTATTTACCAATTAAATGTAATATTTAATTGTCCGTTAATTATAAAGATCACAGGCCACCGTGGCCGATTGGGAAAATGCTGTTATTAGACTATTTTATGTCTGTCTGTCTACAATGGATAAAGTGGTGAAAGTTGGTGACACACATACATTGCAGGCAAGTAATGAACCTTCCTTGTACCATCATTCATGATGACATAATTAACATTAACAAAACAAAACACAAGCTGTAGGTTTTGCATATTAAGGTTGAATGAGAAGTAGGGCCCAAAACATATATTAATGTGTTTATACTGTGTGACGTAGTCACGCCAGCTGTTCATAACGCCCACTTTATTCAGTTATTTTTTGGAAAGCCACACCTCTGCATGATAGAGTAGATAGATATTACTAGCCCACTTCATTCTTTGGCCGGTAAAATATAATCCTGTCGGTCAAGGTGGCCGGCCCAAAAAGTGCCTTGCGGAAACCCTGGTCATGATGCAATGTATTGTGAGTTCGTAGATTGGCTCTTTTTATGTTTGAAATACAGCTGATCTACAAGCTCACAACCTCAATGTTGTGAGTCGTTGTGAATGTGAATCGTTGTGAATTGTTAGATAGGCAAATTCTGTTTCAAATATAGCTGAACTACAAGCTCACAACGTGTCAAAATGTGACACGTGAGCTTGTAGATCGGCTTTATTTTATATATTGCAGATCTACAAGCACACAATGTGTCACAATGTGAGGCGTTGTGAGGAGTTGTGAGGCATTGGGTTTCATTCACTAAGCTCAGGGCCTCACATATTTTGTACTTATGTGCATATACGTGACTTCCCACGTTCAGTATTCATTCAGCTTTTTTTGACCGTGAATTTGGCCGGACACTCAAACTCACGTCTGCTCAGGAACAGACTTATATGTCTCAAACCTTTCATATATGTTATTAAAATGCCTTATTCTTCATGAAAAATCTATGACAATAGTGCCAAACCTCAAATAATGTTTTTATGTGCCCAAAATGTGTCAACACATTAAAAAAACATATGTCGAAGATCTATTGCTTGGATGCATATGGTAGACATGATGCAAATTCAAAATGCAAATTTCAGTTGACACATTTACAGCTGAATTATTAGGTCTCTCTGCATGTTTTCCGTTTCTGCAAATGTGGCCACAGTTTCACATATTGGACTTTCATGCCAACATGTCGCGCTATTAATTTATAATATTGACCACATCACATCATGTTATGTCTTATCATCTGATGAGGATACAGTATGGATGAAATCTAGCTGTGTCCATAATATCCATTCACCATTCTGACGTAGGACAGGATATGTTGTTAATCCTAAAGACAGGTTTATCCTCAGTAATCAAAAAAGTGTGATCTGGTCCATAATCGGATCTCTGTTTCCTCAGTCAAATGCAAGCATTATTTAATAGAAAAGGCTTCTATAATATCCTTTCCACGTTTTATTAGCCTATTATTTGGTGGTGGGGTTAAACATTGTAACTTCTTATTCTCATTATGAGAGCATTACTTTATTAACGTTCAGCTGATCCATCGTGTGATCGAGGGACTCACTTCCAGACAGAACAGATGTACAAGTTGTCAATGTGGTGCGACTTGACGCGTTGTAATTTTTTCTTCACATGGGTTATTTCTGGTTGCCTTTTATGGTGTTAAATGGGGCGTGGAACAATACAAAGGATCTACACGGGAGCACACTAGTGACTTTAGAACATAAATGAGATACACCTGTGATACGCACAAATCATGGCTCTGAACCCTCTTTCATGAATCATACGTCAGAATTGACTTATCCCAATATACATGTTATTTATGACCAGGATATACACCTTATTTATGACCAGGATATACACCTTATTTATGACCAGGATATACACCTTATTTATGACCAGGATATACACCTTATTTATGACCAGGATATACACCTTATTTATGACCAGGATATACACCTTATTTATGACCAGGTTAGTGAATGAGGCCCATTGTTTCTGTCAACCCACATGACCTTAGTTTTCTGAAAAACTTAAATGTTTTATTCAAAATAAATAAAAAGATTCATGCTGCTATATACATAACAACATGCAAAATGACACAGATGCTTTCCCGGTTTTAAAGGTATAACAACGTATAGGCTTTCCAGGTCTTAATGGGTTAAGGACCGGGCCAAGAGCAGAGAAACCTCCTGAATTCCCTGGAAGCTCTACTGAAGAGTTTTCAGGACAGTATCTGGGGAGGGGCCAACCCACTATAAAACAGTGTATACAATGTTAATGTGTGATATTGACACAGACAGACAGATACTCACATTTAGTAATGAGTTGAGGATCAAGCCAATCTTCTCCTCCATGTTTCACTCTGTAGGAAATAGAACAACAATGCATCAATGTCTAACTGTCTAACACAACGTCTCCACTACCTGACACTACAGTGTTTCTCCTATCATTATCTTGGCCCTGCAGCCCATCCAGACATACTCACTGCTGCCCAGTTTGGATCTCATCACCTCCTCAGACTCCACCTTAACCCCTAGCACTCCATCCTCCTTTATCCCTTCTTAATGCAAGTTTACTATGCAGATATATCTTGTTCTTAATGCAAGTTTACTATGCAGATATATCTTGTTCTTAATGCAAGTTTACTATGCAGATATATCTTGTTCTTAATGCAAGTTTACTATGCAGATATATCTTGTTCTTAATGCAAGTTTACTATGCAGATATATCTTGTTCTTAATGCAAGTTTACTATGCAGATATATCTTGTTCTTAATGCAAGTTTACTATGCAGATATATCTTGTTCTTAATGCAAGTTTATTATGCAGATATATCTTGGATATGTCTTGTTATTTCTCAACCAGACTAACATAATGTTATTTAGGTAGCATGTTGTTTAGACAGATTCCAGTTCATTGTTTACCTGGTATCCTATAGTTTCAATTGTACAGAATGCCACTGCATGTTGTGTGTGTGTGTGTGTGTGTGTGTGTGTGTGTGTGTGTGTGTGTGTGTGTGTGTGTGTGTGTGTGTGTGTGTGTGTGTGTGTGTGTGTGTGTGTGTGTGTGTATATATATATATATATATATATATATATATATATATATATATATATATATATCCTTATTTGTTTGTTGGTTAAAGTATTAACTAAATATACATATTTGCATCTATTTGTGACTTTGTGTCAGAGTGAATACACCGTTAAGAGACACATGAGGGACACACTGTACATTCACTGTACTATCCAACATGGACACAGTCCAAGTCTACTCACATGCAGTTCTCCAGTAGGCCTACTGAATCATACACCATGCTGAAGCTCAGGTCCAACTCTCTTAGGGAGGGATGAGAGTTTACAGCTGAGGACAGAACTTCACAGCATCTCTCTGACAAGTCGCAGTGAGTCAGTCTGAATGAAGAATGAAACACCAGATGAAAAAAAAAAAGAATAAATGAAACACGTTACAATATACATTATTCCTGGATTGAGAACTTGGACCTGACTGTGATGGACTGTCAGGGTACAAAATCTCTGTACGTATATGTATTTATTTTAAGTACGTCTGTAGTTCAGGTATCTTGAGAACTGTCCGACGGACCAACGTCAAACTTGGCAAATGACCTGAGTGTATTCTTATGTCAAAAGTCCCTAAAAGGCCAATTTGAATTACTTCCTGACATAATCAAGAACGAGTAAGATGTTTCATAGGAAGGAGAAAAATACCACATGCTCATCGAGATCACCTTTGTACCTGCACAACTTTTTAACAGTAGGGGCAGCCCCGTTTAGTAGGTTAACCCAATATCTGTGCACACCCCTAAATAAAATAAATTGGGTAAATGTATATTACCTTAGAATCTCCAGTCTACAGTGCAGACTCTTCAGTCCAGCAGAGAGCAGATCCAGTAGTCCTGAGTCCAGGTTGTTTTGGCTGAGGTCCAATTCTCTCAAATGTGAAGGATTAGAGCTGAGAGCTGAAGCCACAACTTCAACCTCTGTCTGTCTGAGGTTACAGCCAACAAGTCTGTAAATACAGATTAAATAAGAGACTATCAAAACAAATTATACCTAGTTCACTGTCATGGAAGTTAACTAAGGGCGGATTCACACTATGGTCCCGGGTGCCGGAGCGCACCCTGGACCACTTGGCTGATGTCGTGATGATGTAGCGTGAGCCGTGGAAAAACAAACAAAAAACACATGTGTAGCGAACGCTGCCACTAGGATAAATATGCCAAGGATTAGTCGTGACGTCACTGCTAAAATACCAAGGATGCATTAGTGACGTCGCTATCATATTGATAATAACAGAGACGCGAGAGGCGACGTTACATTTTGAGGTTTCAAAGACCAACGCACACACTGCTTTGGTTGTGTATTGTTGTTCTGTTATTATTATAACTCAAGACAACGTCAGGAACACAGGCAAACTTTATTATTCACTCTACACTCTGACAAGTGACTCTTCTTCTGTGAATGACATTCTCTAGCTCCCACAGCCCCATAGTCAACGGCGCCCCCATGAGGCACATATTTACCATTACTGTTAAATTAAATGGTCTCGGGTGCGGAAGAATTTTGGCCAATGTGAATACTGGCCCAGCTGGGAGAGGCCAAGTGTACTCAGGAATGGTTCGAATCAATCGGACCCAGTCTGAATCCGCCCTAAGAGATCTCCTACTGTATCTAGTTATCCAGACATAAACAGTATGATCAGAGAACAGGGAAGTAAACAACAGATGAAAAGTTAATGTAATGTAAGTAAATCTGAGTAACCAAGGTCACTGTTTAAAAAGCCATCCTCTGTACACCCCTTCACTAATGGTATGGTCCATATCTCATATGGTAACTTTTTAAGGGTGGTCCTCTAGTGAAATCCCTATTACTGCAATGAACGCTTGCACCCATTAATATCAATATAAATAATCAAAACTAGAAGATGATGAAGATCTGACAAAATACATCCAACAACGATAGTGTCATTTTGTATCTCAGCATGGCAGGACATGGAGGTGGGCTTGGGTTCCCATGATATCATTCTTATTAATACATTCTCTCCACAACATTCATATCATATTCACATAATACAGTACATAATAAAACATAAGTGATCAAAATACATCTGGTAAATATATCTTACCTTAGAATGTGCAGACTCTTCAGTCCAGCAGAGAGCAGATGTCCTGATTCCTGCAGGTTGTTTTGGCTGAGGTCCAATTCTCTCAAATGTGAAGGATTAGAGCTGAGAGCTGAAGCCACAACTTCAACCTCTGTCTGTCTGAGGTTACAGCCAACAAGTCTGTAAATACAGATTAAATAAGAGATTATCAAAACAAAAAATATACCATATATTATATACCATATATATGCCATATATTATAATATATTACAGAGACAAATAAAATAAAATAAAATCGGGCTTTGCCTAGGGCCCATTCTGGCCTGCATTCTCCATGTTCTCAACTCAAAGTAAATAATGGATTATTTCTTTAAAAAAAAACGTATGATGTGTTTTACAATTCTTTGTTGTCTAAACAAGTTTTGGTCAGTGAGAGAGTGAGACAGGTGCATGTCAGTGAGAGAGTGAGACAGGTGCATGTCAGTGAGAGAGTGAGACAGGTGCATGGCAGTGAGAAAGTGAGACAGGTGCATGGCAGTGAGAGAGTGAGACAGGTGCATGTCAGTGAGAGAGTGAGACAGGTGCATGTCAGTGAGAGAGTGAGACAGGTGCATGTCAGTGACAGAGTGAGACAGGTGCATGTCAGTGAGAGAGTGAGACAGGTGCATGGCAGTGAGAGAGTGAGACAGGTGCATGTCAGTGTGTGTGAGAGAGAGAGAGAGAGAGAGAGAGAGAGAGAGAGAGAGAGAGAGAGAGAGAGAGAGAGAGAGAGAGAGAGAGAGAGAGACACACACACACACACACACACACACACACACACACACACACACACACACACACACACACACACACACACACACACACACACACACACACACACACACACACACACACAGGTGCATGTCAGTGAGAGAGAGAGAGAGAGAGAGAGAGAGAGAGAGAGACACACACACACACACACACACACACACACACACACACACACACACACACACACACACACACACACACACACACACACACACACACACACACACACACACACACACACACACAGGTGCATGTCAGTGAGAGAGAGAGAGAGAGAGAGAGAGAGAGAGAGAGAGAGAGAGAGAGAGAGAGAGAGAGAGAGAGAGAGAGAGAGAGAGAGACACACACACACAGGTGCATGGCAGTGAGAGAGTGAGACAGGTGCATGTCAGTGTGAGAGAGAGAGAGCGAGAGAGAGAGAGAGAGAGAGAGAGAGAGAGAGAGAGTGAGAGAGAGAGAGAGAGACACACACACACACACACACAGGTGCATGGCAGTGAGAGAGTGAGACAGGTGCATGTCAGTGTGTGAGAGAGAGAGAGAGAGAGAGAGAGAGAGAGAGAGAGAGAGAGAGAAGAGAGAGAGAGAGAGAGAGAGAGAGAGAGAGAGACACACACACACACACAGGTGCATGGCAGTGAGAGAGTGAGACAGGTGCATGTCAGTGTGAGAGAGAGAGAGAGAGAGAGAGAGAGAGAGAGAGAGAGAGAGAGAGAGAGAGAGAGAGAGAGAGAGAGAGAGAGAGAGAGAGAGAGACACACACACACACACACACACACACACACACACACACACAGGTGCATGGCAGTGAGAGAGTGAGACAGGTGCATGTCAGTGAGAGAGTGAGACAGGTGCATGTCAGTGAGAGAGTGAGACAGGTGCATGTCAGTGAGAGAGTGAGACAGGTGCATGTCAGTGAGAGAGTGAGACAGGTGCATGGCAGTGAGAGAGTGAGACAGGTGCATGGCAGTGACAGAGTGAGACAGGTGCATGGCAGTGACAGAGTGAGACAGGTGCATGGCAGTGACAGAGTGAGACAGGTGCATGGCAGTGAGAGAGTGAGACAGGTGCATGACAGTGACAGAGTGAGACAGGTGCATGACAGTGACAGAGTGAGACAGGTGCATGTCAGTGACAGAGTGAGACAGGTGCATGGCAGTGAGAGAGTGAGACAGGTGCATGGCAGTGAGAGAGTGAGACAGGTGCATGACAGCAGAAATACATGTCGTCTCATCTTGGTTTGTTCATTGACAGCGTTCAGTCACGTTACTATAGTAACCAGACACTGCACGCCTTACAGCCCAATGTATACTCTGTCATACGACGGGGTCGTGCACCGAAAATAGTAGATCTACAAGCTCACAATCTGTCCGACCAGCGCATTCCCAGTGGGTGCTCGCTGTCTCCTGTGGGTGCCCGAGCCAGGGCCGTAGGAACGGGGGGGGGCGGGGGGGATTCGTGGGCCGCGGAGCGGCCTCGCGTGGGCCGCGAACCGGTATTTGGGCCGCGAGGCCTCGGGGAAAAAGAGGAGGGAAAAAAAGCCTCAAATGAGCTGTGTGAGCTGCTTGAAGGTGGAAGAGCGGCCCCACCCCCCCTAAACATTTTTTGGTACCGAATTAACCGAATTAAAGTAATAAAAAACGGAAATAAAAGGGGAATAACCGCGGAAAAAAATCGCTCGCTGCGCGCGCGTGCATGTGTGGCGCTCGTGCATGTGGGCCGGTACAAATATATCCCCCCCAACTGGGAATGGCTTCCTACGGCGCTGGCCCGAGCCCTAGGTGATCGGCACCTGTTTATTTTAGTTGTTAAAAGCATAATTTTATTAAGACATGACAGCAATATGAGAAACAACGTATATATCTCAATTAAACATATATATTAAATACAAGAACCAAATATTATTTTGTATATGATTAGTAGGGGCAGCCCCGTTTAGTAGGTTAACCAAATATCTGCGCACAGTCACACCCCTGATCAAAATAAATCTGGTAAATGTATCTTACCTTAGAATCTCCAGTCTACAGTGCAGACTCTTCAGTCCAGCAGAGAGCAGATCCAGTAGTCCCGAGTCCAGGTTGTTTTGGCTGAGGTCCAATTCTCTCAAATGAGAAGGATTAGAGCTGAGAGCTGAAGCCACAACTTCAACCTCTGTCTGTCTGAGGTTACAGCCAACAAGTCTGTAAATACAGAATAAATAAGAGACTATCAAAACAAATTACACCTATTTCACTGTCATGGAAGTTAACTAAGAGATCTCCTACTGTATCTAGTTATACAGACATAAACAGTTAAAGTGTGATCAGAGAACAGGGAAGTAAACAACAGATGGAAAGTGAATGTAATGTAAGTAATCTGAGTAACCAAGCTCACTGTTTATAAAGCCATGCTCTGTACACCCCTTCACTAATGGTATGGTCTGTTTTCATGGTAGAATAACTCATAAAGAGGACACATATGAATAGTTTGAGGACTTGAGTTCTCCAGTTGTTCTGTGTGTACTAAGGTTGTGGTCGTCAGTCGGCGATTGGATTAATGTCGAATTAATGTTGGTTACCTTCATGTTACATGTGTGCACTTCACCTACAGTATGCTGAGTATACTAATATAGTTTTGTCTTCCATTAAAGGAATATTTCACCCCAAAAAAATACTTTTCCCCTATCAATTAAACCTTGAATTCATGGAGATTTGAGTTTTTTTTTGTATTTGTGACATTCCTGAACCTAAATCCAATACCCTACTACTTTAATTAAAACGCCCACGCTGTGGTGTATGTCCTGGGTTGGTCAGCACACGAGCATTCCACTTGCCTCCAAACTTGCCACAGACTATTGATCAGTGCTCTGGCTAATGCCTAGGCTTCTTTCCCCACCTTCAATGTACTTACATATTGTACAGTTAATATAAAACTACATTATTTGTATTCAGGCACATTTTAGCCACCTTTTCTTTTTGGCCACTAGGCCCACCCTACTGCACATGTGTGGCGCAGTGTCCCATAAAAAGGACAAGGACTGACAGATAGAGATCTCCATATATGGCCATATCAGTTGGATCACTGGTTCACCGTAGATGTGAGGGCCACGAAGCGGCCCGAACCTCTAGTTTGACTAATTGACGTTAATAAGAAACCAATCTTAACAAGAGCAAAACTATATTTAAAACATTCTCTTTAAACCTGGATCATCAGTAGGCTCATAGTGATTACACTGTGAGAGTTGTTTTGGAGTTTATATACTTTTCTTTAATATAGTTTTGCATTGGCATTTTCTACCACAGCAGACACCGCTAATATTCTATTTTGGCTCAGGAATGCAACCCAAACAAAAAGGTCTGAGGTGGGGGGAGGGGCAGAGTGGAGTGTGGAACGGTCAACACCACTAGACGTCACAGAAAGACAGAGGAAGAGAGCGCAATGTTCAACCAGCAGTTGAAGGTGTGAAATGAATAAAGTGAGCATGAGCAAATACATGGCATATTTAGTTTTCCATGTATTTTATACAGACAGTGCCAAAACTACAGAACCATCAGCCTTATCTGTCACGCTAGCAAAGTAATGCTGCGGATCATCTTGAACAGACTGAGGAGCAAGGCAGAGGAAACTCTTGCAGAGGAACAGGCAGGATTCAGACCAAAAAGGAGCACCACTGAACAGATCTTCAATGTCAGGCTACTGATTGAGAAGCACCTTCAGCACCAGCACGACATGTACCACAACTTCATTGACTTCAAAAAAGTCTTTGACCGTGTTTGGCATGAAGGGTTATGGCAGGTGCTCAGAAACTACAACCTCAACAATAACATCATACAGGTCATCCAAGCACTTTACACGGACTCAAGCAGTGCAGTTCTCATAAACAACAGCTTGGGAGAACCTTTTAAAACATCTATTGGTGTCCGTCAAGGCTGTCTCCTCTCCCCTGTCCTATTTAACATCTTTCTGGAAAACATCATGGATGAAGCACTCCAAGAATTCCACACCTCCATATCCATCGGAGGAAGACCCATCTCCAACCTCCGCTTCGCTGATGACATCGACCTCATGGGGAAAAGCGAGGCCGAACTCCAGGAACTCACCACCAGACTGGAAGAGGCGGCGAGAGCATATGGCATGGAGATAAGTGCAGAGAAAAGTAAGATCCTGGTCAACAGCCACAACCATGTATCTCCAACGAAGATCACAATGAACGGGCAGACGCTGGAGGAAGTAAAGGACTTTAAGTACCTCGGGTCCTATGTGAGTGAGGATGGCAGCTCCACAAAAGAGATAAAAGCAAGAATTGGCATTGCAACATCAGCCATGACGAGACTGGCCAGTATTTGGAAAAGTAACACCATCAGCTTCTCAGTGAAGGTCAGACTTTACAAGTCACTTGTACTCTCCACCCTACTCTATGGCTGTGAGAGCTGGACACTCACAGTGGACACTGAGCGCAGGGTACAGTCCTTTGAAAGCAAGTGCTATAGAAGAATGCTACATATTTCATATAAAGAACACCGGACAAATGATTATGTTAGACAGTTAGTCACCACTCATGCTGGAGAACAGGAGCCCCTACTATCAACAGTAAAACGTTGCAAACTGGCCTGGTATGGTCATGTCACAAGACATACCTCCCTGTCAAAGACCATCCTACAGGGGACAGTGGAGGGGAAGCGGAGAAGAGGCAGGCAGAGAAAGTCCTGGATGGACAACATCAAGGAATGGACTGGCTGCAGCTTCCAAACCCTGCTACGCACAGCAGAAGATCGTAAGCGCAGGAGATCCCTGACTGCCCAAGCATCCACCATGACACCCCTACGGCCCCCTAGGCCATGGGATGAGTGAGTGAGTATTTTATATTTACTTTACAACAACCACAATTAAAAATATAATAATAATAATAATGGTTTAGGGTTTTATGCCCCTTTAACAGAGTAAAGAAGCTCAACTGGTGAAGTGTGGCAGTTGGAATAAAATGATTGAATCTGGAGCTTGGAAAAACATATGTTGTTTATAAGTTGTCCATGGATATTCAGCTGTACTACAGCATTGGTAATGGCAATTTTATTCAGCCTTCAGGTCCAACACTTTGGAACCAAAACATCATATCATATCATACCTAAAAATATTGCCAGGAAATGTTTACACATTCCACAGGTTCACCTTCATGCTACCAACAATGCAAAGCATTGTAAACTTGTAGACCTTTTCTTTTTGACAAGTGACGCCTTTGAACTTGTACTACAGAGTGCTTTCACCATGGTGAATCGGGTTTAATGTTGGGTATTTCGGTTGTCTTTCATGGTGTTAAAAGGGGCGTGGAACAATGCAGATGATGCAATGCACATTTGATTTGGTGGAATATATCATCTGATACATCTGAGACGTGCACAAATCAAGGCTTTACACAGCCTTTCATGAATCAGATGTGGCTCTTTATTTACAAGAAAACCTACACTAAAGAATATAGCAAAAATGTTAAGAGCAATGTGAATGAGGCCCATTGAAAATAACAATTGTTTGTCCTTTTTATTTTAAGTTCCACTACTGAGAGGATGGCAATGTCAGTGGGTTCAAACCACTGGTCTGGTGGGGGTAAGACTTTTAGACTGCTTTATTGTGGTCTGGCCTTTATTTGGACAAACACACAATACCACTAGTCACTCTTTGAGACACAGACAACATTATTGGAACTTTTATGTCAACCTTCAGTTCTAATTATAGTGTTAACTGTAATGTCAGATTGACTCTAGGATGTTTCTATTCACTTGACTACTAACCGAGCCTTTCTGCAGTTCCTCACAGCTGGGATCAGTCTCCTTCGCCCCCTCTCTGATGTGTTGTATTTGTCCAGGTCCAACTCTTCCAGAACCTCCTCTGACGTCTGCAGCATGACGGCCAGAGCTGAACACTGGGTCTCAGACAGTTTCTCTGTCCTGTTCTCTGACTTCAAGTACCGTTGGATCTCCTGATGTACTGAGTGGTCATTCATCTCCATCAAACAGTGGAAGGTGTTGATACATCTGTCAGGAGAGTAATCGTTTCTCAACTCCTTCAGGTGGTTGATGACTCTCTGGATCTCCTCTGGACTGTTCTCTGTCTGACCCAGTAGGCCTCCTAACAGACTCTGGTTGGACTCCAGAGAGAGGCCATGAAGGAAGCGGACAAAGAGGTCTAAGTGGCCATTTTTACTCTGCAGGGCTTTAGTGGTGGCTTTGTTCAGGAAGACATCCAGGTAGCTGAGTTGGTGGTGACTCATACTACAATCAACAAACGTCAGCAGTACATTCATGTTCCTCTTTGTGAAACAGTCGAACAGGTAGACTGCAGCCAGAAACTCCTGGATGCTCAGATGAACAAAGCTGTAGACCGTTTTCTGGAACAGCACACTCTCTCTTTTGAAGATCTTTGTGCACACTCCTGAGTACAGTGAGGCATCTTTTACATCAAGACCACACTCTTCCAGGTCTTCTTGGTAGAACATGATGCTACCTCTCTTTAGGTGTTCAAATGCCAGCCTTCCCAGCTTCAGTAGAACATCCCTGTCAGTCTTCGTGAGGTACTGTTGATTCCCCTTTTCTTTTTCGTGAGTCTCATACTTCTGCTTCTTTCGCTTTGTCTGAACCAACAGGAAGTGGCAGCACATCTCAGTCAGGGTCTTTGGCAGCTGTCCTATCGTGTGTGTCTTCAACATGTCCAGCAGAACGGTAGCAATGATCCAACAGAAGAGTGGGATGTGACACATGATGTGGAGGGTCCTTGATGTCTTCAAGTGAGAGAGGATTCTGTCGGCCAACTTCTCTTCACTGAATGTGTTCCTAAAGTATTTCTCCTTCTGGGGGTCTGTGAACCCTCGTACTTCTGTCACCATGTCAACACATGCAGGAGGGATCTGATTGGCTGCTGCAGGCCTGGTGGTTATCCAGAGGAGGGCTGAGGGGAGCAGATTCCCCTCGATGAGGTTTGTTAACAGAGCATCCACTGAAGATGTCACTGTGACATCAGAAACAATGTCATTGTTTTGGAACAATGAAAATCTGCTTTCATCTAGACCATCAAAGATGAAGCCAACTTTCCAGGCAGCGAGCTGCTCTGCTGTGACCTTCTTTAATGTTGGGTGGAAATCATGGATCAGTGTGAGAAGACTGTACTGCTCATCTCTGACCAAGTTCAGCTCCCGGAAGGAAAAGGGAACCAGGAGATGAATATCTTGATTTTCCAAACCCTTTGCCCAGTCCAGAGTGAACTTACGCACAGAGAATGTTTTTCCAATGCCAGCGATGCCCTTGGTCAGAACTCTTCTGATGGGTGTCTTTCGGCCAGGGAGGGGTTTAAAGATGTCACAGCAGTTGATTGGTGTGTCATGGAAGGTCTTCATGTTGGAAGCTGTCTCAAGCTGTATCACCTCATGTTGGCTATTAACCCCTTCACTCTCTCCCTCTGTGATGTAGAGCTCTGTGTAGGTGCTGGTGAGGGAGGTTCCAGACTCTTCTGTCATGTGGTCTTTCACATCATCAAGACTGTTCAAACTGATCTTATAATCATTCAAATCATCCTGCAGACTGACATCTGAAATGAGAAGAGAATGTATGTTTTAAACATTCCGGTTAATTCATAACTTGGTACATATTTACGGCACACAATTTGTAAAAAAAAAAAACAGCCAAAAGTAATAACACAAGATTTGTTGTTTTTGTCGAGTTGATAGTTGTTTAGCTTCATTATTTGCACATATTTATTGATACAGACACTAATTTGAACATTTAGTCTGACTATGATTTCTGCAATTTAGCATTATTTATTTTAATTAGCGCCAAGTATGTCTAGTCTTACTTTGTCCAGGTGTGTTTTGTTTGGGTGTCTTCAGTCCAGGTGTGGTTCTGGATCTCTTTCCACACTGGGGACAGCCATAGTGTCCTGTTGGAGCAGACTGGTCCCAGTATGAGGTGATGCACTGTCTGCAGAACCAGTGTCCACAGCTGGTAGAGACTGGATCTGTCAGAACCTCCTCACACACTGAACACCTGGACGCCTGCTCTATCACAACACAACCACTCCTCTTCCTCTCTCTGTAGAGATGAAGACAATGTATATTTATTTGGCTGCAGATCCCCATCTGAAAATATGTTCTGCCAGGGATCCCATAAGAGAAAATTTGTGTTTGATCATTGTTAATTTTTTTGTAAAATGATTTCACATTTTTCAAACTTTTTCAAGATTCAACAAAATGCCTCAAAAATTACAGATCTACAAGCTCAAAAGAGTGCAATGTGATTTGTTGTGACCTTGTACAACAGCTATTTTGGAATATCCCAAGTATAAAATAGGGTAAAAGTAGTAAAACTGTTCCTCAACTGAACCTCTGTAACCCTAAAAGGACCCCTGGGGGTCCGCACACCCCACTTTGAGAACCACTGCTCTACTGTAAAGAGGATAATTACTAAAATAAATGTATTGTAAAAACAAAATAATTAGGGCTGGGACTCGATGAAAACAAATTATCTAATTAATTAGAGGCTTTGTAATGAATTAATTGCAATTAATCACATTTTAATCGCATATCAATATTTGACCTGAGAACAAATGGATTGTGGCATACGTCTTGTACTAGTACATGTACTCAAGAACTGTACTTAAGTACAATTTTGAGGTATTTGCACTTGACTCTTGAGTATTTCCAATTTCTAATACTTTTACTTCTACTCCAGTAACTGCACTATATCTCAGAGGCAAATATTGTACTTTTACTCCACTACAATTATTTGAAAACTTTAGATACTAGTTACTTTGTAGATTTCAATTATTATTATAAAACATACAGTAACCATGTGAAAATAGCTGATCTACAAGCGCATTTTGAGCTTGTAGATCTACTATTTTTTTCACCACTCGAGGCTGGTAGAGTGTGTTGTTGTAACTGTTGTTTTATAGTGGTTTAATTAATTATTAATAAATTATGCATGTGACCCGCACCGCATCGTGCAGCCCCGGGACAACCGCGCGTGTGGGGGGGGGTATCCATTACAGATTTTATACCCAGCCAACATTATCAAGCAGGCTCATGCACTGTGCTGGCTGCAGTTTACTTTGTCTGAGAAGTGAGAACCACGTCGGTTCAGGTTGGTGCGCCGGTATGATTGGTCCGTCTGAAACTCATCCAGTGAGAAACGTTCCGCGGTGCAAATGGTAATATTATTAATAATAGCTACAGTAACATTTTACAAACGATACCGTACAATAACAGTTGATAGACACAGTAGCCTATACATAGTTTGCATAGTTTGTCGCATAGATAGGACATCATACACACAAGCAGTCAGTCTGTATTGTTCAGCTTCACCACTGAACTCCACATTGTGATTTGTACGACTTCATTCACAAACTGCACACACAGTAATTTATAATCTATAGATACACTTTGAACATCTACAACAATAAAATGCTGCAGGGTGAGGTGCAGAACCAACCAATCAATATTCATTCATTTTCAACCTCCTGGGTGGGGACGTGAGGGGGGTGTCGGCCCACCCAGTACCCTTAGTTCCCACGGCTATGGTCATCGTTTTAAATCTTGTAGCGTGTGCATGTTCAAGATAATCCCATAATCCTGTAGTGTGTGATGCTACCAGAATTCCAAATTCTTTAAGATTTTAAAAACCCTGTAGTGTGAGTGCAGCTTTATAGTGTTGTGTATATTGTATAAGAGGATTCACATACTTTGTGTGTGGAGGTCCAGGTTCATTACTGAAGTCAGGAACTCCTCCTTTAGACTTGTCACTCTTCAAAGACACACAGCTGGGTGTTGGAGACTCTGGTCTGTGGTACAGACTTCTGGAATCATATACATGTTTCTATAATTATCATGTGAATGAAAAAGTCAATTTGTCCAAGTTTGTTATTGTTACGTTCCATTTTATATCTAAAAGGGAAAACGTTTTCAGTTTTGCCTTTGCAGCAACAAGAAAACAGAACAAAACGGCAAAATGATAATAATATCAATAATAGAAACTGTAAATATTTACAAACAACAGCGTACAATAACAGTTGATAGACACAGTAGTCTATACAAAGTGTATATAGTTTGTCGCATAGATAGGACATAATACACACAGGCAGCCAGTCTGTATAGTTCAGCTTCACATCTGAACACTACATTGTGATTTGTACGACTTCATTCACAAACAGCACACACAGTAATTTATAATCTTTAGATAAACTTTGAACATCTCTTAATAAAATGCTGCAGGGTGAAGGTGTAGAACCAACCAATCAATATTCATTCATTTTCAACCTCCTGGGTGGGGCCGTGAGGGGGGTGTCCGCCAACCCAGTACCCCTAGTTCCCACGGCTATGGTCATCGTTTTAAATGTTGTAGCGTGTGCATGTTCAAGATAATCCCATAATCCTGTAGTGTGTGATGCTACCAGAATTCCAAATTCTTTAAGATTTAAGAAATCCTATAGAGTGAGCGCAGCTTTATAGTGTTGTGTATATTGTATAGGAGGATTCACATACTCTGTGTGTGGAGGTCCAGGTTGATTACTGAAGTTAGGAGGGTCAAGTTTAGACCAGTCACTCTTCATGGACACACAGCTGGGTGTTGGAGACTCTGGTCTGTGGTACAGACTTCTGGAATCATATACATGTTTCTATAATTATCATGTGAATTCAATTAATTCAATATGTGTTATTGTTAGTCTCATTTTACATCTACCTGGATTAAAGTTCTCAGTCGCCACAACTGATTTCAGTCATTTGGAAGCATGTCGTTCACCGAAAATAGCTGATCTACAAGCTCAACAACACGTCACAGCGCAATGTGTTGTGAGCCTGTAGATCAGCTACTTCCGGTTATTGTCTCCGCCAGGCCGAAAGGCATGGCGAGAGAGTATGTTTTCCACCCCGTCCGTCCGTGTGTCCGTCCGTCCGTCCGTCTGTGACCAGCTAATCTCTGCCACTGTTCGCTTGATCACAGCGCCACTGTGCACACACACTCCCTGGATGCCATTTCAGAACCTTTTCCCCAATTTTTTATAATTTTATAGCGCCACCAGGAGGTCGATTTGTGCAATACATATTTTTTGACAGTACTCCTACAGATTTTGTCCAAAAATCACGCAAATCGGTACACAGCATCTCTATAGTCATTAAACGAAACAAATCTTTCAGATTTCTCATATTCCACCCTGATTGGCTAAAAATGTCTTCCAAAGTTTGCAGGAGTGCTCCGTTTTGAACAAAATGCCTCAAATCATGAACACAGCATGCAATTTCCGTGAAATTTTGCACGCTCATTCCCATTAGGCCGAGGAAGAACTACCATTTGAACATTTTCAAATCAGCCTCATGGTGGCGCTATAAGAGGCCGATTCGTATTTGTACCTATAATTGCACCGATCTGTGTAAAACTTTGTATGCACACTCCCTAGAGGTCAATCTGCCTTTTATAGCGCCACAAGGAGGCCGACTTATGTAAAACACATTTTTTTATACTAATCCTTCCAATTTTATCCAAATTTCACACAAATCGGTACACATGATCTCTATAGTCATGTGATCACGACGGATGTGTTTGATTTTTCATATTCCATACTGATTGGCTAAGATTGACATCTAAAGTTTGCATTATTGGCTTGTTTTGAACAAAAAAATATTTTTAACATTGGCCTGTCATAGCGCCACCAACAGGTCTAATTTAGCGAAACACATGTTTTTAACAAAATGCCTCAAATCATGAATGCAGTGTCCGATTGTCGTGCAAGGCCTAAGAAGAAATGGCACCCTTTTCACGTTGACCTATTATAGCGCCACCAGGAGGCCACAACAGCTTACCTGACCTGGCGGAGACCTGTGATCCGAGGAGCACTTTTTCTAGTTAATTATGATTTGTATGACTTCATTCAAAAACTGCACACACACACACACACACACACACACACACACACACACACACACACACACACACACACACACACACACACACACACACACACACACACACACACACACACACACACACACACACACACACACACACAGTACCTTGCAATCTACAGATAAACTTTGACCAGGAATCCTATGTCTAAGGGAAAAAAAAGAGAGGAGGGGAGGGGCATTCTTTTCCTTCAGCCTAGATCCAGAGCAAATGTCTGTCATAATTATCCTCTAGTCATCTTTGAACTGCTCACACTAGAGTCTAGTGTGTACGGTTCAAAGATCCATTCTTAAGCCTCCCGATTTGCTCTCAGACATTTGATGCCACCAAGACAATTTTCAAACATGGTTGATATTTATATGGATCGCTACTGTCCGTTAAGATTTTTGTGTATATTGTATAGGAGAATTCACATACTTTGTGTCTGTAGGTCCAGGTTCATTACTGAAGTTAGGAGCGCTTCTTTTAGACCAGTCACTCTTCATAGACACATAGCTGGGTGTTGGAGACTCTGGTCTGTGACTTCTGGAATCATACATGTTTCTATAATTATCATGTGAATGTCAATTTATTCAACATTTGTTATTGTTAAGTCTCATTTTATATATAGAAGGGAAACTATTTTGAGTTTCGCCTCACGACAATGCAGCAACAAGAAAACAGAAGAAAACAGCAAAATAATAATCATTAATAATAATAAACAGTAGTATTTGACAAAAATACAGTGCGAGTATTGTGTATATTATAAATATTGTGTATTGTATATTGTGTATGGTGGGTTGTGGGCTTTAGGCCGAGAAGTAGTCAAATCAATTTATTTCGGGAGGTCTGAAGGTTAGTTTTTAGTGATAATGAGATGTTGGAGAACCAAGAAGTCCAAGCATAGTCAAAATGGCATTGAATGAGGGCTCCAGCTACAGTCTTGAGAGCACTTTTGTTGACACAAATCTGATTCTATCTGATATGCCCATCCCTAGTTGTGATATAGTGTTGTGTATATTGTATAGGAGAATTCACATACGTTGTGTGTGGAGGTTCCGGTTCATTACTGAAGTTAGGAGGGCTTCTTCTAGACCAGTCACTCTTCATAGACACACAGCTGGGTGTTGGAGACTCTGGTCTGTGGTGAAGACTTCTGGAATCATATAAATGTTTGTGTGAATGAAAAAGGCCATTTGTTTTTTTATTGTTACTTCTAAAAGGGTAACATCTTTTAGTTTCCTCACACAACATTGCAGAAACAAGAAAACTGAATAAAATAGCAATAAAATAATAGAAACCATAACATTTTACTAAATATACAGTACAATAACAGGTGATAGACATATTTTACATAGCTTGTTGCATACTGTACATGCACACAAGCAGCCATCCTGTCTAATGTCCTGGCAGCATCACCACTGAACACCACTCAAACTGCACACACGCACGCGCACGCGCGCGCACACACACACACACACACACACACACACACACACACACACACACACACACACACACACACACACACACACACACACACACACACACACACACACACACACACACACACACACACACACACACACACACACACACACACACACACACACACACACACACACACACAGTACCTTGCAATCTACAGATAAACTTTGACCAGGAATCCTATGTCAAAGAAAAAAAAAAGAGAGGAGGGGAGGGGCATTCTTTTCCTTCAGCCTAGATCCAGAGCAAATGTCTGTCATAATTATCCTCTAGTCATCTTTGAACTGCTCACACTAGAGTCTAGTGTGTACGGTTCAAAGATCCAATCTTAAGCCTCCCGATTTGCTCTCAGACATTTGATTTTTGTGTATATTGTATAGGAGAATTCACATACTTTGCGTCTGGAGGTCCAGGTTCATTACTGAAGTTAGGCGCGCTTCTTTTAGACCAGTCACTCTTCATAGACACATAGCTGGGTGTTGGAGACTCTGGTCTGTGACTTCTGGAATCATACATGTTTCTATAATTATCATGTGAATGTCAATTTATTCAACATTTGTTATTGTTAAGTCTCATTTTATATATAGAAGGGAAACTATTTTGAGTTATATATTGTAAGTTACACATAGTAACTTACAATATATAGATTAATATTGAACAGGGATGATACAGCATTATAGATGCTATGTCTCGTTTTTGTAATTAATGTAACTTAGCATAAGATCACTTTGTGTTGTGTATATTGTAAAGGAGGATTGACATACTTTGTGTCTGTAGGTCCAGGTTCATCACTCTTCATAGACACAGATGGAGGCTCTGGTCTGTGGATGAGCTGTTTGTCAGTTTCCTCCTCCTCTCTCTCCTCACAATGACTCATCTTTGTCTTTATTAAATCTGTCAAGATTACAGTGAAAATAGACCAGAAAACAGTAAATGTTTGCTTCATATACACAAAGTACATGCACACACAGACACTGCTATACAGGGAAGTGCAGAGATGTTAGAGGGACAGGGGCTGACATTTCTTAAAGGGCACTTGTGGTGAAAATAGCCAATCTACAAGCTAACAACACGTCAAAATGCGATGCATTGTGAGTTTGTAGATCGGCTATTTTTGGTGTGCGACACACCGCTCTCAACTAAGTATTGTACGAATTTCAACCCGACGCACACTACTTTGTGCGCCTGGTCGGCTAACGGCCCTCGCAAAAGGCCGGAGTCCCTGAATCGGTGTGAAGTAGATAATACTCAGACCTACACCAACCTGTGTCTTTGATGGTTTTTATTTACTAACACAAATACAAACATACATTAACACACCCAGCAGCCAATCGTGCTGCTAAGCGGCCAGTCAACTACTATCTAAGTCAACTACAACCTTGCCAGTAGGCTCACATTTTACTAACAAAGTCTAGTCAGGTCAGGCTGTCAGGTCAGACAGACAGACAGTCAGGTCAAACAGTCAGTCAGTCAGACAGACAGGTCAAACAGGTTTTAAACCTACAGAAATATTGAAACACAGAAACAATAATACAATATTACCGACATGAATCTTCACACAAACAATAAACATATCAGCACATATGACCATTAATCTTTGTGTATCAAGAGCTTTTCTACTTACTACTGATCTGTTGAGGGACTCCAAGAAACAGAGTTCTCAGTGACTCTGCACCACAGACCCACACAAAGGATGTTGCCTCCCACCAGAGATCATGCCCACCCCCCAAGGTGGCCTGGTTCTCTCTCTCTTTCCTGATAAGACTTTAAGGAATTTTTATGACCCTCAGAAAATCTAAGCAAGGACCCCCAATATGTGCCTTTACTCACTGGGCAAATACGATGAGCACCTCGCAAGTGTCTTTCTCCTCCCCCATAACATAGGCATCAAGCATGTCATTTGAGCCTCTCTCTCTCTCCTCTTCGAGATAAGGGAATGGTAAGGAATTTACGACCTACACACTCTGAGAAAGGACCCAACTTATGAGACCTTATAGAGCTGCCTCAGTTAATGACTCCAAACAGGCAGTATTAACCTTCATATATGTATGTATTTTACCTATGCCTTTATATGTCGGCCTACCACACAGTAAATACACACATAATTATAATCATGATAATATCACAGGCGCTGAAGGCATGGAAAACCTAACACCTCCCACCCGGCCTCTGGGTCGGCTGACCCAGAGGCCGCAATAACCTCTCACATTCATATGATAATCCTCCCCCACTGGCAGCAGGAAATGGCTACAATCCATTTACCTCTGGTTTATGGCTCAGAGAACACACTGGAAGGTCGCCCCTTTAGTGAGTGAGGCACCGCCTGGCATAGTAAGCCATGCACTTCACACATGCCTAACTAGGTACATCTTACTTTGGTCTGCAAACCACTCCGATCCCATACTCGGAACAGCCCACATGTCAAACTTAAAAAGTTACGTACTTCACACATAACATGAATTTATGCACACCACACACGTTAAACATAAATTCCCCAATCCAAATTGTTTACCCAGAAAACAAACTAATTTGGTATGTAGTTGCCTGTTTTCCCCCACTTTAAACCCCTTTCAATACCTATAGGCCTTAATTAAAAGGCCGATAGTAGATTAAAAATGCACAAATTCTCAAACCCTTCAAACTCCCACTAGCCTCACCTTTAAGAGAGCAATAGTTAGGCCAGTAGTTTGTAACCGTGCAAATCTATAAACCACTATCGGTCAGTGTCAATAGTTCAAAACTGTACGAATTTTTAAACTACTTCAACTCCCACTAGCCTCACCTTTAAGAGAGCAATAGTTAGGCCAGTAGTCCAAAACTGTACGAATTTGTAAACTACTTCGACCACCTATATCCCGGGCAAAGTTTTTAAAATGAAAATTAGCAGATCTACAAGCTCATCTTTTGGAACACTGATGTGTCCTTTCCCTCCCACTTTAAACCCCTTTCACTCATGGGCAAAGTGAATGCTTCGCAATGGTAAAACAGCAGATCTACAAGCTCACAACCTGGCAGGTCAGCCCTTTAGCCATTTTTGCGAGACATCATCGTACAACTAAGTATAAAAGAGATTAAGTGGTGAACATAACCTGTATCAATGCACCCCACTCAACCCCCTTCCATCACAACTTAGAGGTAGGCAGTAAATTAATACTCATCATCATCATCATCATGCAAGTTATTCAACTCCCCATCATAATTGCATACATTTTGAAATGGCTCCATTCATTTCACTGTTACAGGCACATCATAAAGGTCCTAAACTACCACACACAGTAAGACACTTTAGACGTCCTTCGATGCTGCATAGCACACATTTGGGAATGGCTCCGTCCATTCACATGTTAAGAAACATCACAAACTTCAGACGTTTTCTTTTTTGGTGCTGCGTATAGCATCTTTGTCCACCCAAGTGCACCTAAGTACCACTGCCAGCCGACCATACACTGACGCATAGTCCCACCGCCTTGTGGGCCTCTGTGCCAGTCATGCTCAACCGCAGCGGTCCACGTTGCATCGATGTGGCGCTGGCCTTATCCAAACCACTGCCACCCCCTGCGGAGGGTAGCAGTGGAGACGTCAGTTCCTCTGGCAGTGTTCTTTTTCCGCCGCGAAACGCAACCCCACCACCAGCCCGCGCCGATGACTGTGGTGGGACAGTGACTTCTTTCAGCCTCCCCCTCAACTTACTCATGACCCACCGACCAGGCGCGAATGGGTCAGGGGGTTTCAGCAGCTCACACAACTCCGTCAACCCCAGGAGCAGCTCCTCTTGCTCCTGGTTCGTTAGGCCGCGCCCTCCAAACCCGACTGGTCTGGCTCTTGTGGCTACTGGCCTCCCACCTTGAACCACCCGGGCCTCGCTCCTCCCTGGTGTGGTGACAGAGTGTGGATCGTTGTCGGCCGTCCCCGTTGGCTTAGGTGGTGCCACGCCGCTCTGCACTGGTGTGATGTCGGTGTGTGGATTGGTGTCGGTCTCCCCCCCGGCTTTCTCCGTAGGCGTCTCTACCTCGACCGTCACGTCCCCCGCGGCCTCGTCCACGGGGGCTACTCCATCTACCATCTCCTCTGCAGCTTCTCTCGCGATCTCCCGTGGCACCTCCCCCGCACCCGCAGCTTCGTCTGCGGGAGCAACGCCGTCTGGTCCGCCCTCTGATGGCGCTCCCTTCCCTCCCGCCGACGGCCCC
This sequence comes from Gymnoscopelus microlampas, assembly GCF_963454915.1. Classification (NCBI taxonomy): domain Eukaryota; kingdom Metazoa; phylum Chordata; class Actinopteri; order Myctophiformes; family Myctophidae; genus Gymnoscopelus; species Gymnoscopelus microlampas. Next base: position 49,826,532 of record NC_139952.1, on the reverse strand, counting down.
TCTCCGCTGGCTGTCACAACCTCCTCTGCACCTTCTCCGCGTGTCGTGATGAGTAGATCTCCCTCTCCGGGACGGCCCGGGTCTCCTGGCTCGCCCCCGACTCCCGGGAAGATCTGCTCCATCCGTCCAGCGCCAACCACCCGATCAGCGGTGGTAGCGCCTTCTGGCGGGCTCACATAGTCACTGGCAGCATCAATGAGTCTATCGTACTCTGCTCCTAGTGACTCCCTCTCCCTGACTAGTGTTCTTGCAAGAACCATAATATAGTCAGTCATCCACTGCAATGCCCTCCCAAAAGCCTTATGTGCTGCCTCCCACCTCTCTCCTAACTGAACTAACCCTCCCATCTCACTCCTCTTCCCTCCCACTAAAAGTGTTCTCTGGACGTCTTGAAAGACAGGCTACCTAGTTAGTTATAAGTCAATAGGCTTGACAGCACCCAGTTAGCAATTTGGTAGTTAGCAGTGTCACCCTTTGTTGTTAGAATCCACAGCTCGCATCTGTGTACACTAACAACAACAATAGGCTAATAACGTTGAATAATTGAACCCCTGATAACTACTCCTGACCTAGTATCACATACAGTTAAATAACGTTATCCCTGACTTAACATCACATACAGTAAACAATGAAAACCCCTGATACCTAATCCCGTCCTAGTATCACATACAGTTAACATTGAAACCCCTGATGCTAAACTAGCCTACCCGACGGTGATCTCCGCCGCCTTGTCTCTCTACTTCTGACTACCTTCAAAAGTGGCCTCACTTCGTTCTTATTGCCCTGGATCCATAACCCAGAGCAACAAGCTGGTTAAAATTTGTCTAAACTACTTCAAACTCCCACTAGCCTCACCTTTAAGAGAGCAATAGTTAGGTCAGTAGTTCAAACTGTACAAATTTCAAACACTCCCACTAGCCTCACCTTTAAGAGAGCAATAGTTAGGTCAGTAGTTCGAAACTGTACGTGTGCCTCTCTTTACAACTTCTGACTACCTTCAAAAGTGGCCCAACGCGTGTATCCTTACAACTTCTGACTACCTTCAAAAGTGGCCTAACGCTTCTTATTGCCCTGGTCCCATAATCCAGAGCAACAAGTTGTTTATAGCCGTGATAAATTATTATTTAACGCGGTTATAAACGTAACCTGCTCCAAAAGGGTCTCTGACTCCATTCAGAGACTATCAGGTTACTATTTGTTATAAACTACTTAAATCACCTAAAGGCCTTAATTAAAGGCCGATAGTAGTTTAAAACTGACGAATTTCAACCCGACGCACACTACTTTGTGCGCCTGGTCGGCTAACGGCCCTCGCAAAAGGCCGGAGTCCCTGAATCGGTGTGAAGTAGATAATACTCAGACCTACACCAACCTGTGTCTTTGATGGTTTTTATTTACTAACACAAATACAAACATACATTAACACACCCAGCAGCCAATCGTGCTGCTAAGCGGCCAGTCAACTACTATCTAAGTCAACTACAACCTTGCCAGTAGGCTCACATTTTACTAACAAAGTCTAGTCAGGTCAGGCTGTCAGGTCAGACAGACAGACAGTCAGGTCAAACAGTCAGCCAGTCAGACAGACAGGTCAAACAGGTTTTAAACCTACAGAAATATTGAAACACAGAAACAATAATACAATATTACCGACATGAATCTTCACACAAACAATAAACATATCAGCATATATGACCATTAATATTTGTGTATCAAGAGCTTTTCTACTTACTACTGATCTGTTGAGGGACTCCAAGAAACAGAGTTCTCAGTGACTCTGCACCACAGACCCACACAAAGGATGTTGCCTCCCACCAGAGATCATGCCCACCCCCCAAGGTGGCCTGGTTCTCTCTCTCTTTCCTGATAAGACTTTAAGGAATTTTTATGACCCTCAGAAAATCTAAGCAAGGACCCCCAATATGTGCCTTTGCAAATACGATGAGCACCTCGCAAGTGTCTTTCTCCTCCCCCCTAACATAGGCATCAAGCATGTCATTTGAGCCTCTCTCTCTCTCCTCTTCGAGATAAGGGAATGCTAAGGAATTTACGACCTACACACTCTGAGAAAGGACCCAACTTATGAGACCTTATAGAGCTGCCTCAGTTAATGACTCCAAACAGGCAGTATTAACCTTCATATATGTATGTATTTTACCTATGCCTTTATATGTCGGCCTACCACACAGTAAATACACACATAATTATAATCATGATAATATCACAGGCGCTGAAGGCATGGAAAACCTAACAAGTATAATCAAGCCTTTACTGGAGATGCAGTGCACAGCCTTCAGGCATCAGTCTGGCAATGCCAGGCTAGCCTTCTGGTACAGTAATGGAGAAAGGTAGCCTGGGATCCAGCCTGCTTCACTACGTTCGGCGGATTTCTTTTTCTCACTTGGTTTCTCAGTCTGGAAAGCCTCCTATCTCCAAGGGAGGCGGGACATGCCATACGGCTGGAATCGAGCCATGGCTTCTGATTGGTCTGTGGTGCGGGGCGGGACAAAAAATGACGTGATTCGTTTGAACAACATCCAATCAGCAACGACGTTGCCTACGTAACATATGTAGTTCCAGTGTAGTTCTGCAAAACCAGTCAAATAGGAGCCTTTCCAGACTGAGACACGTAGTGTCTGTGCTTTACTGTGCTTTACTCCCCTACAGTTCCTACACCACGCCTACTGCTAATATACATGATGTTTCTCTGGTTTCCTGTCAATCAGCAGGTGATTGGTCCGGGGTCATCCCTATGTTCCCCGGGTTCTATGTTCCCCCACTAGGGTTAGGGTTAGGTCCTATGTTAGGTCCTATGTTCCCCGCTCTCCCTAGGAAAGCGGGGAACATAGGACCCGGGGAACATAGGTACGGTCTCATTGGTCCTGGTCTCTGGTTCTGAACACTCACAGTACTGATGCTTTTATTGTAGTCGTCTAACCAGCAATGAACATAGACCAGGAATACCATGAGGTTAACTAGCTGCTCTGATTGCGCGCGCGCGCGCACACACACACACACACACACACACACACACACACACACACACACACACACACACACACACACACACACACACACACACACACACACACACACACAAATAATTGGGATCAACATTATAAATGACCCACAGCCCTGGAAGACCCTCTGGGCCGGCAGAACGCATCTTCCACTTGGGCCAGGCAACTTACAGTATAATTTTAAAAAAGCCACTTAAATTCCTTAGCTGTCAGTTTGCCCCCGGTGTTCCAACATGGACATTACAGCCAAAAGAAGCATCATGTGACTGTCAACAACAGTACTGCGCTAGCAGCATGTAGGCTACCGTTACCTTGTTAGTTTAAACACTGTTCAACAATACTACTGCTCTGACAGCAGCATGTAGGCTACTGTTACCTTGTTAGTTTAAACACTGTTCAACAACAGTACTGCTCTGACAGCAGCATGCAGGCTACCGTTACCTTGTTAGCTTAAACACTGTTCAACAACACTACTGCTCTGACAGCAGCATGCAGGCTACCGTTAGCTTGTTAGCTTAAACACTGTTCAAACATGTTTATGTGGCTCTATTTCAATTGAAAGGATTCTAATGCTGGAACATTGAGGGCCCTATTTTGCACATCTTAAGTACCAGGTCTTCTGACTTAACTTAAGACCTAAGAGGCGTGGCCAGTGCTGTTTAGCCACTCAAAATAGTGTCACAGCATTGACCACGCCTCCAGGTCTTAAGTTAAGTCAGAAGACCTGGTACTTAAAGGGATATTTCACTTTACAAAAAAAAAAGGGTAATTGTATTGGCTAGTCAGGCTTTTGGGAGTTGGGAGTTTTTTTCACTTGATTCATCATTTAGATATTTTATATTAATTTTATCAGACACACACCCTTCCTATACAAACCATTGTAACTTTGATTATAACCGTTTGAAGTTAAAGGGTTTGTATAGGAAGGGTCGTGTCTGATAAAATTAAAATCAAATACCTAAATATTGAATCAAGCAACTTAAAAACTGTTTGGGGGCTCACACAAGACGATAAAGTAGACGATAAAATGACCCAAATCATTTTTTTATTGTGAAATATCCCTTTAAAACACGCAAAATATGTCACATGTAATGCTGCTTCCGGTAATATCCGAAAAAATATATTTTAAGCCTGGAATCAAGCCATCCAGGCTCCTGGTGAATCATGACCATAAAACATTTGATTTTGTAAAAAAAATGATTTGAAAGCCGCAAAAAAGAAATATATATATATAAATAATACATACTATTAAATATAAATACTATAAAATAATAATACTCGGCTGATATTTCACGCTGAATTGTCTTTTTTTTTTTCTTGTAACTTATCATGAGATCGTTGAGTTGTTGTGTTGTGTATATGGTATAGATATATAGATCACTTTGTTGTGTTGTGTATAGGAGGATTCACACACTTTACAATTAGTATTCTTTTTTTTTTCTCCTTGAAATCGCAGAGACAGACAGACAGAGGGATGGATAGAAGTAGAGACAGACAGACAGCCAGAGGGATAGATAGAAGTAGAGACAGACAGACAGACAGACAGACAGACAGACAGACAGACAGACACTGAAAGCAGCAAGGACCAACTTCCTCTGTGGTCACATCACATGATTTACAATAAACTGCTGTGGAGACTCTGAGTAACTCACAGTTTTGTGAAAAACGTATGTTTCTACAGTACATCAGTGCTGCTCAAACCTTTTCATGTCAACGACCCCCAAAATGTATTTGGCCACAGACCCCTATCTCAAAATATGTTGTTCCAGGGACCCCCCAGAAGTAAAAATGTGAGTTGAAAATGTGTGCTTTAAAATATATATATAAATTGAAAGATTTGCACAAATGTTCATATTTTTTCTAAAATAGCAGATCTACAGGCTCATATGAGCTATGAGCTTGTAGATCTGCTTTTTATGAAAAATCGTGACACAAACACTGGTGTATCATCAAAGCTAAAATGTCAAGGAGACCAAACGTCTTGAGTAATGTAAGTAACTGTGGAAATCATGTCCGGAGGGTTAGGGTGATGAAACACCTAACTGTGTCGACAGCACCCAGCAACATTTTCAGCCCCAAGCGCACCAGGAAACCACAAACAGTTAATTCGGCCTTTAACAGGATCTGTCATGGCCTTTATCAGGATCTGTCATGTTGGTGTTGATATGATGAGAGAGAGAGAAGAGAGAAAGAAAGAGAGAGAGAGAGAGAGAGAGAGAGAGAGAGAGAGAGAGAGAGAGAGAGAGAGATACACTTACCCTATATCAATCTTTAGGGTTTAACGTGATGTCACAAATCAAAATGGAGTCCATGCTGTTCAGCTCTCTGTGATGTTGTGTCAAAATGGTTGACGGTGTATTAACACATAAAGTTCTATCATAGTGGGAGTGTCTACAGTTACAGTGTACATGGCGTGTGACATGGGGACACACGTGCACGCACGCACGCACGCGCACACACACACACACACACACACACACACACACACACACACACACACACACACACACACACACACACACACACACACACACACACACACACACACACACACACACACACACACACACACACACACACACACACACATAAAGTTCTATCATACAGTAAGGAGTGTCTACAGAGCTGAGGAGGAGTCACTGAGTATTCAACCCTGTGAGGACAGAAAGCCTGGTGAAGCGAGGTTATGTGAGGACAGAGAGAGAGAGGAAACATGTTGTTACAGTGTATTCATGTACTTTACATTGATGTTTCATGAACATATCTGTATCAGTGTGTTTACATTGTGTTGTAGTTGTGTCTAGTCTTCCTCCCTATATCTCACTTGCTCCTGTCTCTCGCTCTCACACACATTCATGCAGCACACATGTGGACACCAGGGGTGCAATGCTCAGTGGAAGGGGTTGCACGCTGAGCAACCACTTATTTGGCCAGGGGGACGTGCAGGCACACGCATAGATTTAAAACTACTTTAAATTCACACTTCATCAAAGTTTACAAAGGCTCCCAACTCATGCCAGGTACATTAACATAGGAATTAGCCTATATGCATATCAATTGTCCATTGTGTGACCTGTACTGTAGGT
>NC_139952.1:49807926-49812926 GCF_963454915.1 Gymnoscopelus microlampas | reverse complement strand
TTTTTGTATAGGATCTCCTTTCTGGTCAGTAAGAATACTTTGAGGACTCTAGCAGGAAGACTCATCCAAGGTTACTTCGACTATGCATGCTCCTCATGGTACCACAACACCACTAAAGGCCTTAAAAACAAGGCTCCAGACATCCCAAAACAAACTAGTAAGGCTACTCCTTGGCCTTATACATCTACGACTCATCTAACCCCTGCTCATTATGCTAGGGTCAGATGGCTCAGGATAGAGGACAGAGTACAGCAACTTGCAATAGGCCTGGTCTACAAGATACACTACACCACAAAGACACCCATGTACCTGTCACTCCACTGATCACGTTCAACCCAGATTTTGCACTAACAAGGGATCTCTGCTTTGCCACAAAAATGTGGAATGCCCTACCAAAAGTCTTGAAGGAGTGTGAAACATTATACTCCTTCCAAACTACTCTAAAAGAGTACCTAGATGGTAGCAATAATAATAACACAGAGTATTTCTACACAGCAGTATTTGTACTTTTACCTGAGTAAAACACTGTGAGTACTTCTTCCATCACTGTATTAAAGCATATAACTGCTGTGTATTTTAATGCAGTTCAAACGTGCAGGTCTCCATAATGTCCAGCAGATGGCAGTGCAAAACCACAAGCCAGATGTATTAAGCAGAACATATTTTCAATAGATCAATGGAGAGATTGATTGATTCTTTCACAGTCGATACAACACAAAAAAACAACACTTTTCTTTGTGAATAACCCTCCCAAAAAATACAGCACAAAATAGATTAAAAAAATCTCAGTGTTAACGTATCCATCTGTACACTCTCAGAGTTAAATTAACCAAGATTTTACTGTAAACACTGCTTTTGCAACAACAAAAAAACAATGTTTCTAGCGTCGAAATCACAGTTTCTCAATGTTGGGCCTGGGGACCACCAGAGGTAGCAAATTGACTATTTTTGGGCCTTTGGGACTTCTCAGGGCTTTGGTCTTTGTTTTGCAAAGCAGTGTGTTGGCATTAGTTTATTTTTCTAGGGTTATAACTTATCGATCACAAAGTAAAGCAGCCTACAAGTCTAACCTCTCTCTATAGTCTAATGGTCTCTCCATCTCTCTATGCATGCAACCAATTATTTACTGTGAGACAGAACTTATACAGTCCATAGCTCTTTATAGAGCAATACCATACGTCTGCTGTATCCTCTGTATTGACGTTTAAGAAACAAACATCTGAAACTAAATTGAAACATTTTGTGTTGCCTGACAGAGCTAAGTGTATTCTTAAAGGCGGTTGCTTCTTTTTTTTTTCTGGGGAGGAAACCCATTTGTTGGCAGTGTTTCAAACCTCGGGGATAATCGGCTTTGTCACAAACTCTATTCTCTCAGCTAATCTCCAGCCGCCCACCACATCCTAACCCAACAAATCCAACAAAGGTAAGACTCTTTTAAAATCACATTATGGAGCAAAAAGCCGCTTGTAATCCTTTGTTTTATTTTTTCCTTTTATTTTATTTTTATAAATCCTTCTTAGTAATGTAGTTTGCTCTTCCATTCAAAGCCCAATTCCACAGCACAATAGTAATCCTTTATTTATCAAAGCTGGCGGCACAATGCAATGCTTCAAATCACTGACTGACTGTCAATGGATATATTAAACATCAATGTATTGACTCCATACACATCCACAATGAACATACTACCACTATGTAGCCGTATTGACTCAATACTATGTAGCTGTATTGACTCAATAGTCAATACTATGTAGCTGTATTGACTCAATACTATGTAGCTGTATTGACTCAATACTATGTAGCTGTATTGACTCAATACTATGTAGCTGTATTGACTCAATACTATGTAGCTGTATTGACTCAATACTATGTAGCTGTATTGACTCAATACATCCCCCATATTATTGCCAGACCTGAAAGGTATGGCCTACACGAGCCTTTGGCACCAATGTGTACATACATGGTATTTCTGGTTGTGGTTAGGTTTCTTTGTCGGGTTGTGGTTAGGTTTCTTCTGCATGAATAAATAGGCACAGACTATTCGTGACATCACTATTATGTCACAAGTATAAATACAGATGGTATATACCGTAAGACACAAATATTTCAATTAGACCTTCAATGTCAAATATCCTGGTCTTGTTATCCATAAATTAGGGTTCCCCCTATCAGTATATCGAACAAAGTTCGATTCATTTAGCAAACCTTGCCGATGGAGTCCATTAAGAGGAAGAGGAAAAGAGAGATAGAACAGGGTACCTCCTTGACTGATGTTGATGTTCATTTGGTCTACCTCCCTAACGTCAAGGAAAAGCACCTTGATTTCTCTGAGATGAAAGACGAAAGACGAAAAGACGAAAAGACGAAAAGACGAAAGACGGACTTCACACGACTTCACACGACACCGGCTTAGGTCTGGCAGAACCAGGTCTCCTGGTCTTGTTAAGGAAAATATTAACATATTGGCTACCATGGACGTAATATTACGTCATCTCATATCCAATGCTTGACTGCCAACCTGTGAATGATCCATTGACTTCGAGAGAAGGATCCATCCGGAAAATACGTCATCTAAAAAATGTTCCACCCTGCTCGCTACAATGATGCCCGACTACTTTAATTAAAATGCCCACGCTGTGGTGTACGTCCCGGGTTGGCCATCACAAGAGCACTCCACTTGCCTCTAAACTTGCCACAGACTATTGATCAGTGCTCTGGCTAATCCCTAGGCTTCTTTCCCCACCTTCAATGTACTTACATATTGTACAGTTAATATAAAACTACATTATTTTTATTCAGACACATTTTCCCCACCTTAAGAAAGAAACCTCCCCATTTATTTTCCCAGGCTGCGTTTTTGGTGAAAACGAGTTATATTCAACTGCCAATAACTACAGAACGGACAATCGCAGTTACAATGTTTGTTTTTTTTCAGCGGAAAGAAGAGAGACTCGTCTTTCACTCAAAATAAGGTAAAACCGCTGGCAGTGATGGATGAATGAATGAATGAATTACATACAGAACATACAGTTCTTATATGATGAGATCTAAAATGTGTCTATGGGGAATTCCAATACAAAAAACTAACGGCGTGACCCAGGGACAGTGGGAGTGACGTCAGGACTATACGGTAGACTACGCTACGCTGGAACCCCCTGGAACCCCCTCAAGGACCCCTGGGGGTCCCCGCCCGGACCCGACTTTAACATTCAGGCTTTTTGCTGTAAACTCCATACAGGAACAGGCTTTTAGTTCTCATATAAACTCAGTTTTTTTCAGATTATGGTGCTGCACAGTTAGGCCTATGTACTGTATTTCTCTCCCCTCTCCTCCCCTCCTCTCCTCTCCTCTCCTCTCTGACCGCTTGGTGTTGTTCTGATAAATGTGACGGTTTGGGTCACAGACACAAGTCATTCATCACCAAACCGCCAGCTGTCTGAGGTGACAGGACCTGTCTGCCTCTGCCTCGCACGCCCATACCATAAAACCTATTCTCTCTCTCTGTCTGTATCTCTCTGTCTGTATCTCTCTCTCTCTCTCTCTCTCTCTCTCTCTCTCTGTTTGTCTGTATCTCTCTCTCTGCCTGTCTGTATCTCTCTCTCTGTCTGTATCTCTCTCTCTGTTTGTCTGTATCTCTCTCTCTGTCTGTCTGTATCTCTCTCTCTGTCTGTCTGTATCTCTCTCTCTCTCTCTCTGTCTGTATCTCTCTCTCTGTCTGTCTGTCTGTCTGTCTGTCTGTCTGTCTGTCTGTCTGTCTGTATCTCTCTCTCTCTCTCTCTCTCTGTTTGTCTGTATCTCTCTCTCTGCCTGTCTGTATCTCTCTCTCTGTCTGTCTGTATCTCTCTCTCTGTCTGTATCTCTCTCTCTCTCTCTCTCTCTGTCTGTATCTCTCTCTCTGTCTGTCTGTCTGTCTGTATCTCTCTCTCTCTCTCTGTCTGTATCTCTCTCTCTGCCTGTCTGTATCTCTCTGTCTGTCTGTCTGTCTGTCTGTCTGTCTGTCTGTCTGTATCTCTCTCTCTCTGTCTGTCTGTATCTCTCTCTCTCTCTCTGTTTGTCTGTATCTCTCTCTCTGTCTGTCTGTATCTCTCTCTCTGTCTGTCTGTCTGTCTGTCTGTCTGTCTGTATCTCTCTCTCTCTCTCTCTCTCTGTTTGTCTGTATCTCTCTCTCTGCCTGTCTGTATCTCTCTCTCTGTCTGTCTGTATCTCTCTCTCTGTCTGTATCTCTCTCTCTCTCTCTCTCTCTGTCTGTATCTCTCTCTCTGTCTGTCTGTCTGTCTGTATCTCTCTCTCTCTCTCTGTCTGTATCTCTCTCTCTGCCTGTCTGTATCTCTCTGTCTGTCTGTCTGTCTGTCTGTCTGTCTGTCTGTCTGTATCTCTCTCTCTCTCTGTCTGTCTGTATCTCTCTCTCTCTCTCTGTTTGTCTGTATCTCTCTCTCTGTCTGTCTGTATCTCTCTCTCTGTCTGTATCTCTCTCTCTCTCTCTCTCGGTCTGTATCTCTCTCTCTGTTTGTCTGTATCTCTCTCTCTGTCTGTATCTCTCCCTCTGTGTATCTCTCTCTCTCTCTCTCTCTCTCTCTCTGTGGATCAGAACTCAGTTCTATGACCAACGATGGATCTCGCTGCTCGTTCCCTTTGACCGTTTCGTTATTCCTTTAAACGCGTTGGTTCTCAAAGTGTGGGTCCGGGATCCCTCGGGGGTCGTTAAGGGGCTTCCAATATACTTACAGTACTTAACTGATAAAAGTACGCTACTCTAACACTTTCACAATGCGTCAAACGTTTTGGAAAATAGCCTGAATATAAAATGAGGCTTAAAGTGGTCGATGCATGTTTTGTAATAATAACAAAGCTAATTCTGCAAAGTTAAAGCTGTGAAATAGTTGTGGTGGAGTAATATATCTGTCTCTGAGATGTAGTGGAGTAGAACCATAGGCTTATGAGACAAAGGGTCTCTGGCCCAGACGTAAGAGCCCTTATGGGGGACTTGTTTCCATTGTGGT
>NC_139952.1:49767926-49802926 GCF_963454915.1 Gymnoscopelus microlampas | reverse complement strand
ACGTCCTATTGTGTCCTAATGCTGCTGCATTATGTGTGTTTATTTCATGCAGAGAAATAAATACGCCACAGTTTCGGCTAAAGACAACAACAGAATCTCCTTGTCCATCAAACACGCACAACACAACGCAGAGTCGTAGCAAGGGTCTGCTGAGAAGTAGGCCAGACCGGCTACACTAACAGTTTTTTGAAAAAAAAATAAAAAAAAATATTTTTTCAAGATTTTTCAAAAATAGCAGATCTACAAGATCATAGCGCGGCACTCGGTGCCGCGCTATGAGCTTGTATATCTGCTATTTTTGAATAGCCAAAGAAATCTAAAGTGACACAGATGCGTTCCAGGTCTCAACGACCGATCATGAAATATTAACTCTTGAAATAGGCTCTATAATCCTTGGTTTCTGTTGTGTGTAAACAACAACAGCAATTCAAAGCAGTCGTCCCCCCAAACCCCGCCTCCAGTGGCTGTCATCAGAAGGGAGGGAGCGCTCTTATGATCACGGCACCAGAACCTGCTCTTGCTCGCGCAGCTGCAGCCCGTCAAGCCTAAATTTATGCTCCGTCCCGCAAAGGTGTCGCGCACAGAGAACGGCCGAGAATAGCAGACCTCCAAGCTCACATCGGTCGCATCTGCGACGCGGTTTTGACCTTGTATGTCAGCTGTTCTCGGCGCGCACCTCACTAGCAAACACACAGAGGAGGTTGAATGAACTAAAATGTTTGTAAACAAATAATTGGTTTATATATAATGCTGCGCACATATATTATACTGTATGTAATTTGCACAATCCCCAGCATAACATTTGGGAAGGCTTAGCCTACCGCCCTACATTACATTACATTACATTACAGTCATTTTAGTCAGGTTCACTATGTGTTCTTGTTCAAAATTTGTGGAGATTAGCAAAACAATACTTTATTTTTATCTTCAGAACATGGGGAATCCAAAAATCTATGTTTGCATTTGCACAGACACCTGCATGTCCGCCATATTGGACGTTCAAAATGGCCACCATAAAATACATAATTTGTGATATCTTGGCTTCTAAACAACATAGAAAGTTAATTAAATATACTAATCCAATGTTTTCTGGGTCAAGGAATCCAATAGAGACCTAAAGGATTGTGCACAGGGACTTGCAGTAGCGCCACATAGGGGATGGCCAGTGAAATTCAGGTTTACTATGTTAAAAAATATATTTTCGTTAAAAAGTTTGGATTAGAAAAATATACACTTTTGGAATCTTCAGAGCATGAGGAATCCAAAAATCCTTGTTTGCATTTGCACAGATACCTGCATGGCCCACCATATTGTTCAATATGGACGACCTAAAATATATAGCCTAATTTGTGCTATCTTGGATTCTAGACAACCAACCTTTGTTAATATGTTTCCAGGTCAAGGAGTCCAATAAAGACCTCAATGTAGTTATTATATAAAAGCAAGAAAACAAATGTAAATGGAAAATATAGTCTTTATATTTGTGTAATATCAACACATCATTGACTTTATTACACCACAGGTTTAAAGATGTAAAGAAATGGGTGAAAAACTCCATTGTTTCTGTTGTTTTCAAAGAGAAGAAAAGAAAAGAAGAGGGCGGGGAGAGCAAGGAGAACAATCTATCAGTAATAGAAAACATGTCAAGGATATACAAATGGCATAAACCAACAGATACAGTATGTACATGAGATTAGACATAAGGTGCAAGGTGGTGACACTTTGGTAGGTCTACATTAGCAGCAGGTATGTACATGAGATTACACATTAACTTGCAAAAACAGTATTGACAAGTTATAAGATTGAACTATATACAATAATATCATCTATCATTCTTTTACGGCCCTTCATCACTGTTAGGAGGGTAATTTTCAGCATTACAGTCTGCGTCGTTTTCGCAGTCACTTCCAAACAAAGTTCTGTGCAAGTTGTGTCTCCTGCATGAACATCTCTGGGTTGTACAATGGGTTTTGCACTGACATCTGACCAACTCTACAATGGCCTGTGGTGCAGGAGGAACCTATGTGGTAGTAGGTAGTATCTCACCATGGCTCCATGTTTGAGTGGGTCAAAAAGACTCTGCCACGTCACAGTGGCTTGGCACCACACCCTACTTTGATCATGCACACGTTCAATGTTCTCCTCAAGGGCACCAACGGTAGGAGGCAACTTGCTGCTTTATGCCAGATGTTTGCAAAACAGATACCACCTTAGGTCAGGAATGTTTGTTATATGGATGCCCCTTGGGCAGTACATCATACAAAGTTGGCCAATGCATCATTCACCTCCTGTGTTAGGTCGCCTTCCTCTGTTAGTTTCTGTTAGTGGTCAGATGTCAGTGCAAAACCCATTGGACAACCCAGAGAAGGTCATGCAGGGGACACAACTTTGTTTGCACAGAACTTTGTTTGTGTGGAAGTGACTGCGAAAACGACACAGACTGTCTGTAATGCTGAAAATGACACCCCAGACAGTGATGACGAGCTGTAAAAGAATATTCCTGAATGATAGATCTAGTAGATATTGTATGTATATAGTTCAATCGTTCATACTGTTTTTGCACCTTAATGTCTAATATCATACCTGCTGCTAATGTAGACCTACCAAAGTGTCACCACCTTGCACCTTGTGGCTTTTTTCCCCCTAATTTTTATCGCTCGATTCTGTAACCCCTTTTTCACCCGGTGCCAATTAGCTAAGTGATCCTGGGCACTACACTCCCCCCACCAGCCTAGGGAGGCCAAGGCCGAGCTCATGCCTCCTTCAATGCATGAGAGCCAACTGACCTTCTTGTCACCTGACAGGGGGGAGTTTCCCTGGTTGGACGTAGCGTGTGGAAGGAACACGTTATTCCAACCAGTTCCCTTCCCCTCCATCAGGCGCCCCGGCTGACCAGGGGGAGGAAGTATAGTGACCAGGATTACTACATGTTTTTGTGAGGGTATTAACTACCCTAGGAGACACGGGAGAACATGCAAACTCCACACAGAGTAGGCCCTTTCGCCTTATGTCTAACCTCATGTACATACTGTATCTGTTGGTTTACGCCACTTGTATATCCTTGACATGTGTTCTATTACTGTTAGATCTCCTTGCTCTCCCTGACCCCCCCCCTCTTCTTTTCTTTTCTTCTCTTTGAAAACAACAGAAACAAAGGGTTTTTCCACCCATTTCTTTACACCTGTAAACCTGTAAAGTCAATGATGTGTTGATACTACACAACTATAAACACTATGTTTTACATTTACATTTGTTTTCTTGCTTTTCTATAATCCTGAGAACTACATTGAGGTCTGTATTGGACTCCTTGACCTGGAAAATATATTTAATTAAGGTTGGTTGTCTAGAATCCAACGTAGCACAAATTAGACTATATATTTTATGTGGTCCATATTGAACATGCAATATGGCGGCCATGCAGGTATATGTGCAAATGCAAACAAGGATTTTTGGATTCCCCATGCTCGGAAGATTCCAAAAGTGTTATAGTTTTGCTAATCAAAAATTCGTAACAAAAGTATATTTTCTAACATAGTCAACCTGCATTTCCATGGCCATCCCCTAGGGGGCGCTGCTGCAAGTCCCTGTGCACTATCCTTTAGGTCTCTATTGGATTCCTTGGCCCAGAAAACATAGGATTAGCATATTTAATTAACTGTCTATGTCGTCTAGAAGCCAAGGTAGCACAAATTATATATTTTATGGCGGCCATTTTGAACGTCCAATATGGCGGACATGCAGGTGTCTGTGCAAATGCAAACATAGATTTTTGGATTCCCCATGTTCTGAAGATAAAAAAAATGTATAGTTTTGCTAATCTCCACAAATTTTGAACGAAAGTATATTGTTTTACATAGTGAACCTGACTATTTAGCAGACGCTTTCATGCAAAGCGACTTACAATAAGTGCACTCAACATAGGTAGGGAACGAGACTACTAATCACCAGAACTATTAAGTGCATTCTCTTCTAAAACAAGCAACTAAGAGTATACCTAGCACTAAGGTAAAAGTGCAATATATCAGCTACCTACTTCATTAAACAGATGAGACAGAATAGCAAAATCAAATGAGCAAGAGCTAAAATAAGAGTATCAAATAAACAAGATCCAATAAAACAATTAAACAAGAGTTTGTACAACTAGTTAACAACAAGTAGGCAAGGCGAAGAGGAAGGGTAGTGTTACCCTACCCTAGCCTTCATTACCCCGACGCCTTTGAGTACAGGTTTACAAACCTGTGTGTGTGTGTGTGTGTGTGTGTGTGTGTGTGTGTGTGTGTGTGTGTGTGTGTGTGTGTGTGTGAGTGTGTGTGCACGCGCGCGCCCATTCTCACAAGTGCGCACAAGCGCGCGTGCATGCACACATCTGTGAAGAGGGGGTGTATAGCAATACACGTGCACATGTACGTCCGTGAGAGAGAGAGGAGGGGGGGGGGCTCATTTAAATGAAGCGCTCTGCGGTGTGAAGCAGATTACACTGCAGGGCGTGTTCACAGCAGAGCTCACAGACACACAACCCACCGGAAGGAAGATAAAGATGAGAGAAACGTGAGCAAATTACACTCTACACACACACACACACACACACACACACACACACACACACACACACACACACACACACACACACACACACACACACACACACACACACACACACACACACACTCTACACACTCTGCACACTCTGTCTACACACTCTCACCTCAGCATCACTGCTATCACCACACACACACACACACACACACACACACACACACACACACACACACACACACACACACACACACACACACACACACACACACACACACACACACACACACACACACACACACACACACACAGCCCTGGAGGTGAGATAGAAAGCGAACGCTCAACACGCCGGGTGAAAAAGAGGAACGACCTTTCACTTATATTATACACAGAGTAGCGTTTCGCTATCTGTCCCCCGACAGCAGCACCGCGCCACCCCCACACTTAACCCTTTACCACCGGGGAAGCATCCCAGTCATTTTGGGGTTTTAAGCTACTATATGGTCTCTGACGGGTGGAATCCTCATATGTCCACAACTGTAACTTTTCAGAATTCAAATACAAAATATATATATCAAAAGTATCAGATCTACAAGCTCCAAACGCGGCATGCCGCGTTTGGAGCTTGTAGATCTGATACTTTTGATGCTTTTGTGTGACGCTGTCGCAGTGGTGTAAAGTAATTAAGTACATCTACTCAAGTATTGTACTTGAGTTTAGGTGTTTAGGTGCTTTTACTTTACTGGAATATTTCCGATTGTCTATACTTTTACTTCTACTCCACTACATCTCAGAGGCACATGTTTTACTTTTTCTCCACTACAATTATTTGAAAACCTTTAGTTAGTAGTTACTTTGCAGATGTAAATGATTGTTTTATAAAACATACATCAACCACTTTAGCCCTATTTTATACCTACTGTAGGCTTATTTGAAAATAGCCGATCAACAAGCTCACAACGAGCTTGTAGATCGGCTATTTTCAAACATTTTTAGTGCTTTTACATTTTGGTACTTTAGGTACATTTTGATACCAATACTTTTGTACTTTTAATTTTCTATTCCGGACTTTGACTTGTCACAGAGTACTTCTACACATTGCAGTACTGATACTTTTACTTGAGTAAAACATTTGAGTACTTTTCCCACCACAGCGCTGTAGTCAAGTAGGGCGTTAATTTACGAAGACACACAAAAAAGTTAAAATACGGAGATAAGAGGTTTCTGCCCGACGACAACAGTAAATATAGCAAAATACTTTTTTTTTTCCTTCAGAAAGCTGTTAGGATTTAGAAGGCATAGAATGGGCCTCAGGTCTTATTGTGTTAAATGGCTGTTTTTCCTCAATGTCAGCCAGCCCGGCCCGCTACACAGAGCCCTGGAAACAACATCTTACATTATCAGAGCCAGAGTGAATGCTCCTCTGCTACATAATGATTACAGGGATATGTTATAAAGGTTTGTGTTTGTATTTGATAATATAGACAGTGGAGGGTGAAGGTGGGTGCTGATGAACAAACACTCTGATTCCGTCGCCTATCTGGCTTTTTAAAGTTTTTTCGTCACTTAATGCCCTACTTCATCATACTACAGCGTCACACATCACTTACTACAGCGTCACACATCACTTACTACAGCGTCACACATCACTTACTACAGCGTCACACATCACTTACTACAGCGTCACACATCACTTACTACAGCGTCACACATCACTTACTACAGCGTCACACATCACTTATTACAGCGTCACACATCACTTACTACAGCGTCACACATCACTTACTACAGCGTCACACATCACTTACTACAGCGTCACACATCACTTACTACAGCGTCACACATCACTTACTACAGCGTCACACATCACTTACTACAGCGTCACACATCACTTACTACAGCGTCACACATCACTTACTACAGCATCACACATCACTTACTACAGCATCACACATCACTTACTACAGCGTCACACATCACTTACTACAGCGTCACACATCACTTACTACAGCATCACACATCCCTTACTACAGCGTCACACATCGCTTACTACAGCGTCACACATCACTTACTACAGCATCACACATCCCTTACTACAGCGTCACACATCACTTACTACAGCGTCACACATCACTTACTACAGCATCACACATCACTTACTACAGCATCACACATCACTTACTACAGCGTCACACATCACTTACTACAGCGTCACACATCACTTACTACAGCGTCACACATCACTTACTACAGCGTCACACATCACTTACTACAGCGTCACACATCACTTACTACAGCATCACACATCACTTACTACAGCATCACACATCACTTACTACAGCGTCACACATCACTTACTACAGCGTCACACATCACTTACTACAGCGTCACACATCACTTACTACAGCGTCACACATCACTTACTACAGCGTCACACATCACTTACTACAGCGTCACACATCACTTACTACAGCGTCACACATCGCTTACTACTTCATCACACATCACTTACTACAGCGTCACACATCACTTACTACAGCATCACACATCACTTACTACAGCGTCACACATCGCTTACTACAGCGTCACACATCACTTACTACAGCGTCACACATCGCTTACTACAGCATCACACATCGCTTACTACAGCATCACACATCACTTACTACAGCGTCACACATCACTTACTACAGCGTCACACATCACTTACTACAGCGTCACACATCACTTACTACAGCGTCACACATCACTTACTACAGCGTCACACATCACTTACTACAGCGTCACACATCACTTACTACAGCGTCACACATCACTTACTACAGCGTCACACATCGCTTACTACAGTGTCACACATCACTTACTACAGCATCACACATCACTTACTACAGCATCACACATCACTTACTACAGCGTCACACATCACTTACTACAGCGTCACACATCACTTACTACAGCGTCACACATCACTTACTACAGCGTCACACATCACTTACTACAGCGTCACACATCACTTACTACAGCGTCACACATCGCTTACTACTTCATCACACATCACTTACTACAGCGTCACACATCACTTACTACAGCATCACACATCACTTACTACAGCGTCACACATCGCTTACTACAGCGTCACACATCGCTTACTACAGCGTCACACATCGCTTACTACAGCATCACACATCGCTTACTACAGCATCACACATCACTTACTACAGCGTCACACATCACTTACTACAGCGTCACACATCACTTACTACAGCGTCACACATCACTTACTACAGCGTCACACATCACTTACTACAGCGTCACACATCACTTACTACAGCGTCACACATCACTTACTACAGCGTCACACATCACTTACTACAGCGTCACACATCACTTACTACAGCGTCACACATCGCTTACTACAGTGTCACACATCACTTACTACAGCATCACACATCACTTACTACAGCATCACACATCACTTACTACAGCGTCACACAAAAGTAGCAAAAACTAGAAAAAGTGCTCCTCGGAGCACAGGTCTCCGCCAGGTCAGGTAGGTTATTGTGTCCTCCTGGTGGCGCTATAATAGGCCAATGTGAAAAGGCTGCCATTTCTTCTTAGGCCTTTCAATCAGACACTGCATTCATGATTTGAGGCATTTTGTTCCAATTTATTTTGTGCTAAATTAGACCTGCTGGTGGCGCTATAACAGGCCAATGTGATAAAGGGTGGTATTCCTTCCTCGGCCTAGTGGGAAGGTGTGCGCAAGATTTCACGGCAATCGCATGCTGCGTTGATGATTTGAGGCATTTTGTTCAAAACAAACCAATCCTGCAAACTTTGGAAGCCAACCTTAGTCAATCAGGATAGAATATAGAACATCGGACAGATCCGTGTTGATCACATGACTATATAGATACTGTGTTCCAATTTGCGTGATGTTTGGACAAAATCTGTACGAGTGATATCCAAAAATATGGCTTCCTGGTAGCTGTTCACAGACAGACACACGGACGGACGGACGCACGGACGGACGGATGGACCGACGGACGGACGGACAGGGGGTAAAACATACTCTCTCGCCATGCCTTTCGGCCTGGCGGAGACAATCATTTATTGTGGACCGTTGTGGACCAAGTACTCAACCCCAGTACTTGAGTCAAAGTAATATACTACTGGTCAAATATATTACTCAACTACAAGAGAAAGTCGCCCCGTACGAGTCCATTTGGACCCGAAGTGGTCCCCGAACCCCGCGTGGCGAACCAGTCCGTTTAAGGGCAAACAAAAGTGTATATTTTCTTTTTTTAAATAAAACAACCTGCAAATCATTTGGTTTGTCTCTGAGCGATGATGCTACAAGACGCTATTCCAGGAAGTAACACACTTAACCCGACAAACTCTACTGGCTCTGGATGAAGCATCCATATTTAAAATGCATATCTGTTCTGTTTGCCTGCCGTCTGAAGTTCCCTCCCTCGCTCGCTCAGCTCAGCTCAGCTCACTCGACCCGATATTAAATACAGTCTCCTCTCCTCTCTGGCTTTAATCCACATATTGAAGAGCTATTTCTGCCTCTCGCTGCGCTGGGAGGGGAAGGTTTCATGAGATGAAGTGCTTTAAGCAGCGTAGCTGGAAGAGCTACTCTGACTTTCTTTTTTTACTTGAGTAAAAAAAAAGTAGCAATACCCACTATGTCGTTGCTGTGGAGCAGAAACCTCTTCTCTTCATATTCTAACCTTTTGGTGTTTTATCGTAAAAATGAACGTCCCCTCTTGATCAGTACAGCAATACACGAAAGCATCAAAAGTAGCAGATCTACAAGCTCCAAACGCGGCGCGAAGTGATGCATTGTGAGCTTGTAGATCTGCTACTTTTGATACTTTTCAATTTGAATCTTGAAAAGTAACAGTTTTGGAACATATGATGTTTCCACCCGACAGAGACGATACAAAAATACCCTCGATTTACAGTTTAGGCATTTATCAGACGCTCTTAACGAGAGTGACTTACAATAAACAAGGTAAACACATACATAGAATACAGAGAGACAGTGTAGTGTCTCAGTAAACTATAGGATCAAACTATGTCTGACAGACAGACAGACAGACAGACAGAAAAAGGCTGTCCTAGTTTCTTTAAGATGGTCGCCCGGCCCTTTAACCTTCCCCCGGTCTTTATAAAATATGACAGATACTTGAAAGTGTCCTTTAGTCTTAAAGTGCAGAAACTTCTTCTCTCTGCAGATAAAAAGCATCTCTTCTGCTCTGTGTGCTGAAGAGGAGAGGAGAGGCTGCAGGAATCTCTAATAATCATCCCGAGGCTCTCACACACACACACACAGGGTAGAGAGGCTCCATATCTCGGCGCATATTTAAAGGTCATCCGGTGTTTTTTACAAGTGGAGGATAATGGCCGTCTCTCTCTCTCTCTCTCTCTCTCTCTCTCTCTCTCTCTCTCTCTCTCTCTCTCTCTCTCTCTCTCTCTCTCTCTCTCTCTCTCTCTCTCTCTCTCTCTCTCTCTCTCTCTCTCTCTCTCTCTCTCTCTCTCATATATGAATTGTCTGATCTGTCACAGAAGGCTTGTTTACGAGCGCTTTGTTCCTCCCGGCCGGCGCTGCTGCTCAGAGGAGCGCCGTGCTCATTCCGCCGCCCATAAAAACACACAATTGCTCCGATTCATCACTGAATTAGTGGGGGTCCGACCGCAGCGGACCGGCGGGCGCTCTGCTGGCGTGACGCGGCTGTTCCAGGTGCAGCCGCAGACTGCTGTAGTGTTAACTGATTAAGACCAGTGCTCGTCTTGTTTTGTTTTTCCCTCGTTAATTGCAGTGATAAGATCTTGAGTTATGATGACCTATAAGATACCATTAGATGATATAACACTGTTATTTATTGATACATAAAGGTTCTCTCAGTGGTGGAAAGTAACTAAGTACATTTACTTAAGTACCATTTTGGGGTTTTTGTACTTCTACTCCACTACATCTCAGAGTTATTCATCTCAATCTCAATTATTTGAAATCTTCGGTTCAGACGCGTGACTACCGTGACGCAGACAACGCAGTTGCGTTGGAACCCAGAGTTATTTGGGGCCCAGAGTCATGGTTGCTTGTTTCTCTCGCAAAATCTGGCAACACTGGAAGTCAGAAGAGGCGACACGTGGTCGTGGGGTGGTGGGGGTTGAGGGCATCGGGGCCACTGTTACCTCGTTACGCTGCTTCAGTTACTATTTACTTTGTAGATTTATGTTATTATTACAAGACGTTTTTGTCTTTTGACAAATTCACCTTTAGATTATTACAAAACATACATTAACCACTTCTGCCCTATATACATTTCGTCCATTTGAAAATCGCAGATCTACAAGCTCACAATGCGTCGTGATGAGACAAGCAGACCTAACAGTACGGTGCAACATACACAGGGCTACACAGAACATCAACTCAACATGAACACACCTGCAGATTTCTAGACGTTCCAACGCTGTTTAGCGCTTGCTTATTTTGCATGTCCCGCAAAGTTAATAGCGACAATGCACACAAAGGCTCTGGCCTGGGGGTCCCCCATGAGCCCTGGCCCCTGGAGGTGGGCCCCTGGAGGTGGGCCACCGCACGGTAGAGACAACAGTCAGGAGCCAATTAACTCCAACCCTCTGCTGAACCACCGGGGCTGAGAGAGGAGAGGCCTCCTCCAATGAGAACGCTGCAGTATGTCATGTGACTACTGACTGCTGCTCTCTCTCGCACGCACACGCACACACGCACACGCACACGCACGCGCGCACACACAGGCACGCACACGCACACGCACACACACACACACACACACACACACACACACACACACACACACACAGTTATTAACTGAACACGCGAACAACACAAACTTCGTTCGATTTTCAACCAAATTAGTGAAATAATAACTTGTTGTGGTTTTGGTTGCAACTGGCTCTGCTAACCCACAGCCAGGCTGAATGGGGGGGGGGGGGTGGGGGTGGGGCGGTCCTGGCCCGCGTGGACCCCCCCCCCCCTCCCCAATCTCCTCGGGTAGCCAATCAGAAGCAGCTATTTTTAGAGGTTGCGAGAACAGTGTCGGTTCGGGGCGGCAGATGGTATTTGGGAGGGGGGCGTGGGGGGAGGGAGGGGGGGGCGAGGGGGGAGGGGAGGGGGGCGGGGTGCAATTTACAGTAAACAGATTCTTTATCCTTGGCAGGTCATGGAGCGCCGTGGTGATTTAATAAGTCCACTCAACCAGGCTCTGCCTGCGCTGCGATGCTGGCAGCAACAAGACTTAAAGTGAGACAGAGTAACCGCCTCTTCTCTGCTGACACTCTGAAACGCTGCACACTTTGGCACAAAAATGAAGAAAAAACTAGTGATTTGTGAACTTTCCCTTTTCGCAAATGGTGTCACTTTTCTGGATGCGGTGTCAGATCTCAATTACCCCTCGTATACAGCCTGTGTCAGCAGTATATATACACTCTGTAATATTATTATTATGATGTACGGGAGACCTTATAGTGTCTCTACAAAGAAACAGCCTTTTGTTATCCATACAGACACTAACACAAAAGTGTTTGTTTATCTCTATAATAGAATCAACATGACCGTGCAAGCTACATGTAAAGGCTGATTTGTGTTTCATCACGTTAGTGTTGTGCAAAGGACATAACTAGCCTGTTTACTCACCTGCTATCTAAACTGTTAGCTAGCATGTTATCTAGCCTGTTAACTAGCCTGTTTACTCACCCGTTATCTAGCATGTTAGCTAGCACGTTATCTAGCCTGTTAGCTAGCATGTTATCTAGCCCGTTAACTAGCGTTTTTTTAATCTCAATAAACAATAACGATTATCGTCCCTTCCCTAAACACATTGGTGTTTATCTCAAAAGAATCAACATGAAGCTGTATGTGAAGGCTGACTTGTATGGTGGTGTTGTGGTGGTATTTTCTGCATGTTAACTATCCAATTATCCAGCATGTTATCTAGCCTGTTTACCACCATGTTGTGTTAACTAGCCTGTTATCTAGCTTAACTAGCCAGTTATCTGGCCTAGTATCTACCTTGTTAAGTGGCCTGTTATCTAGCCTAACTAGCCTGCTATCTAGCTTAACTAGCTTGTTATCTAGTAGATTAAGTGGCCTGTTATCTAGCCTAACTAGCCTGTTATCTACAGCCATGACATCGGACCTCTTCACACTTCTCCTGATCTTTACTTGCAAAGTCCCCTTTGTAAACTTTGGAATATCACATCTGTAGCTTGTTAAGTGGCCTAACTACCCTAACTAGCATATTATCTCGCCTGTTTACCAATCTGTTAACTGGCTTCTCATCTAGCCTAATGAGCCAGTTATCTAGCCTGTGTTAAGTGGCCTGTTATCTAGCCTGACTAGCCTGTTATCTAGATTGTTAAGTGGTCTGTTATTTAGCCTGGCTAGCCTGTTATCTAGCTTGTTAAGTGGTCTGTTATTTAGCCTGGCTAGCCTGTTATCTAGCTTGTTAAGTGGTCTGTTATCTAGCCTGACTAGCCTGTTATCTAGCTTTTTAAGTGGCCTGTTATCTAGCCTGACTAGCCTGTTATCTACCTTGTTTACCGATGAACCTTTATCGTTATCCTGCTATCTAGCCCGTTAACTAACTAACTACTAAATCCACTCAACCAAACGCTGGCAGCAACACGACTTAAAGTGAGACAGAGTAAGCTCCTCCTCTCTGCTGACACTCTGAAATGCTGCACACTTTGGCAAATGTGAAGAAAAAACTAGTGATTTGTGAACTTTCCCTTTTCGCAAATGGTGTCTCTTTTCTGGATGCCGTGTCAGATCTCAATTACCCTTTTATACAGCCTGTGTCAGCAGTATATATACACTCTGCAATATTATCATGATGTACGGGAGACCAGTGGTGGACATGTTTTACTCAAGTAAAAGTATCAATACCACCATGTAGAAGTACTCTGTTACAAGTAAAAGGCCTGTGTTCAAAATGTTACTTGAGTAAAAGTACAAAAGTATACTTAAAGTATCAAAAGTAAAAGTATACAAGTAAAATGTTTGAAAATAGCAGATCAAGGGGCACGGTGGCGCAGTCGGTAGCACACATCTAGAACGTCCTGGGTTCGATTCCCGCCAGGGACGCTGTGGGCGCTGGGGGCGTGTATTCTCCTCCGTGTCATCAGTGCCCATACCCTAGGTGGGGTTGGCGAAAAGGCTCACTCTGTGTGGAGTTTGCGTGTTCTCAGGGTAGTTAATACCCTCACAAAAACATGCAGTAATCCTGGTCGCTATACCGCCTCCCCCATGACAGCCGGGGCGCCTGATGGAGGGGAAAGGAACTGGTTGGAATAACGTGTTCCTTCCACACGCTACATCCAACCAGGGAAACTCCCCCCTGTCAGGTGACAAGGTGGTCAGTTGGCTCTCATGCATTGAAGGAGGCATGAGCTCGGCCCTGGCCTCCCTAGGCTGGTGAGGGGAGTGTAGCGCCCAGGATCACTTAGATAATTGGCACCGGGTGAAAAAGGGTTCCAAAATCGCGGGATAAAAAAAAATTATAATAATAAAAATAAATATATAACAGATCTACAAGCTCAAAACGCGTCGCATCGCGATATGTTGTGAGATTGAGGCTTTGACTTTTTGCTTTTTAAAATATCCGAGACCATTCATGTTTATGGAAGATACTTCAGAACATGTATGGACCACTTCAAATACTCTTTAATCTTGAAATAACTAATAACTGTAAATATGGAATAATAGGCTATTTTTGGTGCATGACACGCTTCCATATAGAAGACATGCATGGATTCTATGGAATCCAAATGACTGAAATCAGTTGTGGTGACAGAGAACTATAATCCATGCATATTTATACACTTATTTGTTTTATCTCTTGCTCATTTGATTTTCCTATGTGTCTCATCTGTTTAAGAAAGTATGTAGCTGATATATTGCACTTTTACCTTAGCGCTAGGTATACTCTTAGTTGCTTGTTTTAGAAGAGAATGCACTTAAAGGATGACTTTGTTTTTTTACAACCAAGGTTTATGTTTTAGATTGTAATTAAAGTAAATAAAAGTTAAGTGTTAAAACAATGTAATTTACTGCTTTCTATAGTTTTAGCAATTTTCACGATTTTTTACAGTGGGCGGGGGCATTCTGTCCGGTGGCTAAATATCTATTTTTTTTTTTTTACACTTTATTATTATTTACAGTAGCTCTTCTAGCCCACAATAACTCACATCTGGCCATCAAAGACCACAGGACCTTTTTTATTGTGTAAAAAAGATACATATTTAGCCACCGGACAGAATGCCCCCGCATTACACTCATCTTGTATTTACTTTAATTACAAGCTAAAATGTAAACCTTGGTTGTAAAAAAAAAAAAGTTATCCTTTAAGACTTCTAGTGATTAGTAGTTTTCTTGACTACCTACAGTATGTTGAATACACTTATTGTAAGTCACTTTGGATAAAATGGTCTGCTAAATGACTGTAATGTAATGTAATGTAATGTAATGACTGTAATGTAATGTAATGTAATGTAATGTAATGTAATGTAATGTAATGACTGTAATGTAATGTAATGTAATGTAATGTAATGTAATGTAATGTAATGTAATGACTGTAATGTAATGTAATGTAATGTAATGTAATGTAATGTAATGACTGTAATGTAATGTAATGTAATGTAATGTAATGCATTTTAGATCATTAGCTCCTCTGTTGTTCTGTGGCGTGTCGGGGAGAGGCAAGACATTTAGGCAATAGAGGGGGGTTGGAGGGGGGTGGTGGTGGTGGTGGGGAGGGGGGTGATGGTGACACATAGTGATGCGTGGCGTCCTTGGATGGACGTGAGAGAAATGGCGTTGGGCTGGCGTGCGGCGCGGGGCCGTGTGTGTGTCCTCTAGAGGAAGGTGTTTTATTGGACAGAGGGACATCGTGTCTCCTGGTCAAGGAAGGAAGGAAGGGACCGTCGCCCGGGCGGCGAACATCTTCGCCGCTGAGCGGCAGAGATGACGGATCACACACTGTCCTCCACACGCCCATCACTCATCTGTGTGTGTGTGTGTGTGAGAGAGAGAGAGAGAGAGAGAGAGAGAGAGAGAGAGAGAGAGAGAGAGAGAGAGAGAGAGAGAGAGAGAGAGAGAGAGAGAGAGAGAGAGAGAGAGAGAGATAGTACAGTACAGTACAGTTTTTAGCCGCTTGCTGAAAGCTGGCGGCTCTACAGACAGACTGGGTACTAGTCCGACACCTAAGCGACACCTGAGTGACACCTAAGTGTCATTGGCTGTCCTGGCTGTCCTTCACTCCTTTAAGCCAATGGCGACACGAATGGGGAGACGGCCCGCCCCCCGCAGTAACCGTGCTCCGCTGCGCTCCCCTCATTCACAGACAGTGCAAGTTGTACTGCAGCCTCAGGCAGGAGGGTTAGCCTAAATGCTAACGTGCTTCATTAGACCTAGTTTGGCTATTAAGTTATTATTTGGCCATGTTCACACTGACTTCAATCTTAGCTATTGTTGGGAAGACCCGTGTGGTGTCACAAAATGTTGCCACCACTTATATTAAAAACATTAGAGCGTTTAGCGTCGCAGATTCTGTGAGGTTTGGCGAGAGAAACAAACAATCCAAAAAACAAGTAATCAGGTCTATGAAAAGATTGGGGCAAAAAAAGCCTGCCGCAAGTGGCTATATTATGGCTTTTGTCATTTCTTGTTATAATAGTACAGTACTAGTCATTAGTACTAATAGTACTAATGGTCAGTACAAATAGGACAGTAAGAGTGGTTCTCAATTAAAGGGTAAGACCACTCTGGTAGAGGTTTAGGTTGTGTATTTACCTTGCCAGGATGTAACTCCAAAGGTGGACAAGACATGAAAAATAATTGCTCCATTGATTAGAAATTGATAATTCTAAATGTGCTCCTCATTGACTCACATTGTACGGTAAAACAGCTCTCAAAGTCACTCTTTTAGCACATAAACAAACACGAACAAAGCTGATTCAGACAATATAGAACATCACCAAACCCAAACCTCTACCAAAGTGGTCTTACCCTTTAAACGTTTTAATGCCAAGGACCCCCAAATTGATATGTATTTGGCCCTGGACCCCCATCTGAAAAGGTTTTGTGCCAGGGACCCCCAGAAGAGAAGTTTTCTGTTAAAAAAAAAACAAATTCCATACATTTTAGATATTATTCAAATATTTATCTGCCAGGTAAGTAGTTGATTATAAAAAAAATGATACAAATATTTCCTGAACTTATACAATGTGGGTGGTCTTCCTGCTCTTCTATTGAGACATTTAGATGGTGTTAAAGGTCATGTCTCACCTAGACACAGAGACAGGATCATTGACCTGATGGGTCAAGATTAAAATCATCCCCTGAGCAAGCAGGCCGGCTCTATTAGGCTCAATGGTAAAAAGATCCAGCACTTGCGCAGGAAACCGGGTTCAAATCCGGGGTAGAAGAAAAAAGGAAAGTTACAAAGAGCAGCTTTAACCCATTAAGACTGGGAAAACATCTGTGTCATTCTTTTACATTTATTTGGCTATTCAAAAATAGCAGATCTACAAGCTCATAGCGCGGCACCGAGTGCCGCGCTACGAGCTTGTAGATCTGCTATTTTTGGGTAAAATCGTGTAAAATCGCGGGTCTTTGAATATATACATTTTTTAAGCGAACATTTGTAACTCAAGTCTTTGCTTCTGGGGGATTCTACAAATGTCTTCTAAATCCTAACTAAGTAACTAATGTTGCTATAATATCAGTGGTTCTCAAAAAGTCTATGTATTTGGCCGTGGACCCCCATCTCAAAATGTTTTGTTCCAGGGGCCCCCGGAAGTTGTAACAGAGTTAAAAATGTTCGCTTTAAAAAAATATATATACATTCAAAGATTTGCACACATTT
Organism: Gymnoscopelus microlampas; assembly: GCF_963454915.1. Lineage (NCBI taxonomy): Eukaryota > Metazoa > Chordata > Actinopteri > Myctophiformes > Myctophidae > Gymnoscopelus > Gymnoscopelus microlampas. The sequence continues at coordinate 49,785,473 of NC_139952.1, read as the reverse complement.
TCACGAGTTTTCAAAAAATAGCAGATATACAAGCTCGTAGCGCTATGAGCTTGTAGATCTGCTATTTTTGAACAGCCCAAAGAAATCTAAAAATGACACACAGATGTGTTCCCGGTCTGAATGGGTCAATAGACAGTAAATTGGACTCTGGCACGAGTATTATCCATGTCTGGTCTTATCATTTTCCGAGGCGAGACAATGGCTGCTGGGTGGGGGGTGTGTGGGTGGGTGTGTGTGTGTGTGTGGGTGGTGTGTGGGTGGGTGGTGGGGTGTCGGTATGAATTACACCTTCCATAAAGCTGTAATAGGAGGAACAATCAGCACCTTGTATCTGAGCCGCCTTGCCCAGTATTTACCTTTTTATGTGGGTGTAAATTTGACGTGGAACCAAGGACAAACCAGCTTCCCTCTGCACCGCCCCCAAAACACTCCTTCACACACACACACACACACACACACACACACACACACACACACACACACACACACACACACACACACACACACACACACACACACACACACACACACACACACACACACACAGTTAGAGGTAAGTACACACAACAAAACAGCAAAGATAAAAATGAGAGTAAATATTACAGTAGAATCCACACGGTTGGAGAAGAAAGAGAAAGAAGGAGGAGATAAAAGCAGCGGTTCTCAAAGTGGGGTCCAGGGATCCACAGGCCCTGGGGGTCCTTCACAGGGTTCCAGGGGGTCCACGGCAAAATGAGGAACAGTTTAAACATACTTAAGCAGTATTTTATATTTCACCTATTTGAAAATAGCCGATCTGCAAGTGAAGCGAAGCGTTGTGAGCTTGTACTGTAGACCCACTGTTTTCCATTAAAAACATGTTTTAAAACATTTTCTTATGGGGGTCCATGCATGGCACACCATCTTTCCAGATGGGGGTCCACGGCCAAATACAGTACACATGAATTTGGGGGGTCCTTGACATGGAAATGTTTGAGATAATACTGTAAATATACTTGTGTGTGCCACACACACACACACACACGTACGCACGCACGCACGCACACACGAGCGCGCGCGCACACACACACGCATGCACGCACGCACGTACGCACACGCACGCACGCACGCACGCACGCACGCACGCACGCACGCACACACACACACACACACACACACACACACACACACACACACACACACACACACACACACACACACACACACACACACACACACACACACACACACACACACACACACACACACACACACACACACACACACACACAGTAATATCCTGCCTTTCACACAACTCTGACAGCATAAATAAACCTTCTGAATGTATAAAATGAACATGATATATTATAAATACATCGTCACTGACGGTCAGAAACCTCTTATCTATATTTTTAACTTTGTACTGGATATCACACAAATAAGCAGATCTACAAGCTCGGCGCGAAGCGGCGCGTTTTGAACTTGTAGATCTGCTACCTTTGATGCTTTAGAGTTTGAATCCTGAACAGTAACGGTTTTGTATATTATGAGGTTTCCTACCCGACAGAGACCATATGTAATACACGGTACAGTAAGTACAGTACAGGTGATTGCAACCTTGTTGCAGCTGTCAAAACAGCAGCGAGGGGGGGACGGGAACGGGGACGGGGGGACGGGGGGGTTACCAGCTGAATGATAGGCTGGTTGTTGTGCTGATGAGCAAGGCCCCCTCCCCTCCCCTCCCCACCCCCCAGCGGTGGACAAAGTACTCAAATGTTTCACTTAAGTATAAAAGTATCAATACTGCAATGTAGAAATACTCTGTTACAAGTTAAAGTCCAGAATTCTAAATTTACTTGAGTAAAAAGTACAAGAGTATTGGTGTCAAAATGTACTAAAAGTACCAAAAGTATAAAGCAGAATGTCCTGTTTCACAAAGTTTTCAAATGTATAAAAATATTTTGAAAATAGCAGATCTACAAGCTCACAATGCGTCGCATCGCATGTATGTTTTGTAATAATAATCAAAATCTAAAAAGTAACTAGTAACTAAAGTTTTCAAATAATAGTAGTGGAGTAAAAGTACCTCTGAGATGTAGTGGAGTAGAAGTAAAAGTGTTGCAAATTGGAAATACACAAGTAAAGTAAAACATATGTCAAAATTGTACTTAAGTACAGTACATGTACTTAGTTACTTTAAACCACTGCCTGCTCACCCTTCCATCCATTACGGAGCCCCCCCCCCCCCCCCCCCCCACACACACACACACGGGGTCCCAATTTAGTGTGAGCAGTATCAACAGCAGACCCACGTGTGTCATTAATGTGTGAGTGGAGGGACGGAGATGCATTGTGTCAGGAAACCTTTTCTCAGGACCACCTCTGTCTATTAATGGGAGGTCTTCATCCTCTCTGCCTGTCGAGAGGGAGCCATTTTATCGCCAAGAAGAAGCCCACCCACCCACACACCCACCCACCCGTGTGCACGTGCCTGGTACTGTCTTCACGGTTGGGTGGGAACCTTGTATGTCCAGGAACTGTTTTAACATTGAGCTAATAGCCTGCTTGCTCAGGGGATAAATTGAATCTTGACCATCAGGTCAAAATTGGTGTCAGATCCTGTGTCTAGGTGAGACATGACCTTTGACACCATACAAATGTCTCAATAGAAGAGCAGGGAGACCAAATACAACCACCCCAATTATATAAGTTATATTGTATTAACATACTCTAGTTATATTGTATATTTGACAAAATTACGTTTTATTCTAATTATTATATGTGGAGTTACATCACATCAAAGGACCCCAATGGACACAAGCCATAGTGCTTTATTGGGTTTAAAATCCTTTTAGCAGACCTTGTATTGAACTGTACTTTCCTGTGCTTTTTTATGTTGCAAACTGCTAATAAAGTATTCAATCAATGAATGAATCACGATCAAAGTAATACAGGGATTCCTTGAACAACACACACACACACACACACACACAGACACACAGACCATTATATATATATACTGTAAGCAATAAAGCAGCAGAGATAGAGAACTCTGTCATAACAGAGTAAAGCTGTGAAAAGGTCAGTGAGACTCGGCAGTACGGAGGAGATGTTATCTTTACAGGAGATCCGACCGCCGGCAATTAAAGCCCAGAAATACACTGAGACTGTGAGTGTGTGTGTGTGTGTGTGTGTGTGTGTGTGTGTGTGTGTGTGTGTGTGTGTGTGTTTTCGTCTTCAAATCTTCTAGTAAATGTCGCCTCTAAAGTAAGTCCTTTCCGTTCCCCGCTGTTTCTACTGTACCTCGCCTGGCAAACAAGACGAGAGGCGTTAGTCATCGGTGTTAGTCATCTCCGGGGGGGGAGCGGGTCGGAAAAGAGGTGAGCCCACCAAGAGAACCGTCAAACTCCAACGAAGAAGAAAGACGCCGTGCCCGATTAGGATCTGACAGGCGTGATCAATCTCAGAGCTTATCTAAGAGCCACTTCCTGTTCCCAAAAGAATGTTAGAGAAACTTTAGTTTTTTAGTACTTCAGGTCTCAGCTGTCGGCTAACGTAGTGTATGTGTGTGTGTGTGTGTATATATATATATATATATACACACACTGAAAATATGCACCTTAATCATGTACAAAGAGCTGATATCCTTCTTGCACCTTAATGTCTATTTCATGTACAGTATATCTGTATACTGTAGCCACTGCCAACCCCACGGGGCGGCAGTGGCTCAGGGGTAGAGTGGCCGGGTAGAGTGAATAGGAAATCGCAAGGTTCCCAGTTCGATCCCGGGCTGGGGGTTTCCCCCAGAGTTAGTGTGGACGTGTCCTTGAGCAAGACACTGAACCTCTAATTGCTTCCGATGAGCAGGTTGGTGCCTTGCATGGTTTCCTCCTCCATCGGTGTATGAATGGGTGTGTGAATGGGTGTATGAATGGGTGTATGAATGGGTGTATGAATGGGTGTGTGAATGGGTGTGTGAATGTGTGTGTGTGAATGGGTTAATGGCACAATCAATGTAAAGTGCTTTGGATAAAATCGCTATATAAATTACCATTTATCTTTACCATACCTGCTGCTATGTTGATGCACCTTATGTCTGAACCTCATGTACATACTGTATGGATATGCTTTGTGCAGGCAGTGGTGGGAAGTAACTAAGTACATTTACTCAAGTACTGTACTCAAGTACAATTTCGAGGTACTTTTACTACACTACATCTCAGAGGCAACTATTATATTTTCACTCCAGTACAATTATTTGAAAGCTTTAGTTACTAGTTACTTTGTAGATTTTGATTATTATTACAAAACATACATTAACCACTTCAGCCCTATAAACATTTCGGCCGTTTGAAAATAGCCGATCTACAAGCTCACTATGTGTCGCGGCGCGACGCATTGTGAGCTTGTAGATCGTCTATTTTCAAAAGATTTTTAAACATTTTATACATTAGAGAACTTGTGAAATGGGACATTCTGCATAATGACTACTTTCTACTTTTGGTACTTTAAGTACATTTTGATGCCAATACTTTTGCACTTTTACTCAAGTGCATTTTGAATTCCGGACTTTTACTTGTAACAAAGTATTTCTACATTGCAATATTGATTTTATTTAAGCAAAAAAATAAAAATCCACCACTGTGTGTAGGCTATATTATGTATATATCTTATGTCTAAGCTCATATACATACTATGGATGGATAGATATGCTATGTGTAAATATGTAGATACCTTGTTTTTTTTTTTCCATTCTTTCTTTGACCCCTCTCTACCCCTACCCTTTCTCTGCCTGGAATCATCAAAAACTATGGAGCTTGTTGCATAAAATCTAATTTCACTCTGTTTATACCTCTAAACCTGTGATCTGTTTATACCTCTAAACCTGTGATCTGTTTATACCTCTAAACCTGTGATCTGTTTATACCTCTAAACCTGTGATCTGTTTATACCTCTAAACCTGTGATCTGTTTATACCTCTAAACCTGTGATCTGTTTATACCTCTAAACCTGTGATCTGTTTATACCTCTAAACCTGTGATCTGTTTATACCTCTAAACCTGTGATCTGTTTATACCTCTAAACCTGTGATCTGTTTATACCTCTAAACCTGTGATCTGTTTATACCTCTAAACCTGTGATGTGTTTATACCTCTAAACCTGTGATCTGTTTATACCTCTAAACCTGTGATCTGTTTATACCTCTAAACCTGTGATCTGTTTATACCTCTAAACCTGTGATCTGTTTATACCTCTAAACCTGTGATCTGTTTATACCTCTAAACCTGTGATGTGAAGATGATTCTGGCTCTGAAATCCTGAGTGTCAAACTCTGAAATGTGACCCTCTCAGAGTTAAATTAACACATTGTGTGCCAGAGGTTTATTAAAATAGGGTACATCTAGTGCCAGCATATCCACTTACGTTGATATGTTTCGTGCTGTAGAAGCCCCGACGTGGAAGTACATGTAAACAAAGCGTGCGTGCGAGACGGCGGAGGGTCCCGACTAACGCCTGGAACAATAATATTTCTAACGTGATCCTCCATTGCAGAGTGATCGCCCATCGAAAACGTCTCACTTCCACCACGTTAAAAAGAAATGGAGATATTAAGCTTTTGGTCAAAGAGTTAACATTGGAGCGGACGAACGGAAGGGTTTTTGACATGGATCCACATCCGGCCTCTCCTTCTTAGAGACTCCTTGGGTGATCCCAACGTTTTGTTAGAGCGCCCCACGTGGGGAAGATATATTTAAACAAAAATGGCCCAAAACGGTCCGGACCGTTTATGGCACTCAATGTGTTAACACTCAGAGTCGGGGGGAGGGGGTTTTACGGCGTACAGCGTGAGAGCTTTGAGCCTTTTGATGATGAGAGGTACTATTTAAAACCCGGCGTCTTGCTTTGTCGTTTAACCCATTAAAGAACGGGGACGTTTCGATTTCAACCACTTTCAACCATTATCTTATAGCTTGGCTATTCAAAAATAGCAGATATACAAGCTCATATGCACTATGAGCTTGTATATCTGCTATCTTTTGAAAAATCATGACAATTTAAAGCGAACATTTCTAACTCAAATCTTTGACTTCTGGGGGATTCTACAAATGTCTTCTAAATCCTCTTTTTTTTTTTTTTTTAAACGTTATGTTTCTATAATCAGTGGTTCTCAAACTTTTTCATGTCAAGGACACCAAAAATGATATGTATTTGGACCCCCATCTCAAAATATGTTGTGCCAGGGACCCCCCCCCAGAAGCAAAGATTTGAGTCACGAATGTTCACTTAAAAAAAAAAATCTATATATATTCAAAGATTTGCACAACTTTTCACGATTTTTCAAAAATAGCAGATCTACAAGCTCATAGCGCGGCACTCGGTGCCGCGCTATGAGCTTGTAGATCTGCTATTTTTGAATGGCCCAAAGCATGTAACAGTAATGGTTGAAGTTGTTACACAGATCTGCGTTCCCGGTCTGAATGGTTTAATGATGTGTCCTCTGTAATATCCTGGTGCTTTTCCTCCGAGCTCTCCTAGACCAGAGCACGGCGTAATGGAGGCCATTTTACTGCTTCACTGGCCGTGAAACTTCATGAAAGAGAAACAAGAGTGTGTGTGCGAGTGTGTGAGTGTGTGTATGTGTGTGTGTGTGTGTGTGTGCGAGTGTGTGAGTGTGTGTGTGAATGCGCGCGTGCGTGCGTGCGTGCTTGCGTGCGTGTGTGTGTGTGTGCGTGCCCGTGCGCGCGCGCGTGTGTGTGTGTGTGTGTGTGTGTGTGTGTGTGTGTACTGTACTGGGCGAGGATCTAACGCACAACTTAATACACACACATTGAGTGTGTGTGTGTGTGTGTGGGCGTCATTAGGGTGGTGTTTAGTATGCGTAGGGTGTAAATGGAGGCATTGGCAGGGTGCTGGGTGGCAGCGCGGGCCACTCCGTCATTAATGCAACCCGTCGCTGTTATTACAGGCTCTTAATGACATCCTCCTCAGACGGCATGCTGGGAGCTCGGCCGGCGGGGAGCCGCGCGGCTTCCGCTCAAAACGTCTGCGGGCGCCAGCCATGTCCCCCCCCCCCCCACCCCACCCCGCCACACCCCCCCCACTCCGCCACACCCCCCCACCCCGACGCCTTCGCATCAAAGCTGCATCAATTCCAGCGTCTGGTCTCTTTACCGGGGGATAAAGGAGGAGAGAAAAAAAAAGGCCCTTCAGATAATGTCTTTCACGGTTGGCTGGTCTTACAGGGGTTCCTCCTCCCTCCGCTATCGCTCCTTGAAATGGAAGCAAATTAACCCTTTCAGTCCGGGAATGCATCTGTGTCAATTCTTTTTATTTCTTTGGCTATTAAAAAAAAATTGCAGATATACAAGCTCACCGAGTGCCGCGCTATGAGCTCGTAGATCTGCTATTTTTTGGGGAAAAAATCTTGAAAATGTGTGTAAATCTTTGAATAAATGTATATTTCTTAAAAGCGAACATTTGTAACTCAAATCTTTGCTTTTGGGGGGAGGGGGGTCACTGGAACAAATATATTTTGAGATGGGGGTCCACGGCCAAATACATATCATTTTGGGGGTCCTTGACATGAAAAAGTTTGAGAACCATGCACTGATTATAGCAACATACGTTTAAAAAATAAAAATGAAAAAGAGAGATTTAGAAGAATCCCCAGAAGCAAAGATTAGAGTTAATTTTTTCTTTAAAAAAATAAAAAAATAATGCAGATCTACAAGCTCATGAGCTTGTAGATCTGCTATTTCTGAATAGCCAAAAATGACAGAGATGCGTTCCCAGTCTGATGAAGTCCTGAGGCGATTCTTAAAAATGTTTTCTAAATCCTAACAGTTTTTTGAAAAAAATCAAAAACAAAATGCTTCAAGATTTTTGAATAGCCAAAGAAATCTAAAGTGACACAGATGCGTTCCCGGTCTTAAAGGGTTAATAGATCCTTGTGAGACAAATTGGAAGCACATCTCCCTCGACGCTGTGCGTAATGTCACACAAAGCGAACAGCTCTGATGTTACGCCGTTTGTAAGGTGATGGGATATAAATGTAGGATTATATTATATAAGTCTCTTTCACTAGTGGATGGAAAACCTATTTTACTAACTACAGTATTTCACAGATAATATGCCGACCATATAGAAATACTACTGTTACAAGTAAAAAAAAAGGACCTGTGTCAAAAAACGTCACTTTAAAGAAACATTGCAAAAGTATTGGCATCTAAATAAACATAACCCAATCCGGGAACACATCCGTCCGTGTCATTTTAGATTTTAGAGCTATAAACATTATTTTATAGTTTGGGGCTATTCAAAAATAGCAGATCTACAAGCTCGTAGCGCGGCACCGAGTGCCGCGCTACGAGCTTGTAGATCTGCTATTTTTGAAAAAAATTGTGTAAATCTTAGAATACATTTATATTTTTTAAACAACATTTTTGACTAATTTCTTTGCTTCTTGCAGGGGGTCCCTGGAATTGAATGTTTTCAGATGGGGGTCGGCGGCCGGATACATATAATTCTTGGTGGTCCTTGACATGAAAAGGTTTTGAGCACCACTGACTGATATTACAGCAACATACGGCTTTCCAGAAACCGGTTAGGATTTAGAAGACATTTGTAGACGGGTTCCAGGATTGAATGGGGTTAAATAGTACCAAAGTAAAAGTACTCCCGGTCTCCCATTATTAAAAATGTGTCAAACCCTGCAAAGTAGCTATAGTGACTAAAGCTGTCAAATACTGTGATTGCAGTGGAGTAAAAATAAAGCAATAGCCTCTGAGATGCAGTGGAGTAGAAACAATGAAGCATAAAACATGGGCATACTCGAGAGAAGTAAATGTACCTCAACATTGTACATAAGTACAGTACCAGAGTACACTTTACACCATTGGTCTTTGTGTTGTTGCTTTTGAAGCAGAGACAGTGAAAGGAGATTGTACATGATAATAATAATGTAGAATATGAACAATACACTAAGACTAACATCATTGTACATGTGAGGGCTAATTGGTGATATTGTGTTTCTAATTGCTGCCAATAAAGTATTCTATCCTACTCTATTCTACAGGATAAAGGATACAAAGTAAAATTGCTAAATTGGAAACGTAACACTATAACATTGAAGATGATAAAATGATCTTTACTATCAGAAGATCAGAAGCTTTATCCTTTTTACAAAAAGGGAAAATAGGAAATCAACAAAAACGTAAAACCCACTTAAAGGGGCTACACCATGAATTTCATTTTTTTTTAGGTTTTTAGTATTTTTTGGGCTCCCCAGTGTCTCTTGTACCCAAAAAAATATTTTTTTTTAACATTCAGTCATTCATGCTCATTTCATGGATTTCCTGAATGGGCGTGTCTGAACAGGCCATTTCAGAATGGCTGTGCAAGTGATGTCACTTGCACAGCTTTTGCATTGACGATGGCCAGACAGAATTGCTCAGTAGCTCCCCCCTGCCCAATAGGACGTTTTGGTATTGCAGCTGAAAAAGCTTGGAATGACAGACGGTCAGATTGTGAGAAAAAATATCTGGATGTTTTTTAGGCTTACAACCTGTTTGCAACGTATTAGGGGGCAATATTTATATATAATATATTTTTTTTTAATTCATGGTGTAGCCCCTTTAAGTTTATAAAATACATTAATTGATGAAACTGGCTCATTCCACCAACATTACCTATTATTTGGTTGTTCTCACACAAAGCTTTATGACAGGGGTCTTTTTTCAGGCCAAGGACCCCTTTGCTGAGAGAGAGATGAAGCAGGGACCCCCCAATACATATTGGATTCATGTTCACGTGTATTTTCAGACCCCTGCTCTATGACATGTGATGTAAATGTGGTCTAAAATGTGATTATGTCAAGTCACAGAAGTGCTGAGTTCACACACAAAGCAGTGTAGCATCAATGACAGAAGCGGCACGTGAAATATAGTATATCTCTGCAATTCAGATTTATTGGCACTTAAAAGGATAAATCGCCTTTTTTAAGGTGACACGATAATTCTGTGACCCGACGACAATTAACTCAATGTGGAGATAGAACATGTCCTGGTTCCAGGTCCACAGGGCATGGGCGGTGGCACAGGGTGGCACAGGGTGGCACAGGGTGGCACAGGGCGGTGAAATGCTAATTCATGAGGCAACTTTAACATTCAATACTGATTTGGAAATTGTTGCTTCCATTCATTGAACCTTGGTAGAGCCTAATGTTTAAAGCAGAATGAGCCTTTGGTATTGGTTTGGGTTGTGTAGTTAGCTTGCCATGATGTAACTCCACATATTGGTGCCATATCTTCAAAACAGTTGCTCTGTTGTCAATTTACTGTTTGAAAATCTGTATCGGGATCTGCAGATCCAATCCTAGTCTCGCGTAGCCAGACAACTATTCCACAATCTCTGATTGCTATATAGAGTCTGGAACTACACCTCCCGAAATCCAAGTAACGGAAGCTGGCATTTCCGCAAAAAAATGTCTTTTAAAATATCTTTACATTTTATTTTTTCATTTCCATTTCTCCAGCAAGCTATATGTGCTTAAATGATTTTGATTTATATTAGGATACATGTGCGTGACTGTGAAGACGAAACAGAAGTGGGTAGGAGGCTTCACAGCCGCTTTATGTTCTAATCATGATCAGAGCTTCTGAGTCCCAGACTGTATGAGCGGAAACATTTGAACATTGTGGGAGGCGACAGTCTGGCCACGCGAGACTACTCCAGTCCAGACCCTCTTCCTAATTCTACTAGCAAAATCAACAGGAAGTTGACATGTTGGTATTAAATGCCGTGTCGGGAATTGTAATGTTTTATATCCACCGAATCCACTTAGTTTGCATTTGTTAACGTGCTAACAGTGTTTGAGAGCAGTTCCACTGTACAATGCCAAAGAGGAGTCAAAGAGGAGACTATTGTTTGGATATCAGTTTCTAATCAACAAGCAAACTATTTGTAGGCAAGGTGACGACACAAGCCAGACCTCTACCAGCATGTCATTTGGCTTCATAGCACGATGGTGCTGCATGGACTAAAATAGCAGATGTCCAAACAACCATCCAGCTTAAATCACACCCCCAAAAAAATAAACGAACCTTTAACATTTCACAAAGTATCTAAATACAAACTCTGAGCGAAACACGTTTTCCTGAAAGCCTCGTAACGTTTCCTTATACAAATGAAAGGCGATAGACGTAGTGTTTGTGTAAATAAAGTGAAGGCAAGCGTAGTGTTTCTTTCATATACCAGTGTGACCGTCAAACAGGGAAAGGTACATTTCTGGAATGACAAAGAGAACCCTAAAACGTTACCCCAAAGGCTTTTACCCATCTGTTCCCTCTACACCAGCATCATTTCCCTGTACACCAGCGTCATTTCCCTCTATAGCAGCTGTCATCAGCCACCGGAGTAGTGTGGTGGTGTTCACCTGTGGTGTGTTCTACCGTGTTACGCTATACACTGTACGGTGACCTGCATAACAATTCGGCAAGTGTAGCCCTCTCTACTAACCATTTCAGCCATTGAAAGCGCACTACCGTATCTCCACGACCACACGCATGTTGTGCATGGAATGATAAATGTATCCCTCCGGGAAAAAAAGCCTAGAACACAACACTACAGAAACATACTGTCCTCACTGTTTTCACTGTTTGTTTTGGTAGACGAGATGTTTTTGGGGCAACCAAAACAGTGAAAACACCACACCACTCCTGTGTGTTTCCACAGCTAAACACCACCACACTAGTCCAGAGGTCGATAACTGCTGCTATAGAGGGACATGTCGGGTAAAAACATGTAGTGTAGTTATTGTTTTGTTACAGGGTAAAGTTACATACTATACAAATACAATAGACAATGTGGAGAGGCTTGCCAGAGGACCAGAGGATATCTGTTTAGTCTATTGATGGCTTTTATCGAGTGTTGTTTATTTCCACTTGCACTTTTACTGTTGTCTGTTATTTTATTATAATACATTCTATAATATATAACATGTTTTATTATGTATTAGAGGGAAATGATGGGTACAACACATGTATTTGTTTTGTAAACACAGGGCAAAGTTACATACTGTGCCTTTAACTGACTTATTTCTCATTTCCACGTTTCATGTTGCATTTGATGTGTGACTTGTGAGATATAAATAAAGTCTGATCGAACGAACGCTATGTAACGGAAGAAATATGGACATCACAACGTTCACTGGTTATCTCATGGACACAAGGTTACTAACATACTGTAACATATAGCAAAATATAGCAAAAATAAACTGAAAATATATAATATATGCTGAACATAAAACAAAGAGATGTTCTGAAAGGGGATTTGGGCGACGACAGACCAATATGCAGCAACAATTATGTAACCAATGACTTAATGGTATGATGGCCATAGGGTGTGTGTGTGTGTGTGTGTGTGTGTGTGTGTGTGTGTGTGTGTGTGTGTGTGTGTGTGTGTGTGTGTGTGTGTGTGTGTGTGTGTGAGTGTTTGTTTTATTATACTGTGAGGACCAGATACAAGTATAGAAGAATATGAGAAAAGAAAATTCAGGTTATATTTTGGGTTATGCCCTATTTATAATTAGTTGTGGGCTGGTGTTGTGCAGTGAAAAAGTGCCAATCTACAAGCTCACAACGCGTCGCAGTGTGCCTTGTGAGCTTGTAGATCTGCTGTTTTTCGGCTATAGGCTTACGGTTAGAAATAACCCCAAAACATTTTAATAAATTGCATTAATAAAATTGCCATCCTAAAATGTTGACGTCCTCGCAATTATAGTAATATAAACGTGTGTATGTGTGTGTTTGTGTAATTTGGGGTGGGGTGGGTATGGGATGGAGGATCCTCCTCAAACTTGTAAACATGACACTGACAAGGCGTGAATGCTGATCATCATTAGTGTATGAAAATAGATATCGCGGGGGAAGACAAACGTGGTCGGACCCATACATTCACATAACAGTCAGACGTGTGTCCGTCCGACCACCAAAACGTTCCCCCCGCACGTGCTTTTATCTCCGACTGCAAAAGGACGCACAGTGGTCCTGTTGGACGGACCCCCCGAACGTATAAATATAAGACCCTGATGGTTCTGGAACCATCCATGATGTCATGAAGAGGTCACTGGGGTCAATGTGGTCACTTCACGCAGAAAAGAACAGTCGCTAACGACAAGCTAACAGCTAACGACAAGCTAACTACAAGCTAACACAACACATGGTGCGGCACGTTTTTTTAATTCATTCAAAAATACCAGAAAACTTCTAGATGTTTTTTTTGTGTGACACCAATGTATGACAGAGTATACAATTGGGCTTAAGTGGAAGTGGTTAATCAAACTAATTTGTTTAGTTGATTATTAAAAAAGCAAAAAAATATATATTTTTCACTTTGAGCCCTAGGACTCGTTAGCGTGTTGTTAGCGTGTTGTTAGCATGTAGCTCGGTTCTTTTCAGCGAAATCTTTCCAAGGAGACATCATCGTTATACCAACAGTTTATAAATCACTATTTACAGGCTTGACATAGAGGGGCGCTCTTTCCTTTAGAAAATACATACATTTATTTGCCCTTAAAAAAAGACCGCCGGCCGGAACCAACCAACTGTTCTGTTTTTAAATACATTCTTCTCTAAAATATAAACTGCTTCTCTGCTTTACTAAGTTATTATAACATGAGGGGAAAGTGGACTGAGTAGAAACGTCACCACAGTGAAGAAAAGGTTCACCAGTAGAAAAAAGTTAAAGGGGATTTTAAACCCCCCTATAGGCTGATTTGGTATAGTTTGTTTTTCCTGTTCAGGTCAAAAACTACAGCAGATTAAAGACGTATAACAAGGGTAGCTAGTAAACAACACGGCTCCACCAAACACATGAATAATGAGTGTGTTATTTTTTTATAGTTGTGTCCAGAGCCAAGGGCCAATGAGCGAGCATGATCGACAGTATTGACACACCTAATTAGATGCAGCTGTGTTACTTACATCACTGTGTAATACAGGGGTCTTCAAGGTTTTCAGACCAAGGACCCCCTAGCCGAGAGAGAGATGAAGCAGGGACCCCCCTCCTCTATATCGTATAAAATTGTGTTTCAGATTAAACTTTTTTTTGTTCACTTGGTCTGCTCTTTTTTCCCCTCTACGCCTCTTTGCCAAAAAAATAGCCGATCTACAAGCTCACAACGCCTCGCAGCGCGAGGCGTTGTGAGCTTGTAGATCGGCTATTTTTTTGGCTCAAGTTCTCCACAGAAAAGGGATGTTAGGGTTCAAGTGGTTAAAGTAAAACAAATTATAATCATAACACAACAATTTTGGCCGACCCCCTGTAGTAACTCTGAGGACCCCCTAGGGGTCCCGGACCCCCTGTTGAAGACCCCTGGTGTTACTATAAGGTCAGCCTTATGCAGCTGACTGTATACTGCTATACGGTCAGTTATGCACGTTATGATATTTTTACCCTGCTGTACTTTTTAACCTGAAGTGGAAAAAAAAAACTAAACTACAAAATCAGCCATTTTGGAGTTCCATTCCCCTTTAACATGTGCTCTTCTTCTGAATAGAATGAAACCCAGCAGCCCCAGAGTCTCAACACCGCCACCTAGTGGTGTTGGATTAGCATTGCTCACGATACGTCATGTGACTCAGTTGGGAATAGGCTCCTCCTCCTCCTCCTCCTCCTCCTCTTCCAGAGTCTCCTCTTTAACATCGTCGTCATCGTCCTCATCCTCCCGTTGACGCTCCTCATCCCCCTGCTGATACTCCTCATCCTCCCGCTGACACTCCTCATCCTCCCGCTGACGCTCCTCCTCATCCTCCTCCTCGTCCTCCTGGAACCACAAGGAAACAACCAGAACACGTGACATCAGTAATGTCATTATGACTGGGATACCGGCTTGAAATTTAAAGGAGAAGTTCACCAGAAAAGAATATTTGATGAGGTTACATTCCATGAGATGCAGTCGATTGATCTACTGCAATGGTTCCCAAACTGGCGGTCCCAGGGGGGTCCCCAAATTATTTTAGGAGGTCCCATTCAACAGTAAACAAACTAACCTACAGTATAAGTGTATACAGGGTACCTGCAACTTTCTAAAGTTACACTGTAAGGACATTTTTAACTCAAATCTTTGCTTCTGGGGGTCCCTGGAACAAAATGTTTTGAGATGAGGGTCCGCGGCCAAATACATATCATTTTGGGGGTCCTTGACAAGAACAAGTTTGAGAATCACTGATATGGAAAGATACGTTTTTCAGAAAACTGTTAGGATTTAGAAGATATTTTTAGAATGGACCTCAGGTCTGAATGAGTTAAGACAATAGGGAGAAACTCGTATTGAAAGAGCTTCATGGCGCGTCTCCGGCGATGAACTGTGTGACTAATGGACTCGTTTATTATCAGACTTGATGGACAAATTAACATTATTCACTTCTTTTCACTGAAACAATGATGGAAATAATGAAATGTGTCAGACACTCAAGACACTGTTAAACTAAATGCCCAAACCCCCCAAAAAACAGTTCCCTTCTGAGAACAAAGGCTCAAGTTACAATGAAGAATTAAGTACATCTGTCTGACTGTCTAAAAGTCGACTTTTAAACCACTTAAATCTTAATGAAGAGGACAAGAGTTACCGCTTGCACACACACTTTAGAAAAAAACGCTCTAAAAAACACAGCCCGCAAACTACCAATATTTATATGCGACTTTATAGAAAAAAACTTGTTTTTACAACACTAAACAATTTCAGTGTTTATGCATGTATTCCTATGGGCTGGGGGCGGAGCCTGTCAGCAGGGAGTGTTGGGCGGGAGGAGTAGGATGAAGGAGGCTCTATGTCCTCCCGGTCAGGGCTCCTCACTGGCAGGTGAGTCAGTAGCATACAACAGCAGCGACAACACACAGAAATGTGTGAGGGGAGGAATGAATTGGCATGACGACTACATTGCGGAGACAAAGGGGTAAGAAAAAGGGGGAAAATGAAAAAACACAACACAGGACAACGCAGTGTACCGAGTTAACTACATGTACAGTAGTTGACCCGGGAACAATCTGTGTCATTTTTAGATTATTTGGGATATTCAAAAATAGCAGATCTACAAGCTCATAGCGCGGCACTCATTTATTTTTTTAAATCGTGAAGATTTGTGCAAATCTTTAAATAGATATATTTTAAAAGCGAACATTTGTCAAATATTTTGTTCCAAGGAGCCCCCAGAAGCAAAGATTTGAGTTACAAATGTTCGCTTTAAAAATAAATATATATATTCAAAGATTTGTATTTTTTTTTTACGATTTTTCAAAAATAGCAGATCTACAAGCTCATAGCGCGGGCACTCTGCCGTTCAGAAACAACATGCGTCAGTAAATCATCCTCACACAACAGGAACGGGTCTATATTTCATCCTCTTCCTAACAAGAACCTTGTCGCGCTTTCAGGACCTCTGGTGATATACCCCCACCCCCCCCCCCCCCCCCCGCGGAGAAAAATGTCTCACTTTTCTCTCCCCTCCTCCCCCTCCCCCCCATGAATTCAGGATACTTGTGGTTGTGATGGCCGCTGGGTGGTAAATAAATCTGTCTCTCATGGAGTGGGGACGGTAACATCCAGCACGTCTCCCTGACAAGATGCCAATTTTCCAATTACCTGTGAGGCCATCCGTTATGTGAGGGCCGCACAAATAATTGTACTGGAGTACAGGGACGTGCACAGATAGATTCTAGGTGGTGCTAGAGCAACTGCCCTTTGCCCTCTTGACCAGAAGTGCCCTTTTGAAAAAAAAACCTTTTTTTTTTTTTTTTTTTTTTAGTTTACAGCAGGGGTCTTCAACAGGGGGTCCTCAGAGTTACTACAGGGGGTCGGCCAAATCTTTATGTGATATGATTTTTCTTTTTACCATAACCACTCGAAACCTTGCATCCCTTTTCTGAGGAGAACTTTAGCCAAAAATAGCCGATCTACAAGCTCACAACGCCTCGCGCTGCGAGGCGTTGTGGGCTTGTAGATCGGCTTGGCAAAGAGGTAGCCGGCGGTTCCGCGCGCCGTGCAAGGTGCCCTTTTTTTTTACTTGAGCACCTGCCCCTCAAAATGTCTGTGCACGCCACTGCTGGAGTAAAAGTATAATATTTGCCTCTGAGATGTAGTGGAGTAGAAGTATAATATTTGCCTCTGAGATGTAGTGGAGTAGAAGTATAATATTTGCCTCTGAGATGTAGTGGAGTAGAAGTATAAGTACTGAAAATTGGAAATACTCTAGTAAAGTCTCCACTCAACTGTTTCTTTCTTATTACTACTCGTATATATGATGTGGTTTTTTTCTTCATATTATTGTATATTATTGTTTGTCTTTAAATGTCTCGATGAATTGAATACACAGGACCTCAATGGAAACAAGCCCTGAGGGCTTATCTGGGTTATCCTTAGCATTATTTTGTATAAATCTTGTGCCACAGTGCCTTGTTTTTGAAAACTGTTAATTTTCAATCAATCAAAACATACTAAGTAAAAGTATGAATACAATGTAGAACATAGTCGGTTACAACTAAAAGTCCCATATTAAATATTTTACCTGA
>NC_139952.1:49745426-49762926 GCF_963454915.1 Gymnoscopelus microlampas | reverse complement strand
AAGTAAACAAAAAACTATAATTTACTTGAGCACCTGCCCCTCAAAATGTCTGTGCACGCCACTGTGCGTGCGTGCGTGCGTGCGTGTGTGTGTGTGCTCACACACATACTGTACATGTTCATGGACGTAAAAGTACAAAAGCGATAGAGAGCGTTTTATGTGATTTTTTTTTTAGAGCCGTCTACGTTCTGTTTGGAGACGAGAGGCATCAGAGCCTTCATAACAACAACAACAACAACAACAATACCAGTTATGAAACAGAGCCATATATATATAAATGATATCAGGACAAATCAGTCCATGAAGCCAACATGAATATGTAATGAAAATAATATCTATCTAGAGCATCTCCAACTGTACTGCTCTGAACGTGTGTGTGTGTGTGTGCGTGCGTGTGCGTGTGTGCGTGTGTGTGTGTGTGTGTGTGTGTGTGTGTGTGTGTGTGTGTGTGTGTGTGTGTGTGTGTGTGTGTGTGTGCGTGCGTGTGTGTGTGCGTGTGCGTGGGGTGTAAACCTCACACGTCCAAAGCTGTTACATTTCAGGAACTCAAATAAAAAAAGGAGCAATAAACAGCAGAACTATAGTGTTGTGAGCTTGTATATCTGCACAAAAAAACGTTGCTACTGTTGTGCAACAGTACAGTTACGGGAAGAAAAAAACATAAAAAGTTGAAACATGGATATGCGAGGTTTTCTCCCCGGCGACAGAGACACTGCCGCGGTGCGGGGTGTGTGTGTGTGTGTGTGTGTCTGTGCGTGTGTGTGTGTGTGTGTGTGTGTGTGTGTGCGTGTGTGTGCGTGTGTGTGTGTGTGTGTGTGTGTGTGCGTGCGTGCGCGTGCGTGCGTGGGTGTGTGCGGCTCGTAAACAGTGAGGTTCATTAGAGTGTTCAGACGGCATTAGGCGCTACATTTAACCACCTCTACCCTCCTATATCCACCACCCGCATCACACCACCCGTACAGACACCCGCACAGACACACCCGTACAGACACCCGTACAGACACACCCGTACAGACACCCGCACAGACACCCGCACAGACACCCGCACAGACACACCCGTACAGACACCCGTACAGACACACCCGTACAGACACCCGCACAGACACCCGCACAGACACCCGCACAGACACCCGCACAGACACCCGTACAGACACCCCGCACAGACACCCGCACAGACACCCGCACAGACACCCGCACAGACACCCGCACAGACACCCGCACAGACACCCGTACAGACACCCGCACAGACACCCCGCACAGACACCCGCACAGACACCCGCACAGACACCCGCACAGACACCCGCACAGACACCCGCACAGACACCCGCACAGACACCCGTACAGACACCCCGCACAGACACCTGTACAGACACCCGTACAGACACCCGCACAGACACCCGCACAGACACCCGCACAGACACCCGTACAGACACCCGTACAGACACCCCGCACAGACACCCGCACAGACACCCGCACAGACACCTGTACAGACACCCGTACAGACACCCGCACAGACACCCGCACAGACACCTGTACAGACACCCGCACAGACACCCGCACAGACACCCGCACAGACACCCGTACAGACACCCGTACAGACACCCGCACAGACACCCGCACAGACACCTGTACAGACACCCGTACAGACACCCGCACAGACACCCGTACAGACACCCGTACAGACACCCGTACAGACACCTGTACAGACACCTGTACAGACACCCGCACAGACACCCGCACAGACACCCGCACAGACACCCGCACAGACACCCGCACAGACACCCGTACAGACACCCGTACAGACACCCGCACAGACACCCGCACAGACACCTGTACAGACACCCGTACAGACACCCGTACAGACACCCGTACAGACACCCGTACAGACACCCGTACAGACACCTGTACAGACACCCGCACAGACACCCGCACAGACACCCGCACAGACACCCGCACAGACACCCGCACAGACACCCGTACAGACACCCGTACAGACACCCGCACAGACACCCGCACAGACACCTGTACAGACACCCGTACAGACACCCGTACAGACACCTGTACAGACACCCGCACAGACACCTGTACAGACACCCGTACAGACACCCGCACAGACACCCGTACAGACACCCGCACAGACACCCGTACAGACACCCGCACAGACACCCGCACAGACACCCGCACAGACACCCGTACAGACACCCGCACAGACACCCGCACAGACACCCGCACAGACACCCGTACAGACACCCGCACAGACACCCGCACAGACACCCGCACAGACACCTGTACAGACACCCGTACAGACACCCGTACAGACAGACACACACACACACACACAAACCCACTCACCAGAGAAAAGCACAATTACATTTCATGACTGGGCATATTTGCGATTCCCATTTCATTTATTACAAAGGGCATTCATTAATCTCCCTTTTTTTCTCCCTCTTCTCTCCCCCCCACACCCCCCCCTCCCCCCCCCACACCTCCCCAAGAAAGGGATTTCCATTTTAGTGAGGCATGACAGATAGCGGGCGAGGTGAACGCACCAGACAGCCCAACGATGCCTAATTTAACCTGTTAGAACCGGGAACGCATCTGTGTGTGTCATTTTAAGATGTCTTTGGGCTATTCAAAAATAGCAGATAATATATAGCAGATCTGTTATTTTTTTAGAAAAATCATGAACATTCTGTGCAAATATTTTAAGCGGGACATTTGTAACTCAAATCTTGTCTTCAGGAGGTCCCTGGATCTAAGTATTTTACAAATGTTCACTTTGAAAAATATATATATTGCAAGATTTGCAAAAATGTTCAAGAAGTTTTCGAAAACAGCAGATCTGCAAGCTCATAGCGCGGCACTCGGTGCCGCGCTATGAGCTTGTAGATCTGCTGTTTTTGAATAGCCCAAAGAAATAATACAAAAAATCACACACAGATGCGTTCCCGGTCGTAAAGGGTTAATCACAAGGTAAAATGCACAAGCTCGTTTTTTCTTCTTTTCTTTTTTTTCCCTCTCTCTCTCTCTCTTCTCATCCGTTTCTCGACCGATAAGACCTGATGCCTCCGAGAGACCCAGAACGACCGGAAAACCTTGTATGTGCAAAAAGTATTTCAACCGTTTATATTTTTTCATCATTGTCTCCGCCAGGCCAAAAGGCATGGTGAGAGAGTATGTTTTACCCCCTGTCCGTCCGTCCGTCCGTCCGTGTGTGTGCGTGTGTGTCCTGTCCGTCCGTTAGCGGCTAATCTCCGGCACCGTTGGCCCGGTCGCTGTGAAACTGTGCACACACACTCCCTGGATGCCAATTCAGAACCTCTGCGCCAAATTTTTCACATGGGCCTGTTATAGCGCCACATGGAGGCCGATTTGTGCAAAACCCATTTTTGACATTACTCCTACAGATGTTATCCAAACGTCATGCAAATCGGTACACAGTATCTCTATAGTCATGTGATCAACACGGATCTGTCCATTTCCCATATTCCATCCTCATTGCCTATGGTTAGCTTCCAAAGTTTGCAGCATTGGTCCGTTTTGAACAAAATGCCTCAAATCATGAACGCGGCTTGCAATCTCTGTGAGATCTCACACGCACCTTCTCAATAGGCAGAGGAAGAAATGCCACCCTTTTCACATTGGCCTGTTATAGCGCCACCATCAGGTCTAATTTAGCACTACACATTTTTGGAACAAAATGCCTCAAATCATGAATGCAGTGTCTGATTGCCGTGAAAGGCCTAAGAATAAATGGCAGCCTTTTCACATTGGCCTGTTATAGCGCCACCAGGAGGCCACAATAACATACCTGTCCTGGCTGCAAATAACACTTACTCTCTTAACGGACTTGGACATTCTAATCAATGATGGACAAAACAACTATCTCCACATTAACCCATTAAGACCTGAGGCGATTCTTAAAAATGTTTTTTGAAAAAAAAAAAATGTTTTCAAGATTATTCAAAAATAGCAGATCTACAAGCTCATAGCGCGGCACCGAGTGCCGCGCTATGAGCTTGTGTATCTGCTATTTTTGAATAGCCAAAGAAATCTAAAGTGACCCAGATGCGTTCCAGGTCTTAATGGTTTAATGGTCAAAAACCTTCTAACTCCACTTATACCCACTGTATGTGGGTAAAGTGATGATAATATAATGTATTTAATATAATAATAATAATATAATATAATGTATTCGGGTAAAGTGATGATAATATAATGCAGGGGTCTTCAACAGGGGGTCCGGGACCCCTAGGGGGTCCTCAGAGCTACTATAGGGGGTCCGCCAAATCTTTGTGTGATAGGATTTTGTTTTTTTTACATTAACCACTTGAACCCCAGAATTCCTTTTCTGAGGGAAACATTAGCCGAAAATGGCAGATCTACAAGCTCAACGCCTCGCGCTGCGAGGCGTTGAGAGCTTGTAGATCTGCTATTTTTGGCAAAGAGGCTATAGGTGTAGAGGGGAAAAAGAGCAGACTAAGTAAAAAAAAAAAACTTCAATCTGAAACACAATTTTATACGATATACTGTAGAGTAGGGGGTCCCTGCTTCATCTCTCTCTCAGCTAGGGGGTCCTTGGCCTGAAAACGTTGAAGACCCCTCATATAATGTATTTAATATAATAATAATATAATATAATGTATGTGGGTAAAGTGATGATAATATAAGGACACATTCAAGTATCTGACCATGTATAAAGTCACCATACCAACCATACCACCATACCGACAGCTTTAACTCAATTAATTCCCTTAAAAGTTAATATTTAGACATTGTTGGTTTCTGGGTTATCCTGACAGAGATATGCTAGCCTGGTAAACCGTAGCGGTCACCAGAATTCACATTTACATGTGTATTATATTATACACGTGGATTCACGCAACCGGGATGGTTCACCTGGCTAGAGATATGATATGTTAAGTCATTTCGCTGGGAACTAGGACCCTAGGACCCCTAGGGGTCCCCGGTCCCCACTTTGAGAACCAATGTACAGTTCAAAATGCACACTCACGCACGTGCACACGCACACACACACACAGCAGGTTCTAGTAATGAGCCAAGACTAGAGAAGCACGCTCTGTCACTCTGTGTGCGTCTTACAGAGAGCGTCTTACAGACGAGCTCCCACCCGCACGCACGCACGCGCGCGCGCGCACACACACACACACACACACACACACACACACACACACACACACACACACACCACACACACACACACACACACACACACACACACACACACACACACACACACACACACACACACACACACACACACACACACACACACACACACACACACAAAGAATGGAGATTTCAACACAGCTCCAGTCTATGAAGTCTTTCTATTACCTACTGTACTCCCCGATCCCCATTAGTGTGATTTATGGCAGCGATGACACACTCTCCTACACACACACACAGTACTACACACTCTCCTACACACAGGAGCTCTTTGATGTCTAATGGTGTGTGTGTGTGTGTTGTAGGCACACTCTGCTCGTGTGGACAGGCCAGCACAGCCCAATATATCTCGCTGATACTCTAGTATCTACGCACGCGCGCACGCACACGCACACACACACACACACACACACGCACACGCACACGCACACGCACACGCACACGCACACGCACACGCACACGCACACACACACACACACTAATATGTAGTTAATTGAACACATGTACCCATCAATGGAACAACATAACAAAGCATTTTAAGGCTGTGAGCTGTCATCACTACACTACAGTTACACTGTGTAACACACACTCTACTGTCACTGGATATGAATACATGTACTGTATATTACCTCTAGAACCTTTTATCAAACTGTATACCATTATCTAAAAGCTTGTATTAAACAACACATGCTTGTATACCACCAATAGAAGCTTTTATAAGCTCTACTAATTATAATAAACTAGACAGGTTTGATTCTGGACAGAATCAAACCTGTGTCCTTGTGACCATCGTGTGGTCGATGATGCACCGATTCAGATGACAGACAGACGATCAAACAGAATGAGAGCCGGTTCAGACAGGAAGCCAGCACCATGCTCAATGTCACCTTTAGGGAAGTGACACGGCAACCTGCAGATTCATGAGCATAATGCAATGTATGCATCATGTATGTGTACTGTATGTATGTATGTATGTATGTATGTATGTATGTATGTATGTATGTAGGGGAGACCGGGGACGAAAGTAACACTTTTTGTATTTGCCTTCATAATTCACAGACTACTTGAAATATCCTAGTCATCTTTTGCTATAAGAAACATATATATGTGCCCTAATTAATAATACAATTTTTAAGCTTTCACTAATAAGGACAAGACTAAAATATTAATTTGAATGCAATGAGTCACAGTGTTACGATTGCCCCCGTGACGGGGGCAATTGTAACACTGTAAAAATAAGTCATATTAACACACTTTATCCCAAATAAAAGCACATCACTAAGTAATATGTATTTGTTATAATTTAACATTTATACTTACAAATGTTTTATATACATAATTACAATTATTTTGTATTTTTATTCAAATTATTTATTTTTCAATTTTGTTTTTTCACATGTCATTTTTTTATTTAAATGTATTTTTACTTTGAAATGTAGTGACATTTAGTGAAATATGTTCATTTACTAACATAAAAGTATGTAATCCCAGACACAAAATCTGCTTGCATTGAAAACACATTGTTACAATTGACCCCGGTCACTTTGTTACAATTGCCCCCGATGGGTCAACCATGATAAAATCCCATATTCTAGCTAGAAACACCTATATTAGCATAGGCTGGTGATGTTAATTTGTGACGAATAACATAGAGATACAATTAATCTAAGTTTAAATCAGCTGACATCTTATCTTTAGACAGCAGAAGGAAAATACCGTACACTCAAAAATGTACGTTTACACTTCAAAATCAGTTTTTTGTTGAAAACTTCTGCTGAGATGAAATTATCATTCTATCCTTCCATAGGCAGAGAGAGGACCCTACTGAGCATGTGCACAAGAAGTCTCACCCCTCCAGCTTGTTCCTAATTAGAATTATTGAGTGTGTTACTTTTGCCCCCTGTTACTTTTGTCCCCGGTCTCCCCTATGTATGTATGATTGCATGCATTATGCTCTGTACAATATTCTCCCAGTTCCTCACTCAAAACATCCTCCACAATGTCATTCTCCAGCCTGCTCTCTGTTGTCTAGACTCACCATGACACAGAACAGATACTACTTGATGGACTGAGAAGATTTAATATGGACGGGCAGGCTGTTCCAGAGCCTGGGGGGCTGCAGCCGCAAATGCGCGTGAGCCAGAGTCCTGCAGCGGGCGGGGTACCCGCGGATACCCGACGGGTACCCGCGTTTGACGGGTGAAAACGGGTGAAAATATACTTTTATAAGTTCACGGGGACGGGCGGTACTGAACTAAACGCGGGTGGGTAAAATTTTTATTGTGAAACATTTTATTGTGGGTGCGGGTTCTCAAAACTGGACCCGTGCAGGACTCTGGCGTGAGCCCCTGGTTCTCTTGCTATAGTTTTGAGCCCGACCAGCAGTAGCCTCTGTCAGCAGATCTCAGAGCTCTAGCTGGGGGTTGTAGGGTTCTCAGAGAGACACTGAGGGGCCACAGCCCATTTAAAGATTTAAAAGCAAATAGGAGAACCTTAAAAATCAATCCTTAAACTGAACATGGAGCCATGCAGTGAAGAGAGGCTAGTTAGTATATGGCTTGTTCCTGCTCAGCATGCAGGAGGGCTGGGGACAGCGTAGTGGTGATGGAGGTCTGGTGCTGCGCTGTGCTCTGCTGTGTGTCTGCTGTGCTGGTTAGTGGTCATAAAATACAGGCCTGTGGGTCCCATGTGTCTACTGAGGTGTTCATAGTTATAAAGTACCTTATGTACATGTCTACTGCGGTGTCTATCGTCATAAAATACCTAAGTACACGTCTAGTGCTGTGTAGATGGTAATAAAAAACAGGCCAGGGGGTCCTGGAGGCCCCCCGCCCCCACCCCACACCCTCCACCTGTACTGTCAGCCTTTAACAGGGCCATTAGAATGGACCTGGCTCCCAGAGTAATGGCCCTGCCCGGCCACTAGGGACAGACGCCTCCAAACTGTTTACTCCACACAAATTGGCCCCAGCGAGGGGGCCACGGGGGTGTCGGCTCCGCCTAGTTAAAGTGATGGAGGGGACTCTTAACGCATTGATTTTCTCTTGGTCTTTAAGCTCTCCTGCCTCCTGGCCATCGTTGAACCCCCCCTGCCCCCCCCACCACCCCTGGGCCCGAGGGCGAGGGGGTGGGGGCTCCCTGCAGGCCAGTTTAACTGGCCCCCGCTCGCCGTTAAATCCCATTAAAGTGTGGTTAAAGTTGTGCTGATGTGTGAAATACACTTTGTCGCTTTATGACTCCGCCGTGGCGCTCGGCCCCGCCGCGCAGAGCCGCTGCTATTACCGCTAGGCCCATTGATCTCACCATGCTAATTGACAGTTACGTATTTAGCCACTTAAAGCCCCATATCTACGCTATACTTTGTCGCATGACGGTCGTGCGCGAAAACAGGGGGAAAACAGCACATGTACAAAGCCAGGGTTTGCGTTAGCTGGTATTTACCGGTCATTGACTGATACAATTTTTAATTGGCCGTTAATTATAAAAGATCACCGCCCACCGTGGCCGGTTTGGGAAAATGCTGTTATCAGGCTATTTGATCATTATTAACACATTAACCACCAAGAACGTAGTCCTACGGTCCATTAAATCCAACTGTTAAGCGCCGAGACCGTAGCCCTACGGTCCGGGTGCTTTTTCCTTTTTTTCGATTTTTTTTCCAATTTTCTACACGGACCATTTTCAGTGTAACACCACCGGAAACTGAACTATTTGCGATCCGGTTTTGCCGTTCCCGTCGGCCTCCATTCTAAAGCGCACACTAAAACTCCATTTTCTCCCTTGTAGTTTTTTCTCCTCGGTCATCACTGTTTAACATAAACCGTTCTAACTACAACATGGATGCCCCGTTTGACACGTGGTCTGCACTGGTAGACACAGGGACATCTGCACGATGTTTACAAACAGTGCATCGTGCATTCTTAAGGATTTTAACGGGGTCTATGGCGACGTGAAAAAAACAAAAAAACAACAATAAAACCTTGGCACTGGTGAGTACATTATGAGATTAACCTCTGGCGGTGGATGTGTTAATATTATTATTTGGATGAATTAGTAAAACCACTAAAACTTATCATATTCATTTAAAGTTCTTTATCACCACCTGACCATGTCAGTGTGGTTTAATTCCCGACAGCCTGCTGCTGCTGTAGAGCAGCCTATTCGTCGTACGATGGTGTCGCGCGTTGAAAAAATCAGAGCTACAAGCTCACAGCACGTCGCAACGCGCCACGTTGTGAGCTTGTATCTCTGCTATTTTCGATACGCAACAACACCGCCATACGGCGAAGCACGAATCAATCTTCACACAGCTGTCTGCGTCTCGTCCTAACCATGCTGGGTACGGGTGTTGCTCGGATGTTATGATAAACAGAACCAGGGTTCTGCTGAGGTGAATCTGAACCAAGCCGGGCCCAATTGACGACAATAAAACACAGGGACCCGAACACGTAACGGTCGTGGATATTATACAAGCAACTAAGCAAGCACAGTGACTGTCTGACTGCAATGGATAGTTGGTGACACATTGATTGCAGGCAACTTGAGGCACAAGTATCAACCTTCCTTGTGCCATCATGACATAATAACTAAACTAAACAAAACAAAAGCTGTAGGTTTTGCATATTATGGTTGAATGAGAGCCCAAAACATAGGCCTACATTCATTTGTTGTGTGACGCACACTTTATTGATTTATTTTTTTGGCAAGCGACATATGCATGAGTAGATTATTTATTTAGTAAACTATTAATTTGATTATACAAATAATTAGATTTAGTATAACATTATAAAAATATGGCCGATAAATGTATTCTTTGGCCGATAAAATATAATCCTGTCGGTCATAGTGCCTACATAATAAACCCCTTTGACCAACATTCAGCTAAAAAATCTACAAGCTCACAATGCGTCACAGCATGTACTGTATAGATCTGTTATTTTGAAGATAACTAGAGGTACGTCACACCACCAATCAGACAGAGAGAGAGTGAGAGAAAAGAGACAGAGAGAGAGAGAGAGGGAGCAGAGAGAGAGAGAGAGAAAAAGAGAGAGAGAGAGAGAGAGAGAGAGAGAGAGAGAGAGAGAGAGAGAGAGAGAGAGAAAGAGAGAAAAGAGAGAGAGAGAGAGAGAGAGAGAGAGAGAGAGAGAGAGAGAGAGAGAGAGAGAGAGAGAGAGAGAGAGAGAGAGAGAGAAAGAGAAGAGAGAGAGAGAGAGAGAGAGAGAGAGAGAGAGAGAGAGAGAGAGGTTGGATTGGACTATAGACTTATTCATGTGGTATGATCATATAGTTTCACTATTTCAGAAACAAACAATGACATGTCCAGAACTGGGGCTCCACGTTAAATGTGTGAACAAGAAAAGTCATTCTTTGTTTGAAGAACAAAACAAAACACAACAAAGAACCCATTCAGGTACATAATTATAAATATATGCACTAGGCTTATAGCGTTTTTTCCACTCAGAAACACTCACTGCATGTCAGGCTGATGAAAAATGCTCCTCTCCTATCTCTGACTCCACTCTAAATAGCAGAACATCTGATGAGTAATGAGCCCTATTTTTCTTTCAATTTACTCCCCGAACGTAAAGCCGACCATGTGTGGACACTTCATTAAGCTAACCCATTCACACCGGGAACGCATCCGAGTGCCGCACTATGAGCTTGTAGATCTGCCATTTTTTTAATCGTGAAAATGTGTGCAAATCTTTGAATATATATATATATATATATATATATATATATATATATATATATATATATATATATATATATATATATATATATATATATATTTAAAGCAAACATTTGTAACTCAAATTTTTGCATCTGGGAATTCTACAAAATGTTTTCTAAATCCCAGCTGTTTTTTTGAAAAAACGTATGTTTCTATATCAGTGGTTCTCAAACTTTTTCATGTCAAGGACCCCCAAAATGATATGTATTTGGCCGCAGACCCCAACTCAAAATATGTTGTTCCAGGGACCCCCATGAAGCAAAGATTTGAGGAAAAATGTTTCACTTAAAAAAGAAATATTTATATTCAAAGATTTGCACACATTTTCCCAATTTCTCAAAAATAGCAGATCTACAAGCTCATAGCACGGCACTCGGTGCTGCACTACGAGCTTGTAGATCTGCTATTTGTGAATAGCCCAAAGCATAAAATAATGGTTAAAGTGGATTACACAGATGCGTTCCCGGTCTTAACGGGTTAATTAGGCTAACTTAATTACACACACTTTCTCAGGTCAAGCTGTGAAGGCTGTGATTGATGGCGCTGCGTATAAAAGGTAATCTTCCGTCATAAACGGAGCGTACTACACTACCTGCTACAGCACACAACATGATGGAGTGAACTTTAGGCCAGAACCTTGCAGGTCGTTACAGCGGGGGAGTTTGACACCAAAAAAGGTCTCAAAAAGCAACTCGCCGATGGAGGCCAGGAGTGCAGGTCATGTTCTACTTAACGTAAAGGCCATGTTCACTTACCCCGAGGAACGCTATGATTGTGTGGGCGGGGTGGACACACACACACGTGCTGTGCGTGTACTAGCGGTGGGAGAAGTACTCACTCTACATGTTTTACTTAGGCAAAAGTATCAATACTACAAAGTAGACATTGTACTTGAGTAAAAGTACGGAAGTATTGACATCAAAATATACATAAAGTACCAAAATGAAAAGTGGCATAATGTCCCATTTCAAAAGTTAAAATGGATAAAAGTATTTTGAAAATAGCAGATCTACAAGCTCACAATGTGTCGCATCGCGACGCATTGTGAGCTTGTAGATCGGCTATTTTCAAATGGCCTAAATGTATATTAGGCTGAAGTGGTTAATGTATGTTTTATGTTTAATAATCAAAATCTACAAAGTAACTAAAGTTTTCAAATAATTGTAGTGGAGTAAAAGTACAATGTTTGCCTCTGAGATGTAGTGGAGTAGAAGTAAAAGTACTGACAATACTCCAGTTTTGTTCACTTATGACTTGTGCTGTGGGTGTGGCGTATACTAGGGTTGCTAACTGTCCCTTGAGAAAAGGAATCGTCCCTGATTTGGACACTAAACGACGTGCGTTTGATTGTATTTGATTGATTGAATACTTTATTAGCAGTTTGCCCCCCCCCCCAAAAAAAAACACAGGAGTAGAGTTCAATACAAGGTCTGCTAAAAGGATTTAAAACCCAAGACAGCACTATGACTTGTTTCCATTGGGTTCTTTGTACTCAATTCATCGAAACATTTAATGACAGACAAATATACAATACTATTGCCAAAAATAACCGATCTACAAGCATACGACCCGACAATAGGATACTGTCTAGTAGGTAGTACTTTAGCATGTGATTTTGGTTTTAGCACAATGATGTTATATAATGTAAAAACAACGTGAATTCTTGAAATTCTGCCACTTTAATTGGAGGAAAGTCAAATGTCTTAAATTATCCTTGAAGGAGGTTATTCTCTAGCGCAGTGGTTCTCAAAATGAGGTCCAGGGACCCTCAGGGGGCCCTTGAGGGGGTTCCAAACAGACCCTCTACAGGTCTGTGTCTGAGAGTGTACAAATGGAACCGTGTAATTGCACGCTCTCAGAGTTATGGGGGTTCGTGAAATAAAATAAAAGTTTGAGAGACACTCTGCTCCAGCACTATAGCAACGGGGATCAATAGGTCACCAGAATCACTGTAACACAAGCTGTGCGCATTTGACATAAAAATGTAACAAACAGCAACTTTCATCATATAAACACATTATGAAGCCGAAGGGGCTTCAAAAGGGTCACAGTGGAAACTTCAAACTAAAACTAAATCCAACCGTTAAATGTAAGTAAAGTGAGTATAGGAGCGGCCCCACGGCATTCTGGGAAACTGTAAGAAAAAAAACACAACACAGTGTTTGAAACCGTGAACCTTTCTGACTCTTTAACCCATTAAGACCTGAGACTGATTCTACAAAATGTCTTTTAAATTTAAACCCCCAAAATCATATGTATTTGGCCGTGGACCCCCCATCTCAAAATATTTTGTTCCAGGGACCCCCCAGAAGCAAAGAATAGAGTTAAAAATGTTCGCTTTAAACAATATATATTCAAAGATTTGGACACATTTTCACGTTTTTTCAAAAATAGCAGATATACAAGCTCGTAGCGCGGCACTCGGTGCCGTGCTACGAGCTTGTATATCTGCTATTTTTGAATAGCCAAAAGTGTCAAATAATGCTTTTTAGCTGAAATGAAAATGTGACAGAGATGCTTCTTCAGGTCTTAATGGGTTAAGTGTCTTTAACGTCACGCGTCCCACTCACAAGCCCACACACACACACACACACACACACACACACACACACACACCACACACACACACACACACACACACACACACACACACACACACACACACACACACACACACACACACACACACACACACACACACACACACACGACTGTACAGTAAACACACACACAGCGCTCAAGGCGAGCCCCCCGTTCTCTCGTTTGGATCCACCACACCCCCACCGCGGAGGCGAGCGGCCGCGCACCGCCAGCACCGCGTAAATAAAGCCTTAAACAAGCGGCCGCGGGGGGGGGGGGGGGGGGGGGGGGGGGCTCCCGCCCGGTAACAGGCAGGAATTAAAGGATGTGTCCGTATATTACGGGCAGGACTTGTCACTTTATTACAGGGAATCAATGGGGGTGACAGAGGGAGGCGTGCGATTGGCTGACGGAGGGAAGGCATGTGGCCTTGGGCCCGGCGTGGTGGAGGAGAGGTTTATCTAACCCCTTCAGTCCCAGAACCAACGCAATCTACACAACGTCTTCTAAACGCATCTATACAACGTCTTCTAAATCCTAACCGTTTTCTGGAGAAAAAACTAAAAAACGTTGCTATAATATCAGTGGTTCTCAAACTGTTTTCATGTCAAGGACCCCCAAAATGATACGTATATGGCCACGGACCCCCATCTGAAAATTGTTTGTTCCAGGGACCCCCCAAGAAGCAAATATTTGACTAAAAAATGGGACCTTTAGAAATATATATATTCATAGATTTGCACAGATTTTCAAGATTTTTCAAAAATAGCAGATCTGCAAGCTCATAGCGCGGCACTCGGTGCCGCGCTATGAGCTTGTAGATCTGCTGTTTTTGAATAGCCCATAATAAGTCTATAATAATGGTTCTAGGTCATAGATGTGTGTTTCCCGGGGTGAACGGGCTAAGAGAGGCAGGCTGACAGAAACACTGCCTGGTAATGAACTCAGGTCCTGTCTAATAAAGCCTTTTACTGCCTCACAGTCCTTTATACAGCCTTTATACAGCCTTACAGCCCTGCTACTGCACCACAGAGCAGAGTGGTGGAATGGAACTGAGTACATTTACCCAAGTACTGAGACTTAAAGGCATAGTATGTAACTTTGCCCAATGACATAACGTTTGTTTTGGTAGACGCCCCCCCCCCCAAAAAAAAACGTCCCCCCGTGTACCAAAATAACACAGTGAAAACACAACAACTCAACAAAGGGAATGAACTCGTTCTCATGCTATTCATCAACAGTGTGGAATGCCCTACCAAAAGGAGTAAAGGAGTGTAAAACCCTACTCTCTTTCAAAACTGCCCTAAAGAATCACCTTCAGGAGGCTGACATTCTAAAATGGCCCCTGTCCAAGTCTTAACCTACTGTACCCCCCCCCCCCCCTTTCTCTTTCTTCTCTTGTACATATTTTTCACTCTTCATACCAGTAACCTGTAAGCTGATTGTATGACATTCTGTATAGTAGTGTGTATATGTGTCTGTCTCTTATATGTATAGTAGTGTGTATATGTGTCTGTCTCTTATATGTATAGTAGTGTGTATATGTGTCTGTCTCTTATATGTATAGTAGTGTGTATATGTGTCTGTCTCTTATATGTATAGTAGTGTGTATATGTGTCTGTCTCTTATATGTATAGTAGTGTGTATATGTGTCTGTCTCTTATATGTATAGTAGTGTGTATATCTGTCTGTCTCTTATATGTATAGTAGTGTGTATATGTGTCTGTCTCTTATATGTATAGTAGTGTGTATATCTGTCTGTCTCTTATATGTATAGTAGTGTGTATATCTGTATGTCTCTTATATGTATAGTAGTGTGTATATGTGTCTGTCTCTTATATGTATAGTAGTGTGTATATGTGTCTGTCTCTTATATGTATAGTAGTGTGTATATCTGTATGTCTCTTATATGTCATCATGATTTGTGTGCGTGGGGATCTCATCTTGAACAAGCTCAGTGCTTTATGAGTCTTCCAGTTTAGTAGACCTTGTATTGTGAATCTGTACTTCCATGTACTATTGTTCTCATGTCTTACTAAATAAAGTACATCAATCAATCAATCAATCAAACAAACAAAATACAGCGAGAGGACAGTGTGTTTCTGCATGTAGACACCACCACACTACTGTATATAAGCATGTTAACTTCCTGTTGATTTAGCCATTTTTATTAGGTAGAAAACCTGGACCATATTTTCAAATAGTGAAATCAACAGGAAGTTAACATTTGTATATATATTTAAAAAAAAAAACAATACTGGCTTTGGATCAATCAATGGAGCAATTACTTTAGGGTAACTACACAACCCAAAGTAGCATTTTAAGGCAGATGTATTTTACTTGAGCATTTACATTTATGTTCTACTGCACTACATCTCAACAGGCAAATGTTGTACTTTTTTTACTGCAGTTCAATTATTTGAAAAATGTATTATTACAAAACATATGGGAGTATTTCCACTAGCAGTGCATGCAGTGCCACAGGCTGGATGTTCACACATACATGTTTCACCACTTTCAATGGATGGAAACAATTAATAACAGCCTTACAGACAATGGAATAACACAAACAAATCACAGAGACATTCTGCTAGGTGACAGTTAGTTATGAATCTATACGTTAGAGGAGAAATCCTATTTACTGTGACCTTTACATGGAGAGAGAGAGAGAGAGAGAGAGAGAGAGAGAGAGAGAGAGGAAGAGAGAGAGAGAGAGAGAGAGAGAGAGAGAGAGAGAGAGTGGTGAAAGAAGTACTCCGATATTTTACGTAAAAGTAGCAATACCACGATATAAGAATACTCTGTTACAAGTAAAAGGCCTGCGTTCAAAATGTTACTTGAGTAAAAGTACAGAACTATTGTCATCAAAATATACTTAGGATACCAAAAGTAAAAGTACTAAAATGTTTGAAAACAGCAGATCTACAAGCTCACAACGCGTAGATCGGCTATTTTCAAATAGTCCAGGTAAAGACATATTATAGGCTTAAGTGTTTAATGTATGTTTTATAATATAATAATGTGTATGTGTAGTTTTCATATAATTGTAGTGGAGTAACAGTACAATATGTGCCTCTGAAATGTGGTGTTTTTTTTATTTAATTAAAGTGGGTTTGCTAGTTTAGTTGTTTTTTGAAAATTTAAAAGGCTTAGTTTTAGTTTACTTTGAATTAGTTTTAGTTTTTTATTGTGAAATGGATTAGTCGGGGGAGAGTGCTAGAGAGGGACACTGCTAAAATACAACATATAGATCTGCAATCTTTGCCAAAAAAAAAAAAGATTCCTGACTAAGACTAAGGCTCTATGATTTTCATTTTAGTTAGTTGTTTAGTTAGTTTAATTAACAAACAAAAAACTGTTTCAATTATTTATTTTCCCAGTTTTTTTTCCGAAGAAAAAAAGAAACACGAAGGATTCATGGGGTTCATCATGTGTAATTGATAGAAATAAGTGGGTGAACTACTCCTTTAACAAGCACTTCGTTTCTTGTCAGTTTTAATGAACTATAATGACCTTGACACACACACTGGATGAAGTCAGCACCCATGGGTGCCCCCCCCCCCCCCCCCCCCCCCCCACCCTCCAGGGATCCTAAATAATATGATTCCAATCATGTCAAAAAATGTGAGACGTTCCACGATGTCATCAATCACCCCCCCCCCCCCCCCCCCCCCACCCCGTAATATCGACCTGCATGAGGGGACCGGACACTGGCTCTTACATTACCCGCACCATAACGACAGATCTACAAGCTATGCCACACGGCGTTGGCTTGTTACGACTGCCCTGCCAAGGTAAAGTGCAGTAACTACGAAAAAAAAAATCACTGAAAAAGTGATATTGCACTAATTTTGCATCTGTTCTTGAGGTAATTGTTTATCCCCCAAAATCACAAAGGCTAATTTGACCTTTGGGATACACAAATAAAGTCGGCGTGTCCAAAAACGTAGTTACTGCTCT
Source organism: Gymnoscopelus microlampas (assembly GCF_963454915.1). Classification (NCBI taxonomy): domain Eukaryota; kingdom Metazoa; phylum Chordata; class Actinopteri; order Myctophiformes; family Myctophidae; genus Gymnoscopelus; species Gymnoscopelus microlampas. Next base: position 49,745,459 of record NC_139952.1, on the reverse strand, counting down.
TTACCTTGGCAGTAGATCTGTTCCTTTATTTGG
>NC_139952.1:49736636-49745226 GCF_963454915.1 Gymnoscopelus microlampas | reverse complement strand
AGTACATCAATCAATCAATCAATCAATCAAACAAACAAACAAACAAAATACAGCGAGAGGACAGTGTGTTTCTGCATGCAGACACCACCCACACTACTGTATATAAGCATGTTAACTTCCTGTTGATTTAGCCATTTCTATTCGGTAAAAACCTGGACCATATTTTCAAATAGTGAAATCAACAGGAAGTTAACATTTGTATATATATATATATATATATAAAAAAACAAAAACAATACTGGCTTTGGATCAATCAATGGAGCAATTACTTTAGGGTAACTACACAACCCAAAGTAGCATTTTAAGGCAGATGTATTTTACTTGAGCATTTACATTTATGTCTACTGGACTACATCTCAAGAGGCAAATGTTGTACTTTTTACTGCAGTTCAATTATTTGAAAAATGTATTATTACAAAACATATGGGAGTATTTCCACTAGCAGTGCATGCAGTGCAGCAGACTGGATGTTCACACATACATGTTTCACCACTTTCAATGGATGGAAACAATTAACAACAGCCTTACAGACAATGGAATAACACAAACAAATCACTGAGACATTCTGCTAGGTGACAGTTAGTTATGAATCTATACGTTAGAGGAGGAATCCTATTTACTGTGACCTTTATATGGAGAGAGAGAGAGAGAGAGAGAGAGAGAGAGAGAGAGAGAGAGAGAGAGAGAGAGAGAGAGAGAGAGAGAGAGAGAGAGAGAGAGAGAGAGAGAGAGAAGAGAGAGAGAGAGAGAGAGAGAGGAGAGAGAAGAGAGAAAGAGAGAAAGAGAAAGAGAGAGAGAGAGAGAGAGAGAGAGAGAGAGAGAGAGAGAGGAGAGAGTGAGAGTGGTGGAAGAAGTACTCCAATATTTTACGTAAAAGTAGCAATACCACAATATAAGAATATAATACAAGTAAAAGGCCTGTGTTCAAAATGTTACTTGAGTAAAAATACAGAACTATATTGGCATCAAAATATACTCAGGATACCAAAAGTAAAAGTACTAAAATGTTTGAAAACAGCAGATCTACAAGCTCACAACGCGTAGATGGGCTGTTTTCAAATAGTCCAGGTAAAGACATATTATAGGCTTAATTGTTTAATGTATGTTTTATAATATAATAATGTGTATGTGTAGTTTTCATATAATTGTAGTGGAGTAACAGTACAATATGTGCCTCTGAAATGTGGTGTTTTTTGTTTTAATTAAAGTGGGTTTGCTAGTTTAGTTGTTTTTTGAAAATTTAAAAGCTTAGTTTTAGTTTATTTTGAATTAGTTTTAGTTTTTTATTGAGAAATGGATTAGTCGGGGGAGAGTGCTAGAGAGGGACACTGCTAAAATACAACATATAGACAGGGGTGCACATAACTGGTGCGCAGGTGCGCATGCGCACCCAAAATAAAAAATGCGCACCACATCAGGCGACGCGAGGCGCTTTTGCGCACCAACAGCTGGGACAGGAATTTCCAAGCTTTTATTTTTTAGCAAAACTAAAAAATAAAAGCCTGGAGATCGAGGCTAGGAATTTACTTCCTGAAGCCACACTCACACAATCACTCTAAAGCACCCGTCGGCCCCATGTACAGCCATTAGGCGGAGGGGTAGAGATATGACTCGCGTCGTCTCGCATCGCCTCGCATTGCCTCGCTGCGTGCACGCAGCCAGCAGCGGCTGTTAGAGGCACTCGTCACCGATGATGAACGCACCGTAATGGTGCAAAATATGCCGTGAACGTCCCAATCTGGCGGATAAAATCAGCGCAGCAGCACAGGGCACCAACCTTGGGGGCTTTATCTGACAGCGTGAGAGAAAAAAAAACGGCGAAAATCGGCGGAATTTAGAAGCAGAGCGTCCTTTTTTTCTCGCCCCCCCCCCCCCCCCCCCCCCCCCCCCCCCCCGTTGACAAAACTGTCCGGTGGGCACCGTGCTGAACCCCCCCCCCCGTTGACAAAACGGGACGGGCTGAACGCCCCCCCCCCCCCCCCCCGTTGACAAAACGGGACGGGCGCCATGCGCACCAAGTCACATGTCCAGGTGCTCTTCTGCGTACCAGACCTAAAAAGTTATGTGCACCCCTGCATATAGATCTGCAATCTTAAAAAAAAAAAAAGATTCCTGACTAAGACTAAGGCTCTATGATTTTAGTTCGTTAGTTTAGTTAGTTTAATTAACAAACAAAAAACTGTTTCAATTATTTATTTTCCCAGTTTTTTTTCCAAAGAAAAAAAGAAACACGAAGGATTCATGGGGTTCATCATGTGTAATTGATAGAAATAAGTGGGTGAACTACTCCTTTAACAAGCACTTCGTTTCTGGTCAGTTTTAATGAACTATAATGACCTTGACACACACTGGATGAAGTCAGCACCCATGGGTGCCCCCCCCCCAGCGTCCCCACCCGCCAGGGATCCTAAATAATATGATTCCAATCATGTCAAAATGTGAGACGTTCCACAATGTCATCAATCACCCCCCTCCCGTAATATCGACCTGCATGAGGGGACCGGACACTGGCTCTTACATTACCCGCACCATAACGACAGATCTACAAGCTATGCCACACGGCTGTAGATTTGTTCCTTTATTTGGCAAGATGTATAATTCATTATGTGTCACTGTGTATATATTTGCACATACGTGACATTTATCCTCTGCATTTTACCCATCCTGTAATCACTAGGAGCAGAGAGCAGACATTCTGCGGTGCTCTGAGAGAGTCTTTTGCTCAGACACACAGAGACACATTGCTAGCCTGGCCTGGAATCGTACCTGAGACAGCCAGGGGGTACCTGAGACATCCCAACAGTTTTCTGAAAAACGTTTGTTTCTATATCAGTGGTTCTCAAACTTTTTCATGTCAAGGACCCCTCAAAAATGATATGTATTTTGCTGCGGACCCCCATCAAAATATTTTGTTCCAGGGACCCCCCAGAAGCAAGGATTTGAGTTAAAAATGTTCGCTTTAAAAATATATATATATTCAAAGATTTGCACACATTTTCACGATTAAAAAAAAATAGCAGATCTACAAGCTTGTAGATCTGCTATTTTTGAATAGCCCAAAGTGTAAAATAATGCTTTTTAGCTCAGATCTAAAAATGACACAGTTCCAGGCCTTAATGGGTTAACCTATTAAGAGCAGGAACACATATGTGTCATTTTAAGATTGCTTTGGCTATTGGAAAAATAACAGATCTACAAGCTCATGGCGTGGCAGAGGGTGCAGCGCTTCATTTACGGTCTGTAGAAACCAATGGCGTCACTTTGTCCATTATTTTTTTTACGGTCTATGTTTAAAACAAGCATTTCCTTCGATGTTACAAATATCTCCTGGAAGGCTGTTTATTTCACAGTACAGTTTGACCTATTACAATACAGCCCTCCTCATTGAGTTGGACTAGAGGTAGAAGTAGAGTTATCAGTCCACCTCTCCCCCCAACAAGTGGAATATGTATGAGTGTGAACGTAAGCAGAAAGGCAACGCAGCCGGCAGCCCACCCGCTCGGACCCCCTGCCGCGCTGCTATCTCCTCAAACAGCTGAATTACCGTCACCACCATGGTCAGGTACAGGATTCAGCTGCACTTAACGTTGGCATTTAAAGACACCCCCCATCCAACCCCCCCCCCCCCCCTCTCTCTCTCTCTCTCTCTCTCTCCCCCACAGCCACACACACGCTACACAGCGGCTGGCATTTAAAAGCAAGATAATAAAACTTCACTTAACCCATTAAGACCGGGAACGCGTCTCTGCTGTGTGTCATGTTTACATTTCTTTGGGCTGTTCAAAAAGTAGCAGATCTACAAGCTTGTAGATCTGCTATTTTTGAAAAATCATAAAAAAAATGTGCAAATCTTTGAATTTATATATTTTTCAAAGCGAACGTACAAAAATGTCTTGTATGTATGCTATAATATCAGTGGTTCTCAAACTTTTTTCATGTCAAGGACCACCCACAATTATATGTAATTGGTCGTGGACCCCCATCTCAAAATATTTAGTTCCAGGGACCACCCACCAGAAGCAAAGATTTGAGTTACAAATGTTTGCGTTAAAAATATATATGATCAAAGATTTTGCACACATTTTTTTTATTTAAAAAAAATAGCAGATCTACAAGCTCATAGCGCGGCACTCGGTGCCGCGCTATGAGCTTGTAGATCTGCTATTTTTGAATAGCCCAAAGTGTAAAATAATGGTTAAAGTGGTTTTACACAGATGCGTATCCCGAGTCTTAATGGGTTAAAAAGCAGGGGCTCTAATCTCAGAGTGCTTCTCAGATGCCCTGAGTGGAGTCAATTATGAGCCCCCCCACTCACTGCCCCCCCCCCCGCAAAACACACACACACACACACACACACACACACACACACACACACACACACACACACACACACACACACACACACACACACACACACACACACACACACACACACACACACACACACACACACACACAGCCATTAGTGGAGCCACTCTGACCAGCCTGGCTGGCAGCTTTAAAAGGTCTCCTCCGCTATACCTCCATGACGCTTTCTCCACAAATGTCACTTTCTGTGTAACTACAGCCTCTCTCACGTTATATTAAGACACGGATTATATATATATATATATATATATATATATATATATATATATATATATATATATATATATATATATATATATATATATATATAAGGCCATCTCTTCTTTCATAAGTGACTTACTTAAACAAGCCTCTTCGGATGTGTATCCGGATGAATTTATTCCTCGCTGATCGCGATGATGTGACCCCGTCGTGAGCTTGTAGATCGGCTGTTTTCACTACTTTTGCTACGACACGGTTTTAAGACTCATAATTCAGTTTATACATGTTTTATTCCACAGGAGTCATACACTGCTGCTGTCTTTCCCTTTTCTCCTCTGTAAATATAGCTATTATTGTATTAATGTGTTCATATTCTATGCTCTATTGATGAATTGAATACATAGGATCATAATGGAAACAAGTCCCCAGGCCTTTTTTGTGTTATCCTTTTAGCCCAAAAGTTGTATTGTACGTTTGTGCAGTTTATATCTTTGACCAGTTAAGTATTCAATCAATCAATCAATTCATCAATCAATCAAAAGACAGGTTAATAGGCTTGAGTCGCTGGCGTAGCCGTCCGGGCACCTAAGCTCCAAAGTAGCCTGACAGCGCGTTGCGGGTTCGAGTCCCGATCCTGACGGCCTTCGCTGCACGTCACTCCCCTTCTCTCTCCCAATTTCCTGTCAACCTACTATCATATCAATAAAGGTATAAAAGAGCCCAAAAATAAGTCTAAACAAAGACAGATTAATATTCAGTTGACATGTTCTGTTCCATAGAGTCCTCTAACTGCACCATAGTTCCATGGCCTCATGGCTCTAGTTCCATGTCTGAGGCTGGATTCACTCTGAACCATTCATTCTGAGCGTATACCTGCAGGCCCAAAGGTTAAGAGGTCAAAGAGTTGTTGTGAATGTTACCTCTCCCTGGGAGGCACGACGACGCAAGGGAAAAATATTACCTTATGTTCCTTATAGCCTGCATGAGTCTGTAAGGAGTGGTCCATCACCTCAGCACCCTGAGACCCTCACAACACCACACACACACATAATCACATTTATCCAGTGGTGGAAAAAGAGTACTCACATTATTTACTTAAGTAAAAGTATCAATACTGCAATGTAGAAATACTCTGTTACAAGTAAAAGTGCGAAATTCAAAACTTACTTGAGTAAAAGTACACAAGTATTGGTATCGAAATGTACTTAAAGTACCAAAAGTAGAAAGTACTCATTATGAAGAATGTCCCGTTTCACATGTTTTCAAAAGTATAAAATGTATTAAAAAATATGTTGAAAATAGCAGATCTACAAGCTCACAATGTGTCGCATCGCAACACATTGTGAGCTTGTAGATCGGCTTCAAATAGCCAAAATGTATATAAGGATGAAGTGGGTAATGTGTGTTTTGTGATAAAAATGAAAATCTAAGTAATTAGTAACTAAGGTTTTCAAATAATTGTAGTTGAGTAAAAGTACAATATTTGCATCTGAGATGTAGTGTAAGTAAAAAAGTGGAGTGGAGTAAAAAAACTGAACATTTAAAATACTCCAGTAAACTAAAAACACTTCAAAAGTGTACTTAAGTAAATGTAGTAAATGAGTAAATTTATTAGTTACATGCAGTATGTGGGACTCATACGGGACAGAGCGGCCCAGGGTTGGTTTGGTCCCAGACCGGCCGGTTCAGCGACCACAATAACCTCACAGTTGTACACAGTAACCCTTTACTGCCCATTCCTCAAAGCCAACTGAGGTCATTATTATGGGCTTGTAAAACAAAATGAAATGCTGGCCCACTGTTGGGGTCTAGACCAGTTGCAAAAGAACGTTTGCATTGTACCTGAGTGCTGCTCTGATGGTGTGAGCTTTGAGCTCTTCATCGGACATAATCAGACAGACAGACAGACAGACAGACAGACAGACAGACAGACAGACAGACAGACAGACAGACAGACAGACAGGCTGACATGGTCATGGTCAGAGCAGCAGTGCTGTTAGTCAGTCTAAAATAAAAGGTCAGGTTGATCCTAGCCGCAGTGAGAAAGGTCCTTACAGCTGACACACACACACACACACACACACACACACACACACACACACACACACACACACACACACACACACACACACACACACACACACACACACACACACACACACACACACACACACACACACGCAGAGAGACAGAGAGACAGTGGTATAGAAATACAGAAAAACAGATATACTGTAAACAAAGTTTACATACAGTTTGTATGGACCAGCAAACTTTTAGGTTGTGACCTCAGACGGAGTGAGAGCGAATACCACTTCCGGTTAACTCTTTCACAATAAAACGTTTAGTCTTCTTCCAAATAAACTCCAAAAGGTATAAACAAGTAATCTCTACCGTCTCTGTCTCCGATGATACATTCCATAGAGCTGGACCACACATGGACACATGATGACATCATCAACGTGTGACAGGCATTGTCCCCTTGAGTAAAAGATGAACTATAGAGCAGTGGTTCTCAAACTTTTTCATGTCAAGGACCCCCAAATGAACACTTATTAGCCCACGGACCCCCATTTGAAAAGATATGCCAGGGACCCCCATAAGAGAAGATTTTTATGGCTCTATAGCAGTGATTCTCAACCATTTTAATTTCAAGGACCCCCAGTTTGACATGCATTAGGGCTACGGACCCCCATTTAATGGCATTTATATCTCTGGGACCCCAATTTATATTGTAAAATCAATGTTAATTTAACTCTGAGAGTGTACAAATGGAACCAAATGGACCCATAAGGGTCCATTTGGTTCCTATCCATCATTTAGCTGGGGACCCCCTGGAACCCCCTGGGGGTCCCCGGACCCCACTTTGAGAACCAACGCTATAGAGCACCGAAGTCTGACGTAATTTACACATCCTACCTGGGTCACGTTTTTTTCCCCCCGTTCTGAATCCCCATAGACGTGTTTAATATCGCGTCAAATAAGAACTGTGTTCCAAAAATAAACACATGATCCCGGCTGTTTGACTCTTATGGATATGAAGCATCAACTGACGGTGAGAAAAACGATAATGTTAGTTCCGCCAAATTAGTTACATTTTCGCCAGAAACAGACTGTATCAAATATAAGCGACTGAATATCATAAACGATACAGAACCTCCTCCCTGACAATATCGCCGAGATAGTTTGTTTATTTTTGGACCACAATTCTTATATGAGACGATTCTAAGATGACCCAATGTTATTCTCCATAGAGACATTACTTTACGACCCAGGGGATGAACGAGTGACGTCAGGACTTCTGTTACTCTATTTCTAAAATAAATCTAAGGTGTTTTTAGCGGCGCTAGCCGCTCTATACCTTTAGGTATAGAGCGGCTGCTCTATACCTGGCTTTTGCGTCAACGTTCTGATTGGTCAGACACATCAACAAAGTGATTGGTCAAGCTTCATGTGACACGTGGCTATAAACACATTATAAACACTTATTGATGACAAAATGTATCAAAGGCGCCGCTACCTTCACACAGGTGTGATTTTTAGTTATAGAGGGACACTATCATGTATTACGTCATACTACGCTTAGCCAGGGATCCTTCTAAGGATTCAAATAAAAGTGGGAAAATGCAAAATGAAGTCCTTATCTGTGACAAAAAAAACAACAATAATTCTAGCATCTCTGAGAGAGTTTTCAGAGTCTGTACTCAGTACGTATACGCCCTTTCCCCAAAGGGCTCTACCACCACAACAACAAGCTTATAGCCAAGAGTGCAGAGCATCACGCTACGCTAGCATCTAGCATCTCTCAGTGAGCTTTTACCCTTTTCATCTGCTGCTTAATGTAACGTACAGTATGGTTCAGCTCCCTGGAAGATGCATTTTAACGTTCCACTACATTCCTGTCAACATGGATTAACCCCCATCTCCCCACACAGAGAGAGAAGCGAGCGGGACGCTCTGCCCTTTTCCACAGAAATTGGAAAAATAAACATTTATCTACTTAACCCATTCAAGCCGGGAACGC
>NC_139952.1:49696636-49731636 GCF_963454915.1 Gymnoscopelus microlampas | reverse complement strand
CACACACACACACACACACACACACACACACACACACGTCCTGATTATAAGTAATTATGGCCTAATCAATGCAGCAGATTGTGATTGTGCGACGGCAGTGTGTGATAAAGAAGATTGCAGCCATGGAAGGTGACACACACACACACACACACACACACACACACACACACACACACACACACACACACACACACACACACACACACACACACACACACACACACACACACACACACACACACACACACACACACACACACACACAGTGAAGAGGCCTGATTTCCTTTGTCCAAATATAAGGGTTTCTATTCTGGAAACACGTCTAGGCTGGTCTAATGTACTAATGAATGGAAATGAAAGCCTGTGAACAGGAGGAGCAGCCAACAGAAAGAAGAAAAAAGGCCTCCCTGAATTGCCTTCAACACCACAGAGAGTCTGTTACAGTAAACAAGATATGTACTGTACTAGTCTATTAATATTACTAAGTATATTACTGTACACAGAAGATGAAGTCTATTACTATTACTAAGTATATTAGTGTTTTGCTTAAGTAAAAGTATCAATACTGGAATTCAAAATTTACTTGAGTAAAAGTACAAAATAATTGGTATCAAAATGTACTTAAAGTACCAAAAGTAAAAGTACTAAAATGTTTGAAAATAGACGATCTACAAGCTCACAACGTGTCACGATGAGACATGTTGTGAGCTTGTAGATCTGCTATTTTCAAAATAGCCTAGGTATAAAATAGGGTACAGTGTTTAATGTGTGTTTTATAATGTAATAATTTATATCTACTATATAAGTACAGTGCTTCAGTAAATATACTTTGTTACTTTACACCACTGGCATTAGTGAGGGCCAGTTATATGAAGAAAGGTTGAAAATGGGTGAAGTGCTCCTTTAAGTAAAACAATGAATAAATGGGAGAAGAACTTGTTCTGATCCAGTAGATGTTCCAGATCTCATTCTGCTGCTCTGATCAATACAATGAACAGCAGCTCATTGGTAAATCAATGAAATGATCATTCATCTCTCTCTCCTCCAGACATTGATTTTTATTTCATCTTCTTCTTCTTCTCTATGAATATAACTAAATGTTGAATCCAAGGAACTGTCCCGCTGTGATTTATGGGATGCAGAGGCTTTGGGTTCTGAATGGATTTACTCCTCAACAATGGTGTCTGTGTGTGTGTGTGTGTGTGTGTGTGTGTGTGTGTGTGTGTGTGTGTGTGTGTGTGTGTGTGTGTGTGTGTGTGTGTGTGTGTGTGTGTGTGTGTGTGTGTGTGTGTGTGGGACTGTGGCGACACTAAATCTGTCTCCTATTCAGGCTAAATATGGTTGCTGTGTTAACCTCGTATGTCCGAAAACGTTCCTTTTTTTAGATTATTATTTGGAAAACGTTTTGAAATGGTGCAATAGCCGATCTACAAGCTACACAACACGTAGCATCGAGACGCATTGTGAGCTTGTAGATCAGCTTTGTCACTACTTTCGAGTGACGCTCTTGATGTATGAAGAAGTAGAGCATTCATTTAAATAAAAACAAAAACAAAACAAAAAAAACATTAAAGGTTGAAATATGGAGATGAGGTTTCTGAGTCCGCGGCCTTAATGTATATCAATCTGGGGGTCCTTTCCTTGACATGAAAACGTTTGAGAACCGCTGATATAAAGCAGACCGCACCGCGGACCTAAAGCCAACAGAACAGTGTTGATTTCTTTGACTAAAACTATGAAGAAAAAAAATGCTTGGCTACCTTTTTCACTGACGAATACTAAATAAAAACGAAATAAAAACGAAATAAAAACTAAGCTATGATGACTAAAATTAAGACTAAATATTTCGACAATTTTGTCAACAACTAAAAACTAGACTAAAATGTTAGTGAGGTACTAGTGGAGAAGAGATCCAGTAGAACTAAAAGACAAGTCGTTTGATGTTTGGTTGAGTTAGGGTGTTGCGCTCTGAAAATAGCCGATCTACAAGCTCACAATGCGTCGCAGCGCGACGCGTTGTGAGCTTGTAGATCTGCTATTTTCAGCATGCAATACCAGGTGTAAAATCAGCCATTAGGACGCCATCAAGGCACCGCCAAAATACATTTTAGTCGACTAAATCAACTGTAGATTTAGTCGACTATAATCTTATGATATTTAGTCGACTAAAACTAGACAAAAACTAAAACATTTCAGATGACTAAAATATGACTAAAACTAAATGGAATTTGATTCAAAACACTATGACTAAAACTAAATCAAAATTTGCTGTCAAAATCAACACCTTTCCCAATCAGGATACCAAGGCACTGAAGGTGAACGGGTGTGGGCCTGGCTGTGTGTCCTATGACATCCGATCTGTTTCATAACAGTGTTTAAGTGTTTACACGTCTACACACATGTTTAACCCATTGAGACCCGAGGCCGCTTCTACCATATCATCTCTGTCGGATGGAAAAACCTGATTTTGTCCAAAACTGTTACTTCTCACTCAGGATTCAAATTCAGAAGCAGCAGATCTACAAGCTCACAACGGATCTCTTACGTATGAGTGACGCTGTAGTATGATCAAGTAGGGCCTTAACACATTGCCTGCCAAAAACGTTTATTAACGTTTTTGGCAAAAGAATGAAAAACGTTTTTCCGTTTGTCAAAAAGAACCAGGAGATAACATTTTCCAAAAAGTTGCTGCTCCATTCACTTCAATGTTAAAAAATAAACGGACAAAAAATAACGTTTTTTCTTTGTTTAAGCTGTAAACATGCTGGCAGTCTGTGAGCACAACAAAAAAAACTCTTTCGTTTAATTTACTTTTAATTTAATTGAATTTGTCAGAGTTAATTTACAAAAAAAACACAACAAGTTAGAATATGGAACAGTGTTGATTTTGACAGCAAATTTTGATTCAGTTTTAGTCATAGTCTTTTGAATCAAATTCCAATTAGTTTAAGTCATATTTTAGTCATCTGAAATGTTTTAGTTTTTGTCTAGTTTTAGTCGACTAAATCTACAGTTGATTAAGTTGACTAAAATGTCTTGGCGGTGCCTTGATGGCGGCGTAATGACTGATTTTACACTTGGTTGCATGCTGAAAATAGCCGATCTACAAGCTCACAACGTGTCACGCTGCGGCGCGCTGTGAGCTTGTAGATCTGTCGACTAAATCTACAGTTGATTAAGTCATCTAAAATGTATTTAGGCGGTGTCTTGATGGCGTCGTAATGGCTGATTTTACACCTGGTTTAATGCTGAAAATAGCAGATCTACAAGCTCACAACGCGTCGCGCTGCGACACGTTGTGAGCTTGTAGATCTGCTATTTTCAGAGCGCAACACCCGAGCGCAACCAAACATAAATGACGTTTAGTCTTTTAGTTCTACTGGATCTCTTCTCCACTATATGTATAATTTATATATAAAGCTAAAATGTAAAATGACAAGAGATGCCTTCCCGGTTTTAAAGGGTTAATTGGCTCAGATAATTGGCATGATTTGTAGCCGAGGCAAAACTAGGACCTCTTGCAGCTGCAACGCATTAGGAGGATGGAGACAGGTGGAGAACGCACACGCACGCACACGCACACACACACGCACACGCACACACACACACACAGAGTCAAGTATAGAGGGGGCTAAGCAACACATGCATGCACGCACACGCGCATGCACGCACGCACGCACGCACGCACGCACGCACGCACGCACGCACGCACGCACGCACGCACGCACGCACGCACGCACGCACGCACGCACGCACGCACGCACACACACACACACGCACACACACACACACACACACACACACACACACACACACACACACACACACACACACACACACACAGCTGAGGAACGCACACACAGAGTCAAGTATGGAGGGGTCTAAGCAACACAAACACACGCACGCGCACACACGCACTCGCACGCACGCACGCACAAGCACACACACACACACACACACACACACACACACACACACACACACACACACACACACACACACACACACACACACACACACACACACACACACACACACACACACACACACACACACACACACACACACACACACACACATAGAGGGGGCTGAGCAGGCAGAAACGGTGGGAATTTAAAGTGCCCTCCGGCCGCCCACTGAACAGAAGATAAATGACCCCGAGTGTGTGTGTGTGTGTGTGTGTGTGTGTGTGTGTGTGTGTGTGTGTGTGTGTGTGTGTGTGTGTATATGTGTGCAGCGCTAATGAGCAATGCTGCTACTGTATATTGTTGGACGTCAGTTGATTTCACTCACACACACACACACACACACACACACACACACACACACACACACACACACACACACACACACACACACACACACACACACACACACACACACACACACACACACACACACACACACACCCCATCTTCCCGCCGCGAGCTCACGGATCCACAAGCTCACAACGTGTCGGAACGTGACGTGGTGTGTGAGCTTGTAGATCGGCTTTTTTTCCCAGCGAAGATATAAAAATGTAGAGCGAGAACGGAACAAGTCACCAGTAGTACAGAGCCCTGAGGCACAGAGTTGAAGTGGTTCAGAGGAGAAGGCAAAGAGAAGCTTCTCTACAAGCTCACAGGATGGGGTTGAGTTTCACTCTCACGTTTTCTTCATTACTTTACCTTTAACCCATTGAGGCCTGAGGTTCCGATTCTGCAAAATGTCTTCTAAATCCTAACGGTTTTCTGAAAAACCTATGTTTCTATATCAGTGGTTCTCAAACTTCTTCATGTCAAGGACCCCCAAAATGATAAGTATTTGGCCACGGCCCCCATCTCAAATTATGTTGTTCCAGGGACCTCCCAGAATCAAAGATTTCAGTTACAAATGTTCGCTTTAAAAAAGATATATTCAAAGATTTGCACACATTTTCATAATTTTTCAAAAATAGCAGATATACAAGCTCATAGCGCGGCACTCGGCGCCGCGCTATGAGCTTGTATATCTGCTATTTTTGAATAGCCCAAAGTGTAAAATAATGCTTTTTTAGCTCAAATCAAAAAGTGACACATGATGCGTTCCAGGTCGCGGGAACCCCTATTTGTAACTATACCTTTCAGGACGGGAACCTCTTTTGGGGTTCCTGTTGCTATGTAACAAACTAAAGCAACACACTTTTTTTTTGTTGTAGTTTTTGAATAAACATTTGTAGTTTTTCAGAAAGCTTAGGTCAGGATGTAGAAGGTCTAAATTGATTAAGACCGGGAACGCATATGAGTGTCATTTTTCTTTGCGCTATTCAAAAATAGCAGATCTACAAGCTCATAGGTCGGTGCCAAACAAAAAAAAAAGAGAAGAGAAGAGAAGAGAAGAGAAGAGAAGAGAAGAGAAGAGAAGAGAAGAGGGTGTGGGGGGGTGTGGGGGGGGTTGTAATTATTTTTTGGATCTGTAATGACAATATCTGCACGTTTCAGGGATGTTTTCTAAACAAAAGGCTGGGCTGATGTTTTTCTCTCCCTCTTATGAACAAAACAAAATATTACAATAAGCTTCTATAAACAAAAGGAACTGTTGAGTTTTAGCACAAATAACTAACAAGACCCGACCGATCGTCTCCTCCGATATGTTTTCTGTATCATCATCTGCAAACGGCTGCTTTTGGTTGATAATGGCTGAGGATGAGTCGGCGTTTTACCAAATCCATGGCCTCTCTCTGTTGTGTCTAGTTTAGTGCCTGCTGGGAATGGCAACGCACTTTGCAATTAAACACGATTTAGTTCAAATGTTGTACATTTGAGGAGTTATTGAACTTCACACTGCATGCACATCCACATGAATGCATGGCCCTGTTCTGGGGCCAAACGTTCTGTGAAAATAGCAGATCTACAAGCTTGTAGGTCGGTCATTTTCAGCAAAGAGATTTGGAGTAAAGGGAATTACTATACAGGTGTCTCTCCACCAAACATCGGGAACTGACAGCGTGTTTTAATCCATTTAGACCGGGAACGCATCTGTGTCATTTTAAGATTTATTTGGGCTATTCAAAAAATAGCAGATCTACAAGCTATGAGCTTGTTGATCTGCTAAAAATCTTGAAAATGTGTCCAAATCTTGTATATATATATTTTTTAAAGCGAACATTTGTAACTCAAATCCTTCCTTCTGATTCTAACGTCTTCTAAATACTAACAGTTTTTTGAAAAAAACTTGCTACTGTATAAAATCATGGTCCTCAAATTTTGGACCACCCAAAATATGTATTTGGCCACAGACCCCCCATCTCAAATTATGTTGTTCCAGGGACCCCCCACAGAAGCAAAGATTTGAGTTCGCTGTTAAAAATATATATTATTCAAAGATTTGCACAAAGAGTTCACAGTTCACGATTTTTAAAATATATTATATTATAGCCAAAGAAATGTTAAGATGACACAGAGATGCGTTCCCGGTCTTAAAGGGTTAAAGAGGTGGTTTAGAGGGGAGCAGATCAAACAGCTCACAGAGGGACCTCATCATTCTCGGCCCCCCTGTCACACACGCTAAGGGTCCCGGGGTGGCAGCGGTTGGAGGAGGGTGGGGGGGGGGGGTGGGGGGGCTCACCCAGAGATTAACCCTTTAAGACCTGAGGCCGCTTCTAAGAATTTTCTAAATCCTAACAGTCTTTTGAAAAAAAATCAAAAAAATATTTTTTCACGATTTTTCAAAAATAGCAGATCTACAAGCTCATAGCGCGGCACTCGGTGCCGCGCTATGAGCTTGTAGATCTGATATTTTTGAATAGCAAAATAAATCTAAAGTGACACAGATGCGTTCCAGGTATTAATGGGTTAAACACCAGATGAAAGAGGACAGGTAGTCAGGCGGCACAGAGCTACACGTGTAGCAGACACAACCAATCAATCACCTACACCCCTCCCCTCCCTCCCCCCACCTCACCTCACCTCAGACCCAATAAGACCACATGAATCAATAGCCTCTCTTATGACTGATTGGATTCTGTGGGATGGGGGGGGATGGGGGGGTGCTCAATTTCCCCCAATGATTAACCCATTAAAACCGGGACAGCGTCTGTGTTGTTTTAGATTTTAGCGTTGGCTATTCAAAAAATAGCAGATGTACAAGATGTCACAGCGAGCTTGTACATCTGCTATTTTTGTTTTTTTTTAATTGGAAAATCTTGGAAGTGTGAAAACTAGGCAGGTAACGATTCACTCAACTCACGATAACATTCACATCACAATGCTATAGGTTCACGATATGATTGTTCAACATTTTACACACTAACACAACATTAGTTGTATTATTTCTCTTACACAAATCCGGTATTTTCTTCTATTTTCTTCTCTTTTTCTTCTCTTTTATTTTTTACAATACTGTGTTTTATCTTATCCTCTTTTCAATACAGTGAAATTACTGAAAACTATTTTTTTTTATCAATTCTCTTACATTTTTTATTAAATCGATTTAAATTGTCACCAGTTTGAATCGTTTTGAATCGATTTAGGATAAATGGTTACCGCCTAGTGAAACATACTGATTTAGACAGTATTTGTAGAATGGGTCTCAGGTCTTAAAGGGTTAAAGCAGGGTCTAAATTGCCTTGATAACATCAAAGACCTTGTGGTGGCTCTGCCGGGACAAGGGCAGCGCTGGTGGCACTGATGATGATGATGATGATGATGATGATGATGATGCCCCCCCCACCCAAAGGGACGATGTCCCCCCAGGCATGGAGACACGCATGCCTGGACACATCACTGATGATGTCCCCATGCCTGGAGGGACGCATCGCATCGCGTTAGCTCCGTCCGTTTAGCCGACCGCTAAACGGCCTGCAGCGTGAGGTCAGTGTGTGGTGGACGCAAATACCCTACTTTTTACACCAACACTACACGCTAAGTATTTGAAAACTTTAGTTACTAGTTACTTTTTTTGTGTTTATTAGTACTAAACGTATACATTAACCATTCAACCCTAATTTATACTTCGGCTATTCAAAAAATAACCAATCTACAAGTTCACAACATGCCACAATGTGATGTGTTGTGAGCTTGTAGATCTGCTATTGTTTGCTGTTTAAAATGGAATACAAAACTGTTACTTGAACTGTAACAGGGCATTTCTACATTGTGGTATTACTACTTTTTTTTTTTTTTTACTTAAGTAAAGAATCTGAGTACTTCTTCCATCACTAGCTGTCAATTCTTTTCCCCTTGACATATCACAAGAATCCCTTCCTTCCCGGACGGAGCCCCCCCCCCGCACCCCGCCCCATGTTTTACCGCCGCAAATCAAATCAAATCCTCCGCTGATACCCAGAGATACCGCTGTATGACAACCACTTTAGATCGATTTGGCCGTCAATCTTTTCCGATTCATCTGCAGAAGCCTGTGACTTCAGCCCCCCGCAGGAATACTAGCTTTACCGCACGCTCCACTCCAACACCGATGTACAGATACCAGACACACACAGTTAAGATCAACGATTTGACCAGATATGCGTTTAAACCATTCAATTCGGGAACGCGTGTGTGTCATTTTTAGATTTATTTGGGCTATTCAAAAATAGCAGATCTACAAGCTCATAGCGCGGCACCGAGTGCCGCGCTATGAGCTTGTAGATCTGCTATTTTTGTTTTAATCGTGGAAGATTTGTGCAAATCTTTGAATATATGTATAGGTATGTTTAAAAAAAAAAAAGATTACTTCGATCTGTGCTTCTGGGGGTCCCTGGAACAACATATTTTTAGATGGGGGTCCGTGGCCAAATACATATCATTGTGGGGGTTCTTGACATGGAAAAGTTGGAGCACCACTGATATAGTAACATACTGTTAGGATTTAGAAAACATTTTTATATATGTATTTGGCCGCGGACCCCCATCTCAAAATGTTTTGTTCCAGGGACCCCCCCAAGAAGCAAAGATTTGAGTTACAAATGTTCGCTTTAAATATAAGCATATATAGATTCAAAGATTTGCACACATTTTTAAGATGAAAAAAAATAACAGATCTACATCTACCAAGTGCCGTGCTATGAGCTTGTAGATCCGTTATTTTTGAATAGCCAAATAAATGTTAAAATGACACAGATGTGTTCCCGCTCTTACTGGGTTAAAAAAGTGGTTTCTACAGAACAGTAAAGCGGAGAGAGGAGGAGATGTTAATTGAACCATCGCTGTTCAATAAAACAGAGCAGACCAGACAGATAGGTCTTATTGATCTGCTCTCAAGTGCTTTTAGGTGGAGCTGGAAGAGGACATTAAGAGGAACTGGAGCAGTTAGGACTCTAATCATGAGGTGATCTACAATTCATCTGACCCACTTAAACCCCCCGTCCTTAATAAACTGCACCTGAGTCCTCTCTGTACTAGGCCGGCTATTGTTCTCCCCTCCACACACACCAAATCTATTGTTGTCCCCTCCACACCAAATCTATTGTTTTCCCCCTCCACACCAAATCTATTGTTTTCCCCTCCATACCAAATCTATTGTTTTCCCCTCCATACCAAATCTATTGTTCTCCCCCTCCACACCAAATCTATTGTTTTCCCCTCCATACCAAATCTATTGTTCTCCCCCTCCACACCAAATCTATTGTTCTCCCCCTCCACACCAAATCTATTGTTTTCCCCTCCACACCAAATCTATTGTTTTCCCCCTCCACACCAAATCTATTGTTTTCCCCTCCATACCAAATCTATTGTTCTCCCCCTCCACACCAAATCTATTGTTCTCCCCCTCCACACCAAATCTATTGTTTTCCCCTCCACACCAAATCTATTGTTCTCCCCCTCCACACCAAATCTATTGTTCTCCCCCTCCACACCAAATCTATTGTTCTCCCCTCCACACCAAATCTATTGTTCTCCCCTCCACACCAAATCTATTGTTTTCCCCTCCACACCAAATCTATTGTTTTCCCCTCCACACCAAATCTATTGTTTTCCCCCTTCACACCAAATCTATTGTTTTCCCCCTTCACACCAAATCTATTGTTTTCCCCCTTCACACCAAATCTATTGTTTTCCCCTCCACACCAAATCTATTGTTTTCCCCTTCACACCAAATCTATTGTTTTCCCCTCCACACCAAATCTATTGTTTTCCCCCTTCACACCAAATCTATTGTTTTCCCCCTTCACACCAAATCTATTGTTTTCCCCCTTCACACCAAATCTATTGTTTTCCCCTCCACACCAAATCTATTGTTTTCCCCCTCCACACCAAATCTATTGTTTTCCCCTTCACACCAAATCTATTGTTTTCCCCTCCACACCAAATCTATTGTTTTCCCCCTTCACACCAAATCTATTGTTTTCCCCTCCACACCAAATCTATTGTTTTCCCCCTCCACACCAAATCTATTGTTTTCCCCCTCCACACCAAATCTATTGTTTTCCCCCTCCACACCAAATCTATTGTTTTCCCCCTTCACACCAAATCTATTGTTTTCCCCTCCACACCAAATCTATTGTTTTCCCCCTCCACACCAAATCTATTGTTTTCCCCCTCCACACCAAATCTATTGTTTTCCCCCTCCACACCAAATCTATTGTTTCCCCCTCCACACCAAATCTATTGTTTCCCCCTCCACACCAAATCTATTGTTTTCCCCTCCACACCAAATCTATTGTTTTCCCCTCCACACCAAATCTATTGTTTCCCCCTCCACACCAAATCTATTGTTTTCCCCCTTCACACCAAATCTATTGTTTTCCCCTCCACACCAAATCTCTTTGGTGAAGAGGCTCACAACGCGTTGAGATGCGACTCATTGGTGTGAGCTTGGAGATCTACTATTGTTTGGCATCATTTTCCCGCAAACATTAGGGATGCTAGGCTAGGGTTGAAGTGAAGGACTGGACTAAAGTAAGTAGCCTTAAGATCAAATGTTTTACTTAAGTAAAAGTATCAATACTGCAATGTAGATATACTCTGTTACAAGTAAAAGTCCTCTATTCAAAATGTACTTGAGTAAAAGTGCAAAACTGCTGGCATCACAATGTACTTAAAGTACAAAAAGTAAAAGTACTCATTGTGCAAAATGTCCGATTTCAAATGTATAAAACGTACAAACATCTTTTGAAAATAGATCTACAAGCTCAGTAGTACAATTTCTGCCTCTGTGATGTAGTGGAGTTAAAATAAAGGTATTGGAAGTACTCCAGTCAAGTAAATAAATATACCTCAAAATTGTACAGTAAGTACAGTACTTCAGTAAATGTACTTAGTTACTTTATACCACTGGTCATGGGTACAAATTGTGCAAATCTTTGATTATACATTTTCTAAAAGAACTGAGGCCGATTGTACAAATGTCTTCTAAATCCTAACAGTTTTCTGAAACACGTATGTTGATATAATATCAGTGGTTCTCAAACTTTTTCATGTCAAGGACCCCCACAATTATATGTATTTGGCCACGGACCCCTATCTCAAAATATGTTGTTCCAAGGACCCCCAGAAGCAAAGATTTTTGTTCAAAATGTTCCCTTTAAAACATGTGTGTATATATATATATATCCAAAGATTTGCACACATTTGCATGATTTCTCAAAAACAATAGCAGATCTAAAATCTCAATATGAGATTTTTTTAACCCATTAAGACCTGGAACGGTGTCATTTTTAGATGTGAGCTAAAAAGGATTATTTTACACTTTGGGCTATTCAAAAATAGCAGATATACAAGCTCATAGCGCGGCACCGAGTGCCGCGCTACGAGCTTGTAGATCTGCTATTTTTGAAAAATCGTGAAAATGTGTGCAAATCTTTGAATATATATATTTTTAAAGCGAACATTTTTAACTCAAATCTTTGCTCTGGGGGGGTCCCTGGAACAACATATTTTGATGGGGGTCCGCGGCCAAATACATATAATTTTGGGGGTCCTTGACATGAAAAAGTTTAAACACCACTGATATAGAAACATAGGTTTTTCAGAATACTGTTGAGATTCAGGAGACATGTAGAATCGGCTTCAGGTCTCAATGGGTTAAAATTACGGAGAGACAAGACTCTGTTTGGAGAGACATGGGGGGGGGGGGGGGGGGTACATGTTCCGGGACCACCTACAGTACTGTACCAAGCGTTGCATGGTGTTGGTCTGGGGGCTACATAACTGGATGTGACTGGCTCAGCCTACAGAA
Organism: Gymnoscopelus microlampas; assembly: GCF_963454915.1. Taxonomy (NCBI): domain Eukaryota; kingdom Metazoa; phylum Chordata; class Actinopteri; order Myctophiformes; family Myctophidae; genus Gymnoscopelus; species Gymnoscopelus microlampas. The sequence continues at coordinate 49,719,501 of NC_139952.1, read as the reverse complement.
TATGAACGGTTCATTCATGGCGTTCCAACACACATTAAGTGCCTTGCTCCAGGGTCTTTACACTGCTGTGTGTGTGTGTGTGTGTGTGTGTGTGTGTGTGTGTGTGTGTGTGTGTGTGTGTGTGTGTGTGTCTGTGTGTGTGTGTGTGTGTGTGTGTGTGTGTGTGTGTGTGCTGCTGTAGTCAGATAACAGATAATGGAGCTTTTCTCTAACGGAGAGAAAAAAAGCCAAGAAAGACTCCCTGTCAGTGTGATATAAACGTCTGTTAAATCAATGGGAGTCAATCTTGTTTACTTCTTTTTAGGCCATAATTCTGCTGGTCTGTCGATGCTGATTAGTGTTACTCTATTGGCTGAACTACAAGAGATCACTGAGTACTTATCTTTAAGTTCAGTGGTGGAGAGTAAACAAGTACATTTACTTGAGTATCTGCACTTTATTCTGTTTTTTTTTTCCCACTCCAATTTTCATATACACACGCACGCACGCACGCACAGACGCGCGCGCGCACACACACACACACACACACACACACACACACACACACACACACACACACACACACACACACACACACACACACACACACACACACACACACACACACACCACACACACACACCACACACACACACACACACACACACACACACACACACACACACACACACACACACTTTTGAATACTTTTTTAAGTGCTCCAGTACTTTAACTCGAGTACAAATTCGACAGAGCAACTTTCACTTTGTGGATGAGAAGCATTTGACCACCAGTATCTATATACGATACTTTGACTCAAGTACTATAAAGTTGAGTACTTTGTTTAAGACGGTCCAAACTTCCTTATCAAACCCAGAGTCCACATAGCGGAACCCGCTGTCCCCCAGAGCCAGCTTTCAGGTATTTCCTCCAACAAAATAGGCGACCTTATACGATAACACATCGACCCCGGAGCTGTATTGATGTCCGCTTGTGCTTTACAAGCCCTTTGTGCCCCGAAAGGTGGCGAAAAAAAAAGTCTATTTATCGACGATACACTGATTTGAGTGGAGCCTCCTCAAAACTCCTTTTCTCTCTCTCTCTCTCTCTCTCTAACCGGCGGTCCTGGATCTCTCTCTGCGAGGCGAGGCGGCCTTAACCCATTGAGACCTGAAGCCAATTCTACATGTCTCCTAAATCTCAACAGTTTTCTGAAAAACTTATGTTTCTATATCAGTGGTGCTCAATCTTTTTCATGTCAAGGACCCCCACAATGATATGTATTTGGCCGCCGACCCCCATCAAAATATTTTGTTCCAGGGACCCCCCAGAAGCAAGGATTTGAGTTACAAATGTTCGCTTTAAAAATATATATATATTCAAAGATTTGCACACATTTTCACGAATTTTCAAAAATAGCAGATATACAAGCTCATAGCGCGGCACTCGGTGCCGCGCTATGAGCTTGTAGATCTGCTATTTTTGAATAGCCAAAGTGTAAAATAATGTGTTTTAGCTCAAATCTAAAAATGACACAGTTCCAGGTCTTAATGGGTTTAGTGGGAGCGAGAAACAAGACGGTGGAATTTATCACGAGCGGGGGCAGTGCAATTACCTGGGGGAGCGGTCACGTGACAGGCGATCGATGCGGCACAAAGCGCTCGGGCCATCGACTCCCCGGTTCGGGTTTGACAAAGTGTGGCGGCCGCCGGAGCCGGTGGCTTTCTCTCTGTTTGAATCCTTCTTCTCTCTCTCTATAGAGGAGGAGGAGTGGATTATCGGACACACCGCTGAAGAAGCCTTATTCCTCACACCTTTTGATTTACTGTTGTGGGGGGGGGGTTAGCTGCAACATTATTAACTCTTTAAGACCGGGAACGCATCTGTGAACGCATCTATGAGCTTGTAGATCTGCTATTTTTGGAGAAGAAAAATTTAACATTATTTTGTGAACATCTTTGAATATACTGTATATTTTTCTAAAGCGAACATTTGTAACTCAAACTTTTTCATATCAAGGACACCCACAATGATGATGATGATGCATTTGACCCCCCATCTCAAAATATTTTGTTCCAGGGACCCCTCCAGAGGCAAAGATTTGAGTAACACACATTCACTTTGAAAATACATATATATATATACATTCAAATATTTGCACATATTCTCATGATTGTTTTTCAAAAATAGCAGATCTACAAACACGTATATCTGCTATTAGCCAACTAAATCTTAACATGACACAGATGTCTTCCCGGTCTTAATGGGTTAAAGGGCCATTGTTTTACTAGAGAGGCTGCAGCTAATGAATGAGGAGAGGAGAGGAGAGGAGAGGAGAGGAGGGGAGGGGAGGGGAGGAGGGGAGGGGAGGGGAGGGGAGGGGAGAGGAGGGGAGGGGAGGGGAGGGGAGAGGAGAGGAGAGGAGGGGAGGGGAGGGGAGGGGAGGGGAGGGGAGGGGAGGGGAGGGGAGAGGAGAGGAGGGGAGGGGAGGGGAGGGGAGGGGAGGGGAGAGGAGAGGAGAGGAGAGGAGAGGAGAGGAGAGGAGAGGAGAGGAGAGGAGAGGACAGAGCAGTCAGATGCCTTTATGAGGTCCTTAGGAGCCTCATTCTCTGCTACCTGGATAACAGCCCATGGACAGCATTGCCAGATTTTGCGAGAGAAACAAGCCAGGCCAAGCCCCTAAAAGAGCCGACTATACTGTAGGTGGCATGATCACGCTCACACACAGGGGGGTCCTCAGCTAAATGAGTTAATAGCATCAACATCAAGGTTAGCAACTTGAACCCCGTATTACGTTGTCTATTAGAAAATCATGAAACAAAGTGAAATATTTGGAATGGTGGTCCCTGGCACACATTTCAATTTCAGATGGGGGTCTGTGACAAAATACATATTCATTTGGGGGTCCTTGACAGGAACATGTTAGAGAACCACTGGTTGAAACAACATGAGGAAGTAAGCCCAAATAAGCAACTAAACTTTACAAGCCCCCCCCCCCCCCCACAACAAAACACACAACCCGCAAGTACCAATATTTACAAGAGACAAGCCCAAAGTCACTTATAATGAGCAGACTTGGCAACAGTGAGCCTCCACCATGCCAGGGTTCTGATGACAGATGTTTGACATGGATGATTCTATTTTATATTTATATTCAATTTGAAAAACTTTGATTTGGGAACATTTAACAATAATACATTTTGATTTAAGCCCTTAAGCCCGACTGACTTCTATTTATTAGATTTTCTTTTGCCTACAATGACATAATACAAAAATAGGGATGCCAGGTTTAAAGTGCAAAAAAAGAAGACATTGGTTTAGCTGTATTATTGTCATAAACAAAAAGTCAAATGAAAGCCGATATCAGCCATGCACAAATATGGTTGCTGTCGGGAAGAAACCTTTTAACTTTTCATATTGTTGTGTAAATTAATCTCTCTCTCTGATGTGTGTGTGTGTGTGTGTGTGTGTGTGTGTGTGTGTGTGTGTGTGTGTGTGTGTGTGTGTGTGTGTGTGTGACTGACAGTTCCACACTCTCCCAGCAGGTGGCCCCAGTGATCTGGGAGAAGCAGCAGAGAGTGTAGCACCCTGTGGGTGTCATTTCCTCTCCTCTCTCCTACACTACCACCGTACAGAGTGTAGCACCCTATGGGTGTCACCTCCTCTAAAGGATAATTTGTTTATGAAAGTCCTTGCGGTCTTGTTTCCAATGAGAACCTGTGAGCAATTAGGGGTTAAGAGTCTTGCTCAGGGACAAATTTCATTTCATCAACACATATGCTGGCATGGCCTGGAATCGAACCTGCGGCAACCAGGGCCTCTGGCTCCCTAGGCGGGCTCACTAACCACTCAGCTATGGCCGCCCCCTCTCCTACAAGGACCCAAGGACCCCCTAGCTGAGAGAGAGATGAAGCAGGGACCCCCTCTACATTGTATAATCAGATTAAACTTCTTCTTCTTCTTTTTGTTTACTTGGTCTGCTCTTTTTCCCCTCTACATCTATACCTCTTTGCCCAAAAATAGCAGATCTACAAGCTCACAACGCCTCGCAGCTGAGCTTGTAGATCTGCTATGTTGTGGCTAAAGTTCTCCTCAGAATAGGGATGCTCGGGTTCAAGTGGTTAATGTAAAACATAAAAATCATATTACACAAAGATTTGGCGGACCCCCTGTAGAAACTCTGAGGACCCCCTAGGGGTCACGGACGGATCTATATCTATATCTATAGGTCAGGTTTAGGTGTCGGGGGTCGTTAAGAATGTTCCCTATTTTGCACCTAGTCGCTACGGTCGTAGAGTTTGTAGATATGATATTGTCTGGTTATGTTCAGCTATATTTGACTAAAATGTCCTCACACGAATAGTAATACAAGGCGTGTGTGTGTGTGTGTGTGTGTGTGTGTGTGTGTGTGTGTGTGTGTGTGTGTGTGTGTGTGTGTGTGTGTGTGTGTGTGTGTGTGTAAAGACAGGGGGGGGGGGTTATCAGCTAATTAATTAGGAAATAAAGGCACCTCTGGGTGCTTTGAGGTTCATCTTTAGTGTGCAGAGAAACACCAGGCATAGCAAAGAGCAGAAACACTGCGGAGAGAAGACTAGAAGAGGAATTAAAAGAGGGAGACAGTAAGTACTGTACATCAGTGTTGGAAAAGTTACTCAAAACCAGTTATGTATTACTTACTACTAGTTACTTGTTTAAAAAGTAATATTATTACTTTACATATTACTCCCTGCCAAAAGTAACTTGTTACTTTACATTTTTTTCTCGCCCCCAGTAATTGCATCCTTTCTCCCCAAAAGTCTTACTTTGCATTTTAAACATTAGCAGGTTGAAAGTTCCTTCTTCTTACCGACACACAATTTGCAGCAGACAGCAATAATGACAATATTACCAAGTAGTAAACATAGCGTGCGGTGCCGGTGTCTCCTCCATGTTTGTTTACGTCTCTCGCTGTCTGTGAGTCTCACACTAACACTAACGCCCTTCTGCATCCGATGAGTCACACGCACAGACAAGTGCGCATCGTTTTCGTATCCGCTCTACAGTCTAGACTTAGACCGGGATCATCAGCCTGCAAAGCAACTCCATCCCAACCTAGTCTACCATTAGTCTACCCAATGTCCCCTCCCTGTATGAATGAATGAACCATTGTAAAGCGCTTTGAGTAAGTTTGAGTACTTAGAAAAGCGCCATAAAAATGCAATTCATTATTATTATATCAACTGACCAAAAACAACACAGGATCAAATATACACACTCAAGCCACAGTAACACCAAGGCTCGTGAAAATAGTAACTAGTTACTTTTGGAAAATAGTAACTGTAATATTTATTACTCAAAATGTGAAAGTAATTAGTTATATAACTTACTGGAAAAAGGTAATAATATTACACACAGAGAGAGATGAGAGGAGTGTCCTGATGGGGGCAGTGGTGAGCTGCTCAGTACACAGCACAGTGGATACAACACTGCAGAGTAAGAGTGTGGGGGGTGTGGGTGGGGGGGGGTTACTGGTTCAATCCCCCTGGGTTAGTGAGGAAGTGTCCTTGAGCAAGACACTGAACCCCCAAACGCTCCTGATGAGCGGCTTGGTGCCTGGAGAGTGTGTGTGTGTGTGTGTGTGTGTGTGTGTGTGTGTGTGTGTGTGTGTGTGTGTGTGTGTGTGTTTACAGCTGTCACCCAGTGGTCCTCGAGGGGGTCCCAGGGGCAAAAATTAGTTCATACATATGTTATGCTTCGGCTGGTCAACGTGATGCATTGTGAGCTTGTAGATCTGATATTTTGGAAATAAAATGGAAAAATCATGAAAAATGTGGAACACAAATGCTCTTTTAAGCCATTCAAACCGGGAACACATCTTGTGTCATTTCTAGATTTCTTTGGCTATTGAAAACAGCAGATCTACAAGCTCACAACACGTCACATCGCTGTGAGCCTGTAGATCTGCTGTTTTCACTGCTGCTGTGTAGGAAGGGTTTTGGACATCAGTGGTGGAAAAATAACTCAAATGTTTTACTTAAGTAAAAGTATCAATACTGCAATGTAGAAGTACCCTGTTACAAGTAATAGTCCCAAATTCAAAATTGACTTGATTAAAAGTACAAAAGTACTGGTATCAAAATGTACTTAAAGTACAAAAAGTAGCTCGTTGCGAACTTGTAGATCTGCTATTTCCAAACAGCCTGCAGTATGTATAAAATATGGCTAAAGTGGTTAACGTGTGTTTTATAATGTAATAATTTATATCTACAAAGTAACTAAAGTTTTCAAATAATTGTAGTGGAGTAAAAGTACAATATTTGCCTCTGAGATGTAGTGGAGTAGAAGTAAAAGTATAGACAATTGGAAATACTCCGGTAAAGTACCTCAAAATTGTACTTAAGTACAGTACTTGAGAGTAAATTTACTTAGTTACTTTACACCACTGTTGGACATACAAGGTTTGTGTGGAGATTTGAGCCTCTTTGCTTGGTCACCATTCTTTCTTTCTTTCTTTCTGTCTTCCCACACACACTCCATCCTGCGTTCTCTCCTCTTTTAACCCATTAAGACCTGGAACTGTCTCATTTTTAGATTTGAGCTAAAAAGCATTATTTTACACTTTGGGCTATTCAAAAATAGCAGATATACAAGCTCATAGCGCGGCACCGAGCGCCGCGCTACGAGCTTGTAGATCTGCTATTTTTGAAAAATCGTGAAAATGTGTGAAAATCTTTGAATATATATATTTTTAAAGCGAACATTTTTAACTCAAATCTTTGCTTCTGGGGGGTCCCTGGAACAACATATTTTGATGGGGGTCCGCGGGCAAATACATATAATTTTGGGGGTCCTTGACATGAAAAAGATTGAGCACCACTGATATAGAAACATACGTTTTTCAGAAAACTGTTGAGATTTAGGAGACATGTAGAATCGGCTTCAGGTCTCAATGGGTTAATGGGGAGGGGGGGTGGGGGGGGTTGGAGGAGGAGGAGGAGAGAAAGGGTGAAGTCAGCAAAAACAAAATGCCGGCGTTAAATCATGGGACCATCCTGTGTCAGAGCAGTAATGGAAAACGCACTCATCATCCCAAAGGTTACTGCTCTGCTACAACCTCTCTCTCTCTCTCTCTCTCTCTCTCTCTCTCTCTCTCTCTCTCTCTCTCTCTCTCTCTCTCTCTCTCTCTCTCTCTCTCTCTCTCTCTCTCTCTCTCTCTCTCTCTCTCTCTCTCTCTCTCTCTCTCTCTCTCTCTCTCTGCAGAAAGAAGTACTTTTTTATTTCTTACTCAAGTTGAAGTAGTAATACCTGATGGTGGACAAAGTATATATACTCAAGTAAATATATATGTATATCGTTGCTGTGCGGCAAAAACCTCATATAAATGTCTTTACTTTGTGTGTTTTTTTTTTAAATTAACACCCTACAGTGTCACACTAAATGCTCAAAAAAAGCAGATCTACAAGCTCAAAACGCGGCGCCAAGCACTTCAATACTGTCCACCATGGGCAATACCGCAATGTAGAAATACTCGATTACGAAAGTAAAAGAGTACTGGCAACAATACATTACTTACAGTACCAAAGTAAAAGTACTGCCATTTTTGTGGTACAATATTTGCCTCTTAAGATGTAGTGGTAGTATTAACAATTAACATAGTTATGCAAAGTAAAAGTATACTTAACCCATTCAATCCAGGGACACATCTCTGTCATTTTACATTTCTTTGGCTATTCAAAAATAGCAGATCTACAAGCTCATAGTGCGGCACTGCGTATGAGCTTGTAGATCTGCTATATATTTTTTTAAATCGTGAAAATGTGTGTAAATCTTTAAATGTATGTATCGTTCCAGAAGCAAATATTTGAGTTACACATTTTCACTATAAAAAAAAATATATATACATATTCAAAGATTTGCAAAAATGTTCACGATAAAAAAAAAACAGCAGATCTACAAGCTCATAGCGCTGCACTCGGTGCCGCGCTATGAGCTTGTAGATCTGCTGTTTTTGAATAGCCAAATTAACCTAAAATGACAAGAGATGTGTCACTGGTAGGCAGGTTTCTGAACTGTCCACAGCCTTCCTCTGAGACACACAGTGAGTAAAGAAAAAGGGTTTAATATTATCATGAGCATGGTGAAGTGGTCCTTTAAGTATAGTACTTAATACTTAAGTACATGTACTTAGTTACTTTCTCTCTCTCTCTCTCTCTTGACAGTTCCCCAATACGTTTTTGTTTCTTTCTTTAATTCCCTCCCTGGCTACGGCCCCCCCCCCCTCCCTTAAAGAACCAGCATGCAACAGAACAACACAGCTGTACCCCCCCTCTCCCCCCGATTCCCCATGGACCCAGGGCAGAGGATGAGGGATGGGGGCATTTACAGTTCTCCACGGTGCAATGCTCCCATCTCCTCCACACACACACACACACACACACACACACACACACACACACACCCACACACACACACACACACACACACACACACACACACACCTCTGTTCCTGCACTTGTTGTTAAAGTATAAATAAACTCATTCATCCCCTCACACACACACACACACACACATGAGGTTTCTTTTTTTAATGCGTTTAACACATTCAATCCGGGTTAGGGTTAACAGAATGCATCTGTGTCATTTTATAGATCTATTTGGCTATTCAAAAATAGCAGATATACTAGTCTTAATACAAGCTAAAAAATAGCAGATCTACAAGCTCATAGCGCGGCACCGAGTGCCGCGCTATGAGCTTGTAGATCTGCTATTTTTTGAAAAATCTTTATAAATGTCTTCTAAATCCGAACATTTTTTCTGAAAAACGTATGTTGCTATCAGTGTTTGTCTAACCTTTTCATGTCAAGGACCTCCCAAAAGTATATGTATTCGGCCGCGGACCCCCATCTCAAGATATTCAAAATATGTTGTTCGAGGGACCCCCACAAGATGCAAAGATTTGAGTTACAAATGTTTAGAAAAATACATGTATTCAAAGATTTGCACAAATGTTCAAGATTTTTTCAAAAATAGCCCAAAGAAATGTTAAAATGACACACAGATGCGTTCCAGGATTGAATGGGTTAAGCAGATTGTGAGAGGAAAGCGTCTCTCTCTAGTTCTTCTCTGTAGGAGCAAAGGAGATGAAGAGAGACACTCCATTTATTATCCATGGTGTGGCGGAGTGTCGCTTTAGAGACCAGAGAGCCGATCTACAAGCTAACTGAGCTTGTAGATCAGCTCTGGTCTCCGGAATACAGATCCAGTGGGAACCTAAACCACGTGGGCACCTCGAGGGTTAAATTGTGATGTTTTTTTCTAAATGGTAAATAAATAAAGAATAAATGTATGGTTGGAAATAATGTGAAGTATAGATGATGTGAACATGATACATGTTCACATCTACATGTATATATAATCCCTGATACATGTGAGCACGGTACATCATTACAATTACCCTTCAACTTCTTGTTTATCCCCCAAATAACTAGATATCACAGGGTTTGTAGCAATAGTAGAAATAGTGGGCCTTAAATGTAGATGACAACATATATAAAAAACAATATAAATATAAATACATACACACACACACACACACACACACACACACACACACACACACACACACACACACACACACACACACACACACACACACACACACAATTGGGACAAATCATGTCCTACCAAAACATTTCAAATTAGTATTTATTAACACACTAATTAAAACAAAAATTGGTGAAAATATATTCTTAAAGGATTTATATATATGAATTACATACGATTTAAACAATGTTTTGGTCTGGTTTCTTTTTTTTTTTTTACATCTAAACTTGCACTCTGCCAGAAAACACCCTATAGTCTAAGACAAGGATTCACAACTTCAAACTTCAATGTGTATGTATGGTACGGTATCTACAGGAATATCAGGCTGTCTGTGGTACAGATGTGCCACTTCAAAACTTCACACGTTACTGTTCTTTCCCTGATAGTGCCCTGAAAATGCATTTTTTTCCTCCCTTTTCTGCCCTTAAAATGCACTGTTTTGCCCCTGAAAAGAAGTTGTCACTACACACCCCCGTTTTTCCCTTCAACAGACATCCATATACATGAGAACAAAAGAATGTGTGTTTAAGAAGGTGTCAGACTCATTATGAGGCGAAAGGTGATTTGACCAGTTGCTCAAATTAATTAGCATCATAAAAGCAGTGATCATCAAAATAATTCAGCATTTTAAATGCCCTTCTTTGTCCCTCTTATTACCCTGGGAATCCCCTGAAAATTTACTGTCTTGGCGATGGCAGGACATGTGAAGTTTTGAAGTGGCACATCTGTATGTGGTGTATTTAACTCTGTCTCTCTCTGTCGTATGGAAGGTGTGACGGTTCAGTGGTAGAGAGAGAGAGAGAGAGAGAGAGAGAGAGAGAGAGAGAGAGACAGGAACAGTGAGAGAGATACAGTAAACAGAGAGAGAAAGACAGAGAGAGGGGAGAGGCAGAGTAAGAGAGAGTAACTGAGAAACAGAGAGAGACAGACAAACGGACCCCCCTCTCTGGTGGTCCAGGGTGTTATTATCCGGTGGGGGGGGGGGGGGGGGGGTCCACCAAACAGAGCAGAGGGTCACAGTTCCCCAGGTGATAAATCAGGGTTGACAGAGGTCATTACACGCACAAACGGAGCCACCCCCCCCCCCCCGTTATATACAATTAATTACCCCGCCCACACTCATTCATCACGGCGGCAATAAGGTGAAAAAGTCAAGAGTTTATTAAAGCTCCGAGTCATTTCTACAACACTTCACTTAATACACAACTAAACAGCAGCAACAAAAACATCACATTCTGACTCAATATCACAGCTATATGCATGTATTAATACAACACAATAAAAAAATATGAAATTAAAAAATAATCCCTTTAAAGGCATGTCTGTAATGTAAACCAGTGGTTCTCTCAAACGGACCCCCCCCCCCCCCCCCCATGGCTCTGAGAGTTTAAAGGACCCCCCATGGACTGTATCTTCATTCATTTGCTCCTTTAAATTGCTCATTAAAAGACGGCACCATTTTTTTGGTCTATTATGTCTGTGTGGACAGTTCAGGAACCTGCCTACCAGTGACATCATCGGTAGGAGGGTTCGGTCAATATTTCAATTTTGTTTAAATATGTATTAACTAATTAAGACCAGGAATGCATCTGTGTCATTTTAAGATTGATTTGGCTATTGAAAAATTGTGGGAAATTTGCAAATCTTTGAAAATATATACGTTTTACACATTCTTAACTCAAATCTTTGCTTCTGGGGGATTCTACAAATGTCTTCTAAATCCTAACAGTTTTTTGAAAGAAAACTTATATTGCTGTAATATCAATGGTTCTCTAACTTTTTTTACATCATTTTTGTCAAGGACCCCCAAAATTATACGTATTTTGCCGCGGACCCCCCTCATCTCAAAATGTGTTTCTGAACGGTCCACAGCCCTCCACTAAGACACAGAGTGAATAGACAGGAATGGTGACATATTATAAAGAGCATATTAGTGAGGACAGATTATATGAACACCTTAAGGACCCCCTTTTGAGAACCACTGCTGTAAACCAAAGAAATCATGGAACAACACGATGTGCACTGAGTACAAATTAAAAGGCTTGGCTTGACTTTTAAAGACTAAAAAGTATGTTCACAACACAAGGCTTATGGATATACAGTACAGTACGTTGTATAAAGAATGTAGGCACAAAAAAGCAAAACATATCTATCCATGGTTGACCGACGTCTCCAATAAATACTGTACATCATATCGTCGCGCTAACAAATCTATCTGGCATTCAAAGTCTACGGGAGCAAAAACACATCACTTTGTTCTCAGATGAAAATTAACGTAGCGATTTAAGGGGTTAAATAGATTACGCCATGCATTGTGTGTTTAAACGGACCTTTGAGATGGTTTTGAGATGCATTAGGAGTCACCAATCAGCTCAAAAAACTAAAACTAAACTGACTTCTAAACAGAACCTTCTAAAGCAGGACCCTAAAAGGACCTCACATAGCCATAGTTTCTGGTTGTGGCCCCTTATCGCAAAGTGACATTTAAAAATAAATATGAATTATTTTATTTAAAAGGAACGGAAATTGCGAAAATAGCCGATTTACAAGCCTCACAACTGGTCGCATTACAACACGTTGTGTGAGCTCACAGATTTTTTCAAGTTTCTGAGAATATAATAACATAATAGAGTAGGGAAGCCAGGTGGAGTGACCTAGGGGTCCTGTGATTGGTTAGGGAGTGACGTAGGGGTCCTGTGATTAGACAGGGAGTGATGTGGGAGGAGTCCTGTGATTGGATAGGGAGTGACTAGGGATGGGACAAAATGAAAATTTTACACGTCACGATTATTGTGGCCAAAAAGAATATTGTGATTATTATCACGCTAATCAAAATATGCTTAAAACGTAAAAAAATGCCACTTTTGTTAACAACTTAAACCCTCAGCATCCCTATTCTGGTTAGTCAAAAATAGCCGATCTACAAGCTCACAACGCGTTGCTACGCAACGCGTTGTGAGCTTGTAGATCTGCTATTGTTGGCGAATGGATTTGTGTGGAGTGAAATAAGAGCGTACCATATGTGCTCTTCGGGGGACAATTTCACAATAAATGAAAATACCTGCCATATGATTATTGTGAAAATAATGACTTAAAATGCCACTTTTGTTAACCCCTTAAACCCCCAGCGTCCCTATTCTGGGAGCGTCCGTCAAACATCCTAGGAGTGACGTAGGGGTCCTGGGGCATGGGGGGAAGGGGTGACGTGTGAGGGCAGAAGGTGACACTTGTCACAGAGCCCTTTGATAGGTCAGAAAGCAGCTTGTTTTAGTGACAGAGCTGCTGACTCTACTCTGAGACCATGATGAGGAGACACAACGCTGGGCGGCTTTGTGACGAGCTGTCAACTCAAACTGTCACTTATATGTGTGAGAGAGAGAGAGAGAGAGAGAGAGAGAGAGAGAGAGAGAGAGAGAGAGAGAGAGAGAGAGAGAGAGAGAGAGAGAGAGAGAGAGAGAGAGAGAGAGAGAGAGAGAGAGAGAGAGAGAGAGAGAGAGAGAGAGAGAGAGAGAGAGAGAGAGAGGGGGGAAGACTTCTGAATACTTACGACACTAAAACATTTTTCAAGACGTCTTATTTTTAACGTTTTTTTTTCCGTCACTATACTACAGTAGCCTATAATAATGTTCCTACGATAATAGCTATGAACTGTAGCGTTGTTATGAGTTATGTGCCTACCTGTACAAAACACTGACTGACTGACTCCTCTACAAGAACTTAGTCTTTCCTCCATTTAAACTTGAAGACAATCACACACACGTGCACGCACCCACACTCACACACACACACACACACACACACACACACACACACGCACACACACACACACACACACACGGACACGCACACAGAGCTAGAATGTGAGGGAGCTTCCTCTAGGGCAGGTTCAAGTGCGTCCCTCGGCAATTAAAGGCTTTTTATTCTGAAACATACGAGGGTGATTGGATGGGAGGCGACTTCAATCAATAGCCGCTGATTGGCTGCTGATGATGAGAGGCTACGAGGGGAAGTCGATAGAGAGTGGAGTCGAGCGGCCAGGCCGTCCCGTCCCATCCATCCCTACACCGGGGAGACAGAACGGGGGTCTTCCGTTCATTCGTTCATTCTTTCACCCACCGAAGAACAGTGTTGATTTCGTCCACTAAAACTATGTAGGTCGACTACCTTTTTCACTGACAAAAACTAAATAAGAACTAAGCTACGATGATAAAACTAAAACTACATTATGTTGACAATTTTGTCAACAAATAAAAACTAGACTAAATTGTTAGTGAGGGAACTAGTGGAGAAGAGATCCAGTAGAACTAAAAGACAAGTCATTTTATGCTTGGTTGCGCTCGGGTGTTGCGCTATGAAAATAGCAGATCTACAAGCTCACGCTGCGACGCGTTGTGAGCTTGTAGATCGGCTATTTTCAGCATGCAACCAAGTGGAAAATCAGCCATCACGACGCCATCAAGGCACCGCCAACATACATTTTAGTCGACTGAATCAAACGTAGATTTAGTCGACTGTAATCTTATGATATTTAGTCGACTAAAACTAGACAAAAAACAAAACATTTCAGATGACTAAAATAAATGGAATTTGATTAAAAAGACTATGACTGAAACTGAATAAAGACGTGCTGTCAAAATCAACACTGCTCAAGTTCAAGTACATCTGAGTTGGGAGAAGACAGTGGGAGGTTGCTCCTTCTTGTTTTGCCCGTACAAGTGTTCCACAAATGGCAGTTTGTGTCAGTTACAGTATTGAGTTGCCCACACACACACACACACACACACACACACACACATTCGCACACACACACACTTCAATCCGGGTACGCATCTGTGTCATTTTAAGATTTCTTTGGCTATTCAAAAATAGCAGATATACGAGTTTATTGCGCGGCACCGAGTGCCGCGCAATAAACTTATAGATCTGCTATTTTTGAAAAATGGTGAAATCTAAAATGACACATATTCTTTCCCGGTCTAAATGGGTTAAAAACCCTATCTTAATGGTTATAAGTATAGTTATAATTATAGTGCTTGATGTCAACATTCAACCATTTCCTGGGACTCTCGCTCGATCGTCCACGGTACAGCCGATGGTCCAGTTACGGGGGGGTTCAGAGGGTCGTTGGTGGGGAGAGGGGTGGTGGTGGGGGGAGGAGGAGCCGGGCGTCTCGTTTACTCCAGCCCAGAGCCGCCGAAAACCCCCACAAACCGACCTTTCTTCAAACGACCCCAATGTGCCTCGTGTCTGTCTGTCTGTCTGTCTGTGTCTCTAAGCCCCCGGTGGTCTGTCCCGTCCCGTCCCGCGCCGCGGAGGGGGGGGTTTGTTAGTGGAAGAGGGGGTGAGGTGGGCTGCCCCGGCTCTCTCACAACCTGTGCAATGCAAAGATAGAAAGAGTCAGGGCAGCAAACCTCACCAATCCTGCCGACAACGCCAAACCCTCTCTACGCCCTTAACGGCTTAACGGTCTAACGAACGGCCACTAAAACCATGGGAACACAAGACATTCACACACATATTCAGGCTTAAAAATGTGAAATTAGGCTTGAATCTAGCGAGGGAGTCGCTAGCCAAAGATAAGTACAAAGCTAAAAAGATCTACAAGCTAAAGAACAAGTTAACAACAAGAATAACAACATGTGGCAACGCGTCATTTGTGTTTTTCTTTTACGGAAAATTGGATTTAACGTTGCAATGAGTCAATGCCAGTTTAAAGAGACAGGGGAGAGTAGAGTTTCAGTCAAACGCACATCAACGTATGAGGAAATATGTGCAAAATCTTTATCAAACTACGTCATGAACGGTAAATACTTTTTTTTTTTTCAGGTGTATTATTTTTTTACAAAGCCAAGGAGGAGCCTTGTGTTTAATGTTCTAAGCTGACATGTGGGAGAGAGACCAGAGGAAAGGAGCGATTCATTACATCTTAATGAACTGTGCAAATGTATGTGGCACTTCAATACATGGGCTCTCTATGGAGCAAGACACACACACACACACACACACACACACACACACACACACTTTACTATACTTGTGAGGACATTAACATGTTAGGATGGGGATTTGATGACTGCCATTTATTTCAATTTTGAGCAATATTTAACCCCTAACCACGACACCATCACACGACTAAGTATAAATAAGGCAGGTATCCAATCCTAACCCCTAAAGCTAACCTCAAAATGCATGTTCATCAAATGCTACTATACTTGGACCTCACAACTATAGTAATACAAGTACACTCTCACACACACACACACACACACACACACACAATCGTGCAGAACCAAGGCAGGAAGAAGAGCTTAATGAAGACTGAACTTTAATCATCTGGAGGATATGGCTCTCACACACACACACACACACGTTTACAATCACATCAAACCCCCGAACACGCGCGCGCGCGCACACACACACACACACACACACACGCACACGCACACGCACACGCACACAGTGTTGAGTGTCCGTACCTGACGAGGTTGTCGTTGTCACCAGGACTCTTACAGGAGGTACAGTCGGTTCGGGTGTCGTCCGCTTTGGGTTTCTTCTGCATGGCAGACTGTCTCCGCTGGCGCCGTTCCCGTGGCACCAGTTCCTATGGAAACGACGGACACTGATTACACACTACTGACTGCTGCTGCTGGAGGCACAGATGATGAGGGGGGGGGGGGGGGGGGTATGCATACATACAAGCATACTGTATATACAGTACATCAATTGATCAGATGGATCGATAGATACTGTACCAACAGTTTTCTAAAAAAATGTTTGTTTCTATATCAGCGTGTCTCACCTTTTCATGTCAAGGACCCCCAAAATGATATGTATTTGGCCACGGACCCCCATCTCAAAATATTTTGTTCCAGGGACCCCCCAGAAGCAAAAATTTGAGTAAAAAAATGTCCCTTTAAAAATATATATATTCATAGATTTGCACACATTTTCAAGATTTTCCAAAAATAGCAGATCTACAAGCTCATAGCACGGCACTCTGTGCCGCGCTATGAGCTTGTAGATCTGCTATTTTTGACTAGCCAAAGTGTAAAATAATGCTTTTTTGGATCGATAGATACTGTGACTTTTCTATAATATGTACACAACAGGCGTGCACATAACAGGTGCGCATGCGCACCCAAAATAAATAATGCGCGGCACATCAGACGACGCGAGGCGCTTTTGCGTACCAACAGCTGGGACAGGAATTTCCAAGCTTTTATTTTCTAGACAAAATAAAAAATAAAAGCCTGGAGATCGAGGCTAGGAATGTACTTCCGCATGCTGCACGTGATTGTGTGAGTGTCTCGCATCGCCTCGCATTGCCTCGCTGTGTGCACGCAGCCAGCAGCGGCTGTTAGAGGCACTCGTCACCGATGATGACCGCACCGTAATGGTGCGAAATACGCCATGAACGTCCAAATCTGGCGGATAAAAGCAGCGCAGCACAGGGCACCAACCTTGGGGGCTT
Organism: Gymnoscopelus microlampas; assembly: GCF_963454915.1. Lineage (NCBI taxonomy): Eukaryota > Metazoa > Chordata > Actinopteri > Myctophiformes > Myctophidae > Gymnoscopelus > Gymnoscopelus microlampas. Next base: position 49,702,469 of record NC_139952.1, on the reverse strand, counting down.
CACCAAACGGCGTGAGAAAAAACCCCCGGAAAAAATCGATGCCAATTGCAATTGTGTTTTATATAATTTTTATCGTTGATTAGTCACCTTTTACAACGAGGTACAGCTTGTGAGGATCGGGCATTCGTGGGAATGAGCAACACTGCTAAATGTGTGGGTAGCGCCCCCCCCAAAAAAAAATGCCAATAGATACTGTATACATCAATCGATCAGATGGATGGATCGATAGATCGATAGATAATGGGTGTGTGTGTGTATATATATATAATATGTACACTCACACATCCATACAGCCAAGTTAAGGTAAATACATGTAGATTATGAAAGCATTATATCAAGTGAATGTGTGATGGAAAGGTTTATTAATAATGAGAGGTTCAGTTTAAAAGACTTTTGGTAGCAGCTAAAATGAACACAGATGTCTGTCTGTCTGTCTGTCTGTCTGTCTGTCTGTACATTCAGTTTAACAGACTTGTGGTAGCAGCTCAAAGGAACACAGTTAAGATGTCAGAAACCATAATGAAGAAACCAACCTCCATCTTGTCATCTCTGTCCTCACAGATGGACACTCTCTTCCTCTTCTGTCCTCTGGTTCTCTGTCAAAAAACAAAAGATGACACAAAATTAACAAGATGTTGTTTTCAGTGATTACAGTAGAGGGCGCTCTTCCCTGACCTACGAATGATCCCTAGACTGCGAGAGAGTGAATGGACGGACATGACGTCATCCCCAAAACATTCACTTCCATTCACTCCTATGTTATGAGATTTAGAAAAACACATCTAGCTGGGATGTTTTCTCCCAGACTGTGTTTTTGATGAAAACGGGCCATTATTCAACACTGCCGATAGCAACAACATAGACCAGGGGTCTTCAACGGTTTCAGGCCAAGGACCCCCTAGCTGAGAGAGAGATGAAGCAGGGACCCCCTTACTCTATAGCGTATAAAATTGTGTTTCAGATTAAAGTTTTTTTTTTACTTAGTCTGCTCTTTTTCCCCTCTACACCTATAGCCTCTTTGCCAAAAATAGCCGATCTACGATCTGCTATTTTTGGCTAATGTTCCCCTCAGAAAAGGAATTCTAGGGTTCAAGTGGTTAATGTAAAAAAACTAAATCATATCACACAAAGATTTGGCGGACCCCCTATAGTAGCTCTGAGGACCCCCTAGGGGTCCCGGACCCCCTGTTGAAGACCCCTGAAATAGACAATCGTGGTTACAAAATGTTTGTTCTGGTGGAAAGCAGAGAGGCTCGTGTTTCCATGGAGACATTGTTTGTTTACACCCGGGTTGAGACAAAAGATGGCTGCCTCATCTAAAAGACACAGAATAAGGTCAAAACGCTGGCAGTTTTGCATGAATTAATTAATACCTGACAGTGAATGTTGTAACAATGTATTTGTATATCAAAGGTCCCTAAAAGTCCAACCCTAATCACTCTCTGTCAAATGAAAACGTAATGTGTGGTTATTACATCAGCAAGCCCTTATTAAACCATGATGTCATTCACCTGTGTGATTCCCATAGCAGCATACTGTAGCTTAACTCATTTTCTATTAAATAGCGCACTTGGCCGCCAAGATCGCATAAATGCGTTGTATGCGTACTGTATGCACAGCAGCCACACTGGAAAGACATTGGGCCTCTTCCTTTCTTCCAGATCCGTCTTGATCACATGACTATAGAGATCGTGTGTGATCATGTGACTATAGATATCACGTAGATCTACGTCCATTCAAATTCAACCGTTCACTGTAGTGATGAGCGGGCCGACCCGAAATCCTGGTCGAGTCAGGATTTCAGAGGCAATTATGCGGGGCTGCGGGTGAGTGGGTCAGCCGCTCTCACACGCAAAAAAAATATTTTGAACAACATGCTTCTTTATTTAGCCCATGACAATGTTGTGCTACTGTAGACATTTAAAGCGACTTTGGGTAGGCCTACTTAAAAGAGCGTTATATAAATATGAGCTATTATGATGATGATTATCTTTTTTTTCCACCGTGGGTCGCGGGGCGGGTTGAGCCATAGATTTATATATGGGTTCGCGGGGCGGGTTGGGTTCCGTGGCGGGGTGGGCGGGTCATGAAAAAACCCGACCCGCACATCACTAGTTCACTGCCAATCACGTAAATCTACGTTTTTCAAAAATATATATATTTCTTGTTGCTATGTACAGTATATAGCAACATATATTTGTTGTAATTTATTAATACGTTTTTCAGAAAACTTAGGTCAGGATTTAGGAGGTGTTTTTAGAATCGGCCTCAAGTCTAAATGTGTGAATTGTTAACAGCACCGTACTGTACAGTACAGTACCGTACAGTACAGTACCGGCGTGCATTGTTTGTCGGGAAGAGAAAAGAAAAACAAGTGCAAACATCAACGTCTCCGGGCCAAGCAGCCAACCAGCGCGCTGGGAGCAGAAACATGGACGCCATGTTTAAACAGATTGTGAAAACAATTCCATCTGCTGCCTTTGGCTGTTGCCACGTCGGGGCAGATGGACCACTTATCACCGTGAACGCTAACTGCCACCACCATGCCAGTTGGCGCGCTAAAAAAGAACAACAACCGTTTTCCCCCACACCATGGTGCCACCGAAAAGGCCCCCGACTTTATTTAATACACTCTGCATTAAAGTGTACTTAAAGGAATGTGTTAAGGGTTCAATAAGGGGCGGCAGTGGCAGTGGCGATAGTTCGATCCAGAGTTAGTGTGGAAGTGTCCTTGAGCAAGACTCTGAACCCCTAATTGCTCCAGATGAGCAGGGTGGTGCCTTGCATGGTTTCCTCCTCCATCGGTGTGTGAATGTGTGTGTGTGAATGTGTGTGTGTGTGTGTGTGTGTGTGTGTGTGTGTGTGTGTGTGTGTGTGTGTGTGTGTGTGTGTGTGTGTGTGTGTGTGTGTGTGTGTGTGTGTGTGAATGTGTGTGTGAATGTGTGTGTGAATGGGTGAATGTAATGCACAATCTATGTAAAGTGCCTTGGATAAAAGCGCTATATAAATGCATCATTTACTAAGCTCAGTGGTGGACAATAACCAAGCAGGTTTACTTGAGTACTGTACTTAACCCTCTAAGACCGGGAACGCATCTGTGTGTCATATTAAGATTTATTTGGGCTTTTCAAAAATAGCAGATCTACAAGCTCATAACATGGCACGAGTGCGCTTTTTTTTTAAATTGTGAAAAGCTTTGAACTTTTTTAAAGCGAACATTTGTAACTCAAACATTTGCTTCTGGAGGTCCCTGGAACAACATATTTTACAAATGTTCGCTTCTATGAATATATATATTCATAGATTTGCACACATTTTCACGATTCAAAAATAGCAGATCTACAAGCTCATAGCGCGCTATGAGCTTGTAGATCTGTATGTTTTGGACTAATGTAGTGGACTTTCCAAGACAAACATTGTACTGTTGACTCTACTACATAATTTCTCGGAAGGGAATAAAGTAGGATTGAGCACGTACTGTAAACCCCTATTTAAAGTACAAGTTTACAACGTGTCACGATGATGATGCAAGGTGTTTGTGAGCTTGTGGATCTGCTATTGCTATTACTGCAATACAGGAAAATATTCTAATGTATTTGTGTTGAAAATATCCAAATTTCAACACAGCAATGTGTTGAGGTCGAGGGGGAAACCTCATTGTGTCCAAAACTGTTACTTTTCAGGATTTCAATTCAAAAATCGCAAAAGTAGCAGATCTACAAGCTCGAAACGCTTCGCTTCGCGATGCGTGTCGAGCTTGTAGATCTGCTACTTTTGATGCGTTTGTGTGGCGCTGTAGTTGGATCAAGTAAGGCAAGTCATTTACGAAAAAACACAAACAATAAAGATATGGAGGTGAGAATACTTGAGTATTTCTAAAGTACTATTCAGCTTTCACTGGTATCTGAGTGATCATTTAGTATAGATCAGTAAATTAATCAACGACTGGATTGTCATAAATGTTGTTGCACAAAATATAAGTGAAAATATATCTAAAAGCTTATAAGCTTATAGATTGGCTATTTTCACCCTTTTTTTGTTGGCCTATAATTACATGCCGAACATAAGGATTGATTATTAATCTATTATTTTTATTACATTATGGATATTTGCTTTAATAATGTTTTTAATTGGAATAGTTTGAGTGGAACAGCCATCATGTCTACAAGCTAATCACAGCCTCTCTGCTCAGGTGGGGAAATTAACCCATTCAGACCAGGAACACATCTGTGTCATTTTAAGATTACTTTGGCTATTCAAAAATAGCAGATCTACAAGCTCATAGAAATCGTGGAAAATGTTTTAAAGCAATTTTTTTTAAACTCTAATCTGTGCTCCTGGGGGGGGTCCTTGAAAAACACCATATTTTGAGATGGGGGTCCGCGGCCAAATAATATCATTTTGGGGGAGGACCCCTATCTCAAAATGCTTTGTTTCAGTGACCCCCCCCCCCCTTTAAAACATGTATATTTTCAAAGATTTGCAAAATTTGTCAAGATCTGGGCTTGTAGATCTGCTATTTTTGAATAGCCCAAATAAATCTCAAATAGACAACAGATGCGTTCCCGGACATAATGGTTTAAAACGGCGGTGCAGTTTTATAAGACTCGGGTGTTAAATCAATCTTTTAATTAAGTCCATCGTTGCATCTTTAACGACCATGAATCATTTCACACAGGATTAGAAAGATTAACGGAGCGTAGAGGAGAGCGGCAGTAACTAGATGTATATTAACTTAATTCTTCATAATTAACAGCATATGTTCATGTCAGAGGTTGATGTTTAACCTTAACCTCGTTAACCCCGGCTAGTATCCCTATTATGGGCACATCAACATGTTAACATGTTGTTGTTATTATGGTGTGTTTCATTTTTGTATTCATTTAAAAAATATATTTTTAAATGTCATATTTTTTTTTTATTAATTAACACATTGAGTGCCATAAACGGTCCGGACCGTTTTTGGCCCATTTCTTTAAAAATATATTTTTCCCACGTGGGGGGCGCTCTAACAAAACTTCCAAGGAGTCTCTAAGAAGGAGAGGCCGGATGTGGATCCATGTCAAAGATGCTTCCGGTCGGCCTTTCCAATGTTAACTCCTTGACTAAAAGCTTAATATCTCCTATTTCTTTTTAACGTGGTGAAAGTGAGACGTTTTCGATCGGCGATCACTCTGCAATGGAGGATCACGTTAGAAATATTATTGTTCCAGGCGTTAGTCGGGACCCTCCGCCGTCTCACACGCACGCTTTGTTTATATGCACTTCCGCGTCAGGGCTTTTTTTAAATACCTGATGATCTACAAGCTCATAGATTCTCTATTTGTCGCATTTTCCAAAAATATATTCTATTGAGCTGTAGTTTGTGTACATGACTACTGCATTCAGAACGTGGATATCACGTGGTGATAAAGCTACGCAATTCGTATTGGGAACGTTGATTATTTTCCCGAAAACAAAAAGGCATCACCCTGTATAATTGAGGCAAAAGCATCGCGTTGTGACACGTTGTGAGCTTGTAGATCGGCTATTTTCAGCCAAGATATTTAATGTAACAACGTATGTGGTTTAAATGGTTAAGACAAGTTTTGTATGACCTCTGCATGTTTAGAGTAGAACAATCATATTGACATGCTCTAATCCTAACAACAGTGATTAACATCTGAGTAAAAACATTGAATGAGGATAAAGATGTGATCGATGTAGAGAACATGTCAATACGAGCCACAGGGTCAATATCTCAATTATCTCATGTGTGTCAGATAATGACTTTTCATAACACTCACTTTTTAATGTTAATACAACTTATTACTGAGCATTGACTGGTGATTTA